>NW_008337494.1:222644-229960 GCF_000622305.1 Nannospalax galili
AAGCCTTTGTGTTCTGTAAAGAGCAATGGGATAATTTACCTCAGGTGGCACGACTCCCATCCCTGCCTCACTATTTGTATACCATACCACAGTCTCCTCTGCATCCATTTTCTTCTTTTAACAAGTCAAAATATTCTGAAGGTAAAGAGTGGTAGCTATCTTTTTATCCCCAGTATTTGGAATGCTATCTGGAATATGGTGGGGGACTTCGTACGTATAAACTTAAAAAAACTTGGAGGAGGCCTATATCTCCCTCCCTCTGAAGGACTGAATTCCTGCTCTTGGGAGAGCCTCGAGGATCAGTCTGGTTCCACCCTTTCCTTTCCTCAGCATCCACTCAGTTCTTTCAATGGTATGACCTGCCATCCCTGGATGTGGAAACCTACTGTTGTGAGATGTCCCGTTCCACCACTGCCTCTGTGTTTACTGAAAATGCTCTTTCTAGAGAGAATCAGCAAAAAACTTGGAGGAGGCCTATATCTCCCTCCCTCTGAAGGACTGAATTTCTGCTCTTGGGAGAGCCTCGAGGATCAGTCTGGTTCCACCCTTTCCTTTCCTCAGTATCCACTCAGTTCTTTCAATGGTATGACCTGCCTTCCCTGGATGTGGAAACCTACTGTTGTGAGATGTCCCATTCCACCACTGCCTCTGTGTTTACTGAAAATGCTCTTTCTAGAGAGAATCAGAACGTGCCATCTGATGATTCCAACATCTTAGTTCTGTCCTCTAGGGTGGCAGAGGTGTACGTACACAAGGCCCTTTCCATTGAATATTTGAATATTTCTGTGCATCATGCTCCTTTGTCACACAAGCTTGCTTTCTCCAGATTGATATCATCTCCCTTTAATGAAGTTTTCTCTAATGTAATCCACAGTTTTACTTAGTGGCAGAGAGACACTCAGAGCACTATGGAATAGCAAGGTAAATTATACCTTTACTCTGAGAAACACACAGAGAGAGTTTAGATATAATACAGGATACACCACTTATTTTTCAGATGTTTTAGGGTAAGCATGCTCCATGAAGTACAGTCAGTGTTTATCTGAAATTCTAGTTTAAAGTTAATTATAGTTTTATTTGTTTTAGACATATCAGCATATGTCTAAGGCTTAAGAGGAATACCAAAAACTCTGCTTATTGAATAAACCTCCCAGAAGGGCAGATAGGAAAGAAATAACCAAACAAACCTATAATGATGTAATTTCAGTGGTAAATTCTATGAAGAAAATTACGATAAAGACAGAGCAATGTGATTGGGGAGGGTGGCACTTTAGAGGAGTTCAAGAAAGATCTCTTTGAGCAGTAAGATGTGTGTGGAGTTTGAGGGAGAAAAGAGGCAGAGCCAGTGTCAAGGTCTGGAGAAATGCCATTTCAAGCAGACGTAGGAGCAAAGGCACGGAACCCGGGTGGGAACAAGCTGACTGGAAAAGCATCGAGCAGTCAAGAATCAGGAAGAAGGCACCGGTGGTTGGAGTGGACAATGCTAAGGCAGGTGAGTGGAGCAGTGAGAAGGTGCTGTGTTCAGCTTTGTGGTCATAGTAAGAGAATTCCAGGGCCAGTGAGGTGGTTCAGTGGGTAAGCATGCTTGCCACCAAGCCTCGCAATCTGAGTTCATAACTCACTCACATGGTAGAAGGGGGGGGGCCAACCCCCCGAGAGAAACAAAAAACACACACACACACACTCTCTCTCTCTCTCTCTCTCTCTCTCTCTCTCTAAATGAATAAATGTAAAAAAGAGGAATTTTGATTTTTTTCGGTAAGGGCGACAGGAAGTCAGTGGAAGAGGATGATTGAGGAAGTAATAGGATTTGATTTAATTTTTGAAAGGATCCCTCTGGTGGTGCCATGGAGAATAGACTGAGGTATGAAAACGTGCTTTATACCTCATGTGTGTCCTGTTAAGCTGCTTCTAGTTCTTTCAAAGGCACTATGTCATCAATTGAAGAAATGTGACCTCCGAATGTGGCCTTGGGTGTGAATCAGAACTCTATCAATTAGCATCCATGGGACACTGACCAAGATTCCTAACCACTATGGGCCTTGCTTCCTTGATAATAGAGACAGAGACAGAGACAGAGATAGACAGACACACACACAAAGGGAGAGGGAGGGAGGGAGGGAGGGAGGGAGAGAGAGAGAGATATCACCAGATTGGGAAATTAAATGAGTTAATACAAGTAAAGTGCTTTGAGTAGTTACTAAGAGCGCAATAAACTTAGCTATTTTTATCATTCAGCACAATATGTTATTTCTGGCCTCTCAGTTGTTCCTTTTCCTTTATTCGTTGGACTGATTTTTGCTCAACTTTTGTGTTTTTTACATCATTATGGAGAATTCTATCATTTTTTGTCAAAGTCTATCAGGCAAATCATAGGTCCAGCTCAGGTTAAGGAGGAGGCAAAAGATTTTATTTTAAGACTGGGTAATGTCACATTGCAAAAGTGATGTCAAGAATTGGGGCCATTTTTGCCACCTGCCACCAGAAACCTAGAATGCTATTGCCAAATGCCTATTAGAACACACAATTCCAATTACTGAAGGCCACAAAGACTTTCTCCCAAGAAAACTTCTGTCTCTGATCATGTACTCCAACCACGTGTGTGTTTCCAGTGCTGGGAGTCGACCCCAGGGCTCTGTGCAGGTGAGGCTCGTGCCGCTGAGCCACATTCTTACCTCTCAACATTTGTTTTGCAAGATTCCACCTTCTTGTTACCCAGAACCCTGGCTGTCTTCCTGGCTGAATCTGCTATCTCCTAAATGGAAAAGTTGCTCAATGCATTGTGGGTGACAAGCATATAGGAAGTATCCTGTATAGACACACATGCCCTGTGAACAGCAATGATTTCCCAGTGGAGAAAACTCCAGCCGGATGCCAGATCCAAGCAGTGTGGGGCCACGGGGCTCCTGCTCTGCCAGCATATAGATGCTTTGCATGCTGTCATCCTTGCTTCACCACCATAATGTCACTCAAAAGGGGAGTTCCTCCCTCTGCCCATGAATAAGGCCTGCCTGCCAACACCAGTTCCAGCTGTGAACATGTAATCAGCTCTTCTATGGTCCCCAAAGGGTAGTCCCAGAGGCCTAAATTTAATTTTCATGCATATTTGTCTCCTCCTTCTACTTTATGCAAACACTACTTTGTCGCCAATACAGGCGCCAACTGTTTTGTCTGGATAATTACTGGAAGTCAACTCTGAACTACAGGGAGCTCCTTTTCCCAGAGAGTACATTTTGGTTAATTTTTGGTTAACCAGATTATGTCTTTCAATAGCATTTCCTTCAGGCTTTCCAGGATGATTTCTGTAAACATTCGGTTCATTTCGAAACAGCTTGACATCAATGTTAGGTTCACTATCATTCACGCTGGGGTCAGATGGATGTAGTAAAGAAAGCGGGAGATGTGTAGACCATGTATCATCTGACATGGATTCTTTTCTCTTCCACATAATTCTCTATTCTTTTTGCCACAATTATTCGGTCATAGAATAGTTGGGGAGGTTTGTGGCTGTAGTAGGGACGAGGGGACAGGGGAAAATGAACTCTTATAAGACAAAGATCTTATTTTTATGGACATGAATAGAAACTCTGAAGTAAGGAGGAGACATATGGAAAAGCAAAAAATATGAACAGAACATTTTAAAATAGAAAGTCCTCAGAACTGCTCCATATGGCCCAGTAGTATTTAAGGTAACAGAAAACAGTGGCAGCTGCAGATTCATTCCTGGGGCTTGGGACTTAGTTCACAAAATGGTACTTTCCACTTTGTCTTGAATGCCTCCTTTGTCTACCTCCTGGGTCTAATCCTTTTAGGATATGGGGGTGAGTTAAATTAATGAGTTATTAATTAAGACATGCAATTTTCATTAACTGTATCTTATTCTTAATGGAATGATAAATTACTCATAAGTTACCATCTTGTCTACCCTACTGAGTCAATATGAATACTGCAGTTTTAGAACCTGGATAGTGTTTAGAGGCTATAAATATTATGGCATAACAATATTGCACATGCTCAAAATTGAAATACAGATCAAAAAATGATATAAGATATTGAAATCGTCTAAAAGTACAGTTCACATACATATACCTCAAATGTTGCTAATAGCTATGTATAAAGAGTCAAGCAGAAAATTTTCTTGGGAAATCACTATGAACACCAGATGAGTATTGTGATTTAGAATTCTTTATAGATGAAATACATCTTGATATAGTTTGTGCTTCATGGAAAAGAAGGTATTATTTAATTCAACAAATATGAGGCTAAGTCATGTTGAATGACTGCATTATAAGATGTCATATTTTAGACTTATCAAAGGATGGTATCTCTTTTTAATATACTGGGTTAAGGTGTAACTGGATAACTTTGGATACTGTCTTTGTGGTTTCTTGAATTTTGATATTAAACTTGAATTTGGAAAATGAAATAGAAATAGCAATGGAAAGAAAAGAATGTGCACCCCACACAAATAATTTCATGGATTGTTTTTTTTTTTTTTTTTTTTTTTTTTTTTTTTTTTGGTCTTTTTGAGACAGAGTGTGAACACCAGAAACCACACTCTTTCTTACCTGCCTCTTGAAGCTTGTAAACTCTGCCTGGGCTCTAACTGTGCTACTGTCTTGACCTTTGCTTCTTCATCTTATTTTGTCTGATCACCAGTCTTGATGAACTAACCTTATTTTTTCCTGTTGTTAAACTGAACTTTTTTGGCTGAATCTACTAGATGTTTGGCTTTGTGTAACCCTAGTGGCACTGTAAGTTGCCCCCTAATTCAATAATTCATCATGAAGACTGGTTTTTATTCTCATTGTGTTGGACAGGCATCTAATCAACCATAATAACTATTTCTGTCTTTTTTTTTTCTGATGAGAAACAGAAGCAGAAAGGATAGGGGCTTTTCTAAACAAGAAGTGGAGGTCATAGGATTCAGCTATAGGGGTGTCCCTAATAGCATTCAGGAGAGATGCAGTGGAAAAGGGCCAGAATTTAGAGAAGGGAGCAAACTTCCCTTCCCTAAATGAAATGAGGCTGTGGGCTGTGGGGTCAAGGGACTACGAAGCATCATTCTGGTCACTTTAAGCCAAGCCTAGAAGATTACTTCTACTTTTGAAGAGCTGGTCAATCTTAGACAAGTAACTCAGTTTCTCAAAGTCTTCATCATCTACAGAAAGGGATGTAGAGAGTGGAACTGAGCCCTATTTTATAAACTGATAGCAAATGTGTAACTATGTGCTTTTTCACCTGGGGACTTGTCATCATTGTGCTTTTTGAATTCAGTAAGAGATGACAGTTTGGTGAGAGACTGTAATGCAGTAAGATAACAATACAAGGCTTTTGTGGCAATGAGACTAACCTTACCGATACCTGTAGCTGCAGTAAATGAGATACAATACTAATTACTACTTTTATTAAAGCTATTTTGATTTGATATCACAGAGGTCATTTGAAATCCATTAGTGAAAGGGGGAGGATGGTGTATATATCTGAAATACATTGAATTTTGGATAAAGTAGGCCTTCAGGAAGATCTGTGCCAGCCTTCTGAACCCCCATGATCCTCCATCTTGTGTTTCTTATTCTTTCTGCATGTCATATTATTTTCCTCATTTTCCTTCAATAAGGACTCAAAATGTGGTCTCCAATAGCTCCCTGATCATATCTCACAGTATCTGCCTTCAGAAAGGACCGAGATATGACCTCTGAGGCCATAAGAACAGAAATAAAATGAAGCCTGATTGACTAAGTAAGATTCTGTAACATGAACTCGGACTTACCAACTGTGGGCAAGAAGTGGGTTACCATCTTGGATGACTTTTTTTCTTGTAGCTAGAACAAGAGAGTTTTCATTTAAACCATTCAGAATCATATGATCGTTGTTCTGGAGAAAGTTTCTCTCTCTCTCTCTGTGGGGTGTATGTGAGAGAGAGGGAGAGAGAGAGGAATGAAACATGATCACAGTGTAAGTTTAATGAAGCATTTTAACTAGATATTTCTGAAAACAATTGCTTGAACTCAATGGTTGTTTTGTATGTTCATGCATTTATTTATCAAGTATTTATGGAGAACTGGCAGAATGCAAGCTACTAAGTATCAGGTTGGATTCAGAAAAGAATAAAGATACATATTCCTCCCTTTAGTAACTAGCATTTTTTAACAAAAAGATTTGGAAAACAAGGAGATTGGTGTGAACTTGAATAGGCAGAGGTCACAGAAACGGATCAGTACTTACCTTGGGCCTTGAAGAGCAGTAGGATGGGACAGGTAGAAATGTTCTAAGTGAAGGGATTTTTGAATAGAGTTAAATGTGCACAGATAAGTGGATGATGTTTGGAAATGCCATTATTTTGAGTAACTCTAACCCTAACATATTCTTTATACAACTAATTTTCTTAGAAACCATCAGAGGACAACTTGCCAGAGTCATTTCTGTCCTTGGGGGTCCCCATGGATGGAACTCGGGTCCTCAGGCTTGGCAGCAAGTGCTTTTACCTGCTGAGCTATCTTGCTATCTTTCAAAGATAGTTCAGAAATTGCCTTCTTCCTGTCATTAATCAAATTATACCTTGCTCTGAAATAATGGGGCATAAATTAGTGAGGCTGTATTATTAGTTATTTAGTGTCTACTATGTAGTATAAATTGCTTTGGTGCTGAATCTCTTCTTAACGTGCCTGAGAATTTCTGTCATTTAACTGAAATAGATTATAGGTCAACCCAAGTGTTAGGGTGCACACCTATAATCTGGGAAGGTGGGAGGCTGAGGCAGGAAGATGGGGCAGCTTTGAGATTACAGAGATTCTGTTTTTTTGAAAGAGAAGGAAAGAAAGGAAGGGAAAAAAGAACCCCTGTATTTGAAGTTAAAAAGTGCTAAACTCAGACTTGGATCCTATTTTATGTCTGAAAGTTGTCTTTTATGCACAAATGTTTCTAGAGCATCTACAGAGGTAAAATAGACACATTCTGCTTCTCTCTTCATAGAGTTTGGAGTAATTTTGAAGACAAGATTATTCAACAAGCCATTTAAAATGTTGAGTGTCATAATAAAACAAACTGAAGAAATTATGCGAACACACGGGAGAAGTATCCAAATGGAACAAGAACTGAAAGAGGACTAGGAATTATAGGAAGAAGGACTGTGGAAAACATTCCAGATGGAAAGAGAATGTGTGCCTGTGAGGGGACAGTACTCATTACATTACCCACGGAACTAAAAGGAACTCTCTCCTCTCCCTGTTTTCCTCCTCCTTATCTTGCACCTCCCATGACAGTAAAGCCAGAGAGAGAGCGAGAGAGAGAGAGAGAGAGAGAGAGAGAGAGAG
>NW_008337494.1:229998-255979 GCF_000622305.1 Nannospalax galili
CATTCTTAATCACGAATCTTTCTGATGATTTTATATACCCCCAATCTTTTAAGTGTAAAAAATTCTAATTTTTAAGCAATAGTATGTAATAACCATAACTTAATATTTCTACTATTATAAACTTTCTCTAACAAGAGTGACAAGAGAGTCTGTTCTGTGCTCTTGAATTTCCTATGAAATAACCATAACTTAATATTTCTACTATTATAAACTTTCTCTAACAAGAGTGACAAGAGAGTCTGTTCTGTGCTCTTGAATTTCCTATGAAATTGCGTCCACTCAGCTCAGCTACCATATGTCACTTGTCACTTGTTTAACTTGTCAGTTACACCAGGCTTTTGAGTCACTTCTTCCAATTGTAGCAGCTGCCTAAATCTTACTGATAGAATTCACATGGACTTGTTGGTCTTTACCATTAAGAAGACCATTCAAGATGCTGAGCTGTTAACGTGACTTCTCTTTTTAATGTGGAAAGTTATAACTGTTAGAAGGAGATATCATTTGGTCCAATAAGTCCATGTTATTAAATTGATATTTTGATTGGGTTGCCTAGTTATTTTAATCCCCTGTGCTCCAAGGTGTGTTTCTTAAACTCTGCCTCTCACCATAATGTCTGTTGCTGCTTCAAAGAAGTGAAAAGATATTTGTATAAAGAGGAGATCATCACTCAAGGTCATTTGCTCCGTTGGTGTCAGCTGTCAGCCTACTACATTTATTTGGACAACAGTAGGTCCTGAAAGAATATATAAAGTTCTCTTTCTCAGCTGTGAAATATGATGGATGTGCCACACTGATGACCTCTATACAAGGCCACATGTTAATATTCAGGACCTCCCTTTTGTTTGCTTTGAACAATGGCTGTCATTAAGAAAGCTGGGTTTGCCAATATGCCCTCTGTTAGGATGCCGGACCACTCCTGATTGGTCACCAGGAAGTATCATGTGCCTTTGATGGAAATGACATGGAAGATGTATGGTCAAAGTGCTGTGCTCAGCACCACTGCTGTGCAGAGGAGAAAACCACCATGACCCAAATAGCCCTCCACTCAAACAATGTCGCACCAACCAAAGACAACATATTGAGAAGAAAAATGCTTGTAAACTGCATGTGTGAGAAGATGTATTGGCCAGACGGCCATAGGGCAATCTTTGAACTATTGAAGTCTTTAGAAATATTGTTTGGTTCTGAAACAATACTTACAAACCTAATTAATCAAGCATAGATGGTTTATTTTCAGGCCTTCCACAGTGTGTTGCTTTAATGTAAGAATAGGGTCCGTCGGGTTCTTTTTTGCCATTTCACGGAAGCATGCAAGAACTCAGCATGGTGATTCATGTTCATACAAGTTGAGGCTCTAAATTTCCAAATAATATCTACATAGGTCTCTGGTGATCCTGTCAACAAAGGCTGGGGTCGGAGGTATTCCAAATTCCTTTCTCAATTGTTTTCTGGCTCTATGTGTGATGTTTCCCCTCCCATCATTCTCCTAAAGTTTATTCATTAGAATCACTTATTCATGGAACCAATTAAGACAGAACATCATTTCAGATAAATTCTCTGGCTTCAGCAGAAGACGCTTTAGCTTTTTCTTATAGGGTAAATACAATGAAGAGTTGATTTCCTACACCACTCAATAATGTGACTTTCAATGTTCACAAATATCCCTCCCTGTTTTCCAGTATAGTGCTATGTTACAAAAGTATCATTAAGAAAGTGCATGTGTTCAAGTGGCTAAAGTGAAAGAGGTGACAACTTCAGAGAAGGCTGAAATGCTGTCCAAAGTGGTAATAGGCAGGAAGCATGAGCCTTTCGTATTTCAATCTAGTTGTGGCTGAAATAAGAATCATTCAGATGAAAGAATTAGCCAAGTGTTTACTTGCATGAAAAATCATGTTTGACTAGAGTTGTGAAATATGACACTGGGTCATGACAGTTGAATTGTGTGAGTACAATCCCCAAAGGTCAACTCCTGGTTATGCATTTAGAGGCAGACCATCAACTTTTTGGATTACCCAGTGTTCCCCACTGTGTTCTGGGATCTGTCACTATTCTCCAGCTGGTTAGAACACACAGAGCAGAAGAAAGGAAAGGGGTCACAACTCAATCTGTAATTACACATGTGCAAACCATTCTGGTAAAAGATTTAGTAGTAGGAGAAATCCTTGGGTTCATTTTTTATCAAGAAAATACAAAGTAAAAACCACAGTGTAAGTACCATTTTATATCCACCAAGATGTCAATAGAAAAATAAGCAGAATTCAAGCAACAGCAAGTGTTGATGGGGTGTGGAAAGTAGAAAAGTGTGTATACTTCTGGTTGGAGCAACAGTAACATTTTAAACCAAGTGGGTATTCTGTAATAGGATTGAAGAAAAGCATATCCATGATGGGGGCTATTTTACTCCTGGAGAAAGCAGAGTATATGCACAAGAACATGTGTATAAGACTTTTCATAGCAATCTTGTTTATAATATTGTTAAAACAATGAAAAGCAAAAGCAAAACTGGACTTCACTCCTATGCTTATCAATAAGAGAATGGATGAATGAACTGTAGATGTTCATATGATGAGATTGGGCAAGTCTGGCATTATTTATTACCCTTGTAAGTTGTGACAAATGAACTCTCTCTCTCTCTCTCTCTCTCTCTCTTTCTGATGTATGCTGATGTACTCACCCATGGAGGAACGCATGGAGGCCAGAGGAGGATGTTGGGTTTTCTTCCTAGATGGTTTCTCCACTTCATGTTTTGAGCCAAGATCTCTGTTTCTAGCTAGTCAGTGAACTTCCAGGATCCAGTTGTCTCTGCCCTTCAGCACTGGGTTTACACGTATACCATGCCTGACTTTTTACATGGGTGCTAGGGATACAAACTCGGGTCCTCACGCTTGCAAAGCGAGTGCTTTATCCAGTAAGCCATCTGCACAGCTCTTATTTTTCACTACTTTTGACATGTAAAATGGTAACATAATATTTCCAAAAATAAATAAATTAGTGTATTAAAATTTTAAATGTAGTTTTAAAAACTCAGATACTTACAGATTTTCTTTTTAGCAATCATTTTAATTCTTACATAGATGGGGAAACCACAGTGAACAGATCTGTAGTTTATTCAGAAAAATCAATGACTTCACTGCAATTAAATGCTCTAGCTCTCAGGCCAATGTTCTTTAAATAGTATCTCATGTTGAAACATGTTTAAAAATTTGAAAATGAGACATATATGTGCATATTCATGTGTGTGTGTGTGTGTGTGTGTGTGTGTGTACTTCATTGGAGATTTTCTGTGGTTTAACAAGCATCGAGAGTTGTGGGAAGAGGTGGGAAGAAGGCTCTGACACTTCTTTCTGAGGCTGGGTGGAGGCTGACTCTTTATTGGAGACTTCATGGTCCAATGATATTAAGAGAAGGTACATCTTTCCTCTTGAAGGCAGGGACTGGCACCCTCATACTCAGAGTGCCTGAGCCCTGAAAAATACCTGATTTGTTTGTGACATCAGTGATTGCACTGTGAACAACACAGTCCTGGAACTCTATTTAAAAATTGGTGTGTCTGGGTATGGTGGTACATGTCTTTAATCTCAGAGATTGGGATTGGGAAACAGAGGCATGCAGGTCTCTGTGCAGTCTAGGCCAGGCTGGTTTACATATTGAGTTCTACACCAGTTAGGGCTACAAGGAGACTTGATTTTTGCCCCCCCTTCCAAACATACATGTATGTGCACATGAACCTACATGAAAAGTCACCCAAACAAGCACACACAGAGATAAGATTCTCTCTTTCTCTCTCTTTCTCTCTCACACACACATGCACACAGAGACACACAAGATATTTCTCTTTCTGTGTGGCTTTCTGCAGTTTGAGTGTGCTATACAACATTCTTTGGTTGTATTTTGCATCAACCTTGCTTGATGTTTTTTTAGATGCTAGGATTTATTGCTGCCATTGAGTTTAGAATGTCATAGCTTCAAATATCTCTTTTGCTCCAGGGTCTCTTTTTTTCTCTTTCTGGCATTCCAGTTATGTGTATGTAATTGTAAGAGTGCCTCACAATCTTGTACAAGCTGTTCTTTAAGTTCTCTTTTCTCTTTGCTTTTTGATTTGTGGATTTGCTTATCCCCAAATTCTAATTTTTCCTTCCTTGACCATATCCAATCTACCAATAAGTCCATCAGTGGCACTTTTTATTTCTGTTACAGTGCTTTGTTTCAAATTTGTAGTGTTTCTTTTATATTCTTTCTTAGTTTTCATCTTCTTTTAACCTTACCCACCATTTCCTTTATGCTCCTTACTTTTCCCATCAGAGCATGTATTAATCATAGCTATAAATTCTTTATCTGACAGTTTCAACTTCTGTGTCATATCTGAATTGCTTCCTACACTTGCTTTATTTCTTCATGTTTTTATTTGCCTTTTAGCATGTTTCATAACTTTTCATTGGAATCCGAGTATGATGTATGAAGGAACAGGACTTGAGCTAAGCATGTATTTGGTGTGGGGTTCGATGTTAATCCTGCTAAGTGTGGTGCTCTGTTTAGCAGTGTGTTTGTGCTGTGGGCCCCAGGGTCTTCACGTTTTCCAGTGCTCTTGCCTCTTTTTAACCCTCTGGATTTTGAGCTTCCCTAACTTCATCCTCAGGGAGAACCTGCATCTTGCAATTCTTTCAACTGTAATCCAATTTTATTCTACTGGAGATCTATGAATATGATGATCAGGTGTGTGCTGGGGTGGGTGGAAGCATTCTATAATCTAATTTGAGATTAAAGCTCAGTCTCCAGTCTCACTTCCTGGGATGTACAAGTATCTCTCAGGGTTATTTATTCTTTCCTTTTAAGTAAGACAGGGAGAACTAAAGGGCTGGAATGGGAAAATTCCCTTCCATCAATTAGGATAAGGCTTCACTGTGCCTTTGTAATGGAGAATATTCTGGTCATACTTTGCAAAGCTTGTTCTCCCCTTCTCCCTGCTAGAACCTTGTAAGGATCTTCTCAGACCTTGAGAATTTGATGGAGTTCCTTGAGGTGAAATTCTCTAAATACGGGGAGGGACCCCCTGAAACAGGTCCCCAGGTCCATACTCTCAAGTTAGTTCAAACACAGCCTTCAGTGATTCATCGTTTTCTATTTTTAAAAAAGCTCACTAGTTTATCGCTCCAGAGGTATCCTCCCCAAGCAAGCAGATCCTAGTCTGACCTGCTGAATCCTTTTAGATTTTGGAGGTGGAAGTTTTCCCTGAAAACTTAATTCTCTGATGGGACCAAGTAAAGTCATTGCCACTACAAGAATCAGAGCGTCAATTTCTATGTTTGCATTTTGGAGTTGAAGAAGTCTGTCATATTTACTTTCCTCAACAACATTATTATCTCACTCCATCCAACTAGTGAAGAACATCATACCCAGATTGCCTCGCTCTAGCTACCCCAAACTACCACACCCATCGGGGGGCGCCACACCCTCTTACCGGTTGCCTGCCACTCTTGTCTCCTTCTGCTCGTTTGTGATTCCTTTAGTAGCAGTCCAGTAAGGATGCCTCCCCATCTCTTCCCTTCCACATTACTTCCCTGAATCCACCCTATCTGCTCTCAGTCATGGTCAGGCTGCCTTCTTTCCTTCACTCCTGAATAAACCTTTCTGAGATGAAATGCCACGGCCCCATGTCACTACCCACAGATCTCTATCACAGCCTCTTGCTTTTTTCTTTGATGCCATTTACTACTATTTATAACCATTTTAAGCTGTGGCCTATTTTTTCCATCTCATTCAGTAGTTATTAAGCTCCATGAGGGTGAAGATCACATCTACAGTATTCTGTTGCATCTGTATATAAGGTAAAGATTTCAACAAATGTTTTTGAATGAATGAGTGCAGAAGACAAGGCAGGCTATGCGTTGTTTGCATATGTATTTTGTAAGAGCTGTAGAGAAAGAGAAAAGGAATGTGTATGTATGTGTGTGATATACATGTTCATTGGTGTGACTGTGTGTGTAAATGCATGCATGTGGAGGTCGATATATCTTTCTCTATACTTTCCACTGTATTTTTTGAGACAGAGTATCTTACTGAATCAGTATATCACTCATTTGGCTGGGCTTGCCGACCAGCAAGTTCCAGGAATCCCCCTGCCTCCACCTCTTCAGTGTTATGATTATGAGTGATAACTGTTGTGACTGGCTTTTGTAAGTGAGTGCTGGGGATCTGAACTCAGGTCTTCATGCTTGTGTGGTAACACTTTGCCAACTAGCAAGCTCTCCTGCTTTTGAGAAAGGAATATTTTTGGTCAATGACAACAGTAGCAAACAAGAAGGGTACTTCCTATTGCCTGTATTATTCTAAACATTGTTTTTATTAACTAATTTATCTGTACCCAAACCTGTATGGTAGGTAACATCATCATTTCCAGTTTATGAATGGAAAAGCTTAAGCAGGGAACACTTAAGTAACATACCCTAGGTAACACATCAAGAAGGGGAGAACATAGATTGATTCACACAGTCTAGACTCAGGGCTTGTGTACTTGACCTTGAACCTCTATCAACTTTTGGGGCTTGATACATCATAACACTTCTCTTGTACTTAATTAGCTTAAAAAACAACTCTTACTTGACAGCAGGAATAAAAGAATGAGCAGGAGGTGATAGACTTCATTAAATCCTATTACATCATCTAAGAATACCTTTAACGCTGGGCGTGGTGGCGCACGCCTTTAATCCCAGCACTTGGGAGGCAGAGGCAGGCAGATCTTTGTGAATTCAAGGCCAGCCTGGTCTACATAGTGAGTTCCAGGACAGCTGGAGCTACAGGGGGACCCTGTCCCAAAAAGACAAAAAAAAAAAATCTTTAAGAAGTGTAAGGTTTTGCTAGCATCAGAGAGAACCTATTTATGATTGATGTTTGATTTTAGAGGTGAGGAGTTGAAACCAGTTAGGCTTAGCTCTTATTTGCACTTAAATGACAAAACAAGCTTACAGGAGTTGATTACCTCTGTGTCTGAGGCTGGGTTGCCTCTAGTTTTTCATAACCAAATTGTGCTAGAGTTATGAGTACTGCGGCATAGACGAGACAGAGTGGGAGGAGCAAAGCTGCGTTCTGAGTGAGTGTGAAGGGGTAAACTTCATGCTCTCTGGATCTGAAAAGGTCCAAAGAAACAGGAGTTAACATGTTTGTCTTCTTTTTTGTTTTTAAATATTTTATTTATTATTTTTATTTTAGGTGTATTTTTTGCCTGCATATATGTAAGTGTAACATGTGTGAGCAGTGCACATGGAGGCTAGAAGAGGGCATCAGATCCCTGGATCTGGAGTTGAAAATTATTGTTAGCCACCATATGGGTGCTGGGAACCAAACCCGAGTCCTCTGCAAGAGCAACCAGTGCTCATAACCACTGAGCCATCTCTCCAGCCCGTTTGCCTTTTTCTATTGAATTAAAAATGAATATACAGAGCTGGGCGTGGTGGCACACACCTTTAATCCCAGCACTTGGGAGGCAGAGGTAGGCGGATCTCTGTGAGTTCAAGGGCAGCCTGGTCTACATAGTGAGTTCCAGGACAGCTGGGGCTACAGGGCAACCCTGTCTCAAAAAGACCCCCCAAAAAATATATATACCAGCATTTACTATGATTTATCATGATGACTTTGCAACTCAAACAGAATAAGAAGTTGTTTATTTAAAATACACTCAGCTTTGAAATTTATTTTATTGTACCTTGAAATCTGTCTGCCACAATATTGTTTCAAATGACATTAGCAGCAGACAGATCTGTGCTACAAAAAAGAGAGTTACTTACACATTAAAGCAACCTACACAATTTGAATTCTGGGAAGAATTTTCAAAACAACCACTACTACCACCAAAAAACATGAATACCCATAGTTAAAGAAAAATTGGTTCTTATATGAGGAACCTGAAGTCAGAGTTAGAATGAGTGCCTTCATAAGAATCATGCATAGATTTAAATCACACTTCTACTAATTTTATTCACTGGTCCATGGACACAGTAGTCCACCTTTTGAAGATGTTACTTCTGTTTCTCTGTGTTAGACATAGTACTGACAGTATTTTCTATGGCTAAGGTTTGGGTGATAGAGCAGGACCTGGCCAGTGGTCAGTGCCTGGCATTAGCTCCTGTCTTCATAGATGCTTTGTCAAGCCCAGGGTACGGCAGTATTGTGTATCCTTGGGCACCATGGTCATGTATTATGAAGTAGGAATTCAAAACTTCCTCAGAATTCAAAGACCTGCATGGTGGCATCAGCTTGACTAGTGGTATGGCCAAGAAGATGATTCTTTCTCAGTTTTGGTTTCCTTCTTAGTAAAACTGAACCTCACAAAAACTCCTTGGCTTGCTAATTTTACAAAGAAAACAAGTAAAATATAAAGGAACACACATGGTTGTAAGGAGCATCTCTCTTGGATTCTGAGACAGGGTGTGTATGCAGAGAGACCCAAAGAAAAAGATGGTACTGACTTTTCAGCTCAAGTTCATGTTTCACTGAATAAAATGAACAACAGCCCTTGAAAGCCTGGACAATCATGCAGGTCAGAGACGATTTACATTGATTACATGTTTAATTATTAGGTGACCTCACAGCACAGATACTTGGGTCTCTCTCACTGGGCTGGCTAATGGCAGGACACATGCCATGTTTTTAAAAATTTGTCATGTATTGTCTAACATGCATCCAGGCTTGGAAAATACTGAATTATACTTATGAGATGTGTAACCAACCAAGAAGCACTGGACTTCAAGTCATGAGCTATGGAATTTGGCTTAAGTTTGCAACTATCTAGGGTGGAAATTTTGAAAACTTAAAAAGAAACAAAGCCACTGACGATTGCTAAAGGACTTTAAACAATTTCTGTTTCTGATTATTTAAGACCAAGACAACTGGTTGATCTATTAATTTAGGTAACATGGTAGTGATGTAGCATAGAAGATACCAGAAACTCATTCAAGAATCTGTGAAGCTAGAAGGATCTGTTTTGCTGTGCTCAAGTTCGTTTTGCTGTAAATTAGCTAATAAATTTTGTCTTAAGATAATTCTATTGGCCTGAAAGAACACTCATCGCTAGGAAAGCATCTCAAATATGGTAGATGCTTGATAGTACTGGTTGAACAACTAACTAAATAAGAAAGCATAATGACTGCCTGTTTTAACATTGTATATGTTGACTCTGTTGTTCCGTATATGTTTAATGCCCCTTAGGTCACAAATACAAAGTTACTTACTTTTCTAAGAAGCAGATTCAGAGGTCTGAAGATTCATTCCCTGTTTACAGAGTTGGATGTTGAAGGTGGTGGAACTCAGTCTCTGAAAAATGTTAAAATTCTCTTAAGCCATAACTTCTTGAATGTGAATGTGTTTGAAGTCCTTCAGACCTTCTCTTCTTTGCTTGATATTTGATTGAGCAAGAGTAGATTGAATACCATTGGTTTTCGTGCAGTTTGTTTTCCTTCTGGACCAAGAGAACCAATGTTAAGATTTTGAAAGATTCTAGATGTTTCTTTGAATTTTGGAAAGCTTGGTAAATTTGTCTACCATGTAAAACTGTGGGATTTAAGATTAAATGCCCAAAACAATGAAATTGGAAATCGGGCACTCAAGCTAAAGTGCTGGAGGTAGACCAGATGCCTAGATATCTAAGCTCTGCTTGAGCACAGAGATTGCAAACACATTCTCATTGACCCAGCTGAATAAACATGTATAAAATCATGTTCTGAAGTAAGAAAGTAAAAGACTGTGGCACTTGTGACACAGACTATATGCTAAAGACAGAAACTGATGCCTTGTGATTGTTCAGAGAGTTTTGTCTTACCTCACTAAATATTTAAGACTGAACAGATAGCAACATTTGAAACTCAATGTTTTTGCATTCTTAAAAATTGTTTCTTCTGAAAATCTAAAAAAAAAATTGTCTATGCTGAACCCCCATTTCCCCATGTCAGTAAAAGGACCAAAAGCTCTCTGGTCCCTTTGTAGCCTGTAGCATGTAGCCCCAGGATAACCCCACATTGCCCTTCTTCCATCTCTGTTATCTGCTGGACTCCCAGAGCACTTTTTTTTTTTATTGCTTTTCTATGGACAAGGTTGTTTTTGACACTTAGTATGGCCAGCATTCTCTTGGCCACTTGTGACTTCAACACATAGAGTACGTTTCCTGTTACCTATTGGCATACCCCAGCACAATCCTTCCATATAATAGAACTCAAGTAATCTAACAAAGCTCTCCCCACTTCCTACCACACCTGGGTTTTTCCTCTTTTCCACATCATTCCACACCTACCACATCTGGGTTTTTCCTCTTTTCTATCTCCCAAATCTGAATACATTTTAATTTTGGTGAAAGGGTTTCTATTAATAATTTCTATAGGATAATGTGTGAATTGGAGCTAATATAAAGGTAGCAGTTCTCTAAGGCTATTGTGGCAAATTGTCACCAACTGGGAAGCTTAAAACAATTGAATTTTATTTTCTCACAGTTTTCAGAGCAGGAGTCCAAAGTACAGGTGTCAGCAGGATTGGCCCTGTCTGCAGGTTCTGAGGGAGATTATTTTTGATGCCTTTAACTTGTGGTAGCAATCCTTAGTGTTCCTTGACTGGTTCTTCTCTTACCCCACAGTATTCTTCTGTATCTGTACATGTTTTTTAATCTTATAAGGACACTAGTCACAACAGATTAGGGACTACCTCAGTAACCTCAACTTGACTCTCTATGTAAAGAAACTATTTCTAATAGCACATTTATAGCTACTGAAGGTTAGGACTTCAACAAATATTCTAGAAGACACAATTGAATCCATAAATAAGTAGTCTATTTGGTTATATTACCACAGGCCCAATGTTGTACAAATGACCCTTCCTTTGTCAAAACTAGCCCACCTAACATCTACCCACGTAGATTCCTAGGCTCTGGAAATTTCTCTTCCATCCTGCCTCCATCATGGATGATCTCTTTCTGTGTCACTCAAAAGCCATGTCATTAAATACATTCACAGTAAGAATGCTAAACTATTTTAACTCTGTAGAGTTTATCCTCATTGTCTAATTAAACATACTTTCTGTATTATAAAAGTGATATAGGTTCAGTTTATAAACTTTGAACATTTCATAAAAGTTCCAGCTTTTGAATTATACTACTGAGAAACAATTGTCATTTTCTTCAAATATGTTATTTTTATTGTGTAGTTTTATATCTTTAGACTTAACAAATATTCTTTTATATAAACCCTTACTATGTAATGTTGATATTTAATATATATTCTTTTTCAAATACCAAGAATATAATATTCCAAATACATTATACACATTATCTCATCTGTTCCTATTTCTCAAGAGGTAAATATCTATATTTTGTGAAAGAAAAACTGAGGCTGTATAAAAGTAAAGAAAAATTCCTAGCTACTGAACAATAAGTTTCAGACAATCGTGATTCACATTTAGGTTGCCAAACTCTAGTGCTTGCATCAACTTCAATCTATTCTTCTAAAAGGAGAATAACATCTTATTTTCGAAGTAAGCCAAAATTTGTTTTTATTTACACAGAAAATAGAACCACAAAATAATTAGATTTAGTAATTAAGGATAAATAAACCTTGTCCCTTCTCATTCCTGTCCCAATACTCCTTGCCCTAAAGAGAACTCAATTGCTTTTAAACCAGAATCTTAAAATGCTATATGAAGAAGCAAGTGGATCTCTGAGAGTTCAAGGCCAGCCTGGTCTACATAGCGAGTTCCAGGCCAGCTGGGGCTATAGGGAGACCCTGTCTCAAAAAGACTGGAAAAAAAAAAGAATCTGACTGAGACTTATTCTTTCCTTTTCCTCTTTCTTCTTTTTATACTCCTCCCCCATTACCTATTGATTAAAATATCAGATTTGCTTCTTAGCTATCTCCGCAAACTGCCTTCTCCCTGTCTTTTCAAAGCTACCATTATCTGCAGTAGGGAAAGTTGGTGTTGCCCTAACTCTGCTCATGGCTATCTTTCATCATTGTAGATTCTCTCATGTTTGCTCTCTTAGCGGCCTGGGACCTGACACGTAGCTTAGGTTGACTGGTCAGCAAGCTGGAGTGATCTGCTTATTTCTATCTTCATAGCACTGGGATTACAAATGCATCTACCACACCTGGTTTTTGTTTTTATATGGATCTGGGGCATTGAACTCAGGGTGTCATATGTTTGTTTGCAAGGCAAACACTTAACTGACTGAACTACCTCCTCATCTTGCTAAAGAAGTTTTAAGCAATGTGTTTTTCACTTCCCACCAGTGCTTCTAAAGAAGTTTTTTGATCAGCGGGATTGGGCTATGGGGCTGAGAGTCTGGATTAAAGTTCTAACTCTGCTAATTAGTACTTATGTGGCCTTAGACCAGACATTTCCCCTAAGTGTATATTGGCTTCCTGGGGCTGTTGTAAGAAATGGTAACAGGGGATAGAGAGATGGCTCAGTGGTTAAGAGCACTGGCTGCTCTTGAGGACCCTGGTTTGATTCCCAGGATCCACATGGTGGCTAACAACCAACCATAACTTCTGTTCCAGGGGAATCCAATGCCCTCTTCTGATCTCTATGGGCATTACACAACATGGGTGCACTTACACACATGCAGGTAATACACTCATACACATAAAAAAATAAAATAAATAATATATTAAAAAATGATAAACAGTGTGGCTTAAAATAACATCAATTTATTCTTTCAGTTCTTGAGGCTAGAAGTCCAAAATCAAGGTGTCTACCTGGCTCTGTGTCCTCTGAACCCTAGAAAAAGATTGTCCTTGACCCTCCCTTCTGGTAGCTTCTTGTACTCTTTGGCTCATGACAGATCTGATCCCCACTTCCATCTTTACTTTGTTTCACCTGTGTCTGTGCCTCCAGGGGGCATGCTCATGTGTGTCTCAGTTTTCTTCTTTTTGAAAAAATATTTTGTTTATTATTTTTGCTTTTTTATGTGTATGTGTGTATTGCTTGCATGTAGGTAAGTGCACCTGTGTCATGCAATGCCTGCGGAGGACAGAAGAGGCTTTCAGATCCCCTGGAAATGGAGTTATGGACAGTTGTTAGCTGCCATGTGGGTGCTGGGAATCAAACCCTGGTCCTCTGCAAGAGCAGTCAGTGCTCTTAACTGCTGAGCCATCTCTCCAGCCCCAAGTTTTCTAATAAGGAAAAACAAGATGAACCACCATAATCCAGCATGACTTCAAATTATGTTTTTAAAGACTTTATTCTCAAATGAGGTCACATGTGCAGGTCAGAACTTGAACACATCTTTTTTTTTTGGTGAAGGGGAACTTATATTCATAAGCATAAAGCTAGCATTCTGACCTATAAATACTCTGGTAGCTATGGTCTTGCAAGGACAAAGTGTAACTACGTGCAGGGCTTCACACAGTGTCTGCAGCATAGCTCCAACTCGACACAAGCATTCATAGCCCTTTACCCCTCTCTCCACACCCTTCCTTTCTTTTTTCCCATGCTGTTATACCAGTCCCTGTCATTGTCATTTCTGTTTGCTCAGGTTAGAAACAGAAAACAAACAACAAATTTATATATTCCTTGATTCCATCCTTCCTTCTACTAATATAGCAGGTGGTCTTGAAATGATTCTTTCAAACTAATGTATTTCCCTTTTACAGGATTTGTAGAAGGGACTCACAGTCCAATGACAGGTAAAAGACTACTTTACACTCACCAATACACAATCTCCAGATCTTCTTCTATCACATTTCTATCTATGAAGAACGTATGGACAAGCCAGTCCATCCCCAACACCATCCAGTGAAATAGATGAACATCCATTTAGCTTCACTGTCAAAGAAAAAGTAAAGAAGAAACTTAAAGGATCACCCAAGCAGGCCTGAACCAGTCCGTTTTTGGAACACCAAGCAGCAAATAAACCTCTTAAAAGATCACAGTCAGTGAGTCCTATTTCCATGGAGGCTGAAGGTAGACATATACCACTTCAGAACTATCCCTTCGGCAACTCCAAGGGGAGACTCTGGTAGGTATCGCGTTGTAGTTTCTAACATTTCTTGTCTAAACTTATCACTTTTTGCTTTTGACTTTCATACAAACAAAGGCATTGCTTATGGAATTGATGGTGGGGCATGTTCTACAAGTGTGAGAGGACTGTTGTCAGTCAGTCTTTAGTTAGACAGCTCATTGTCAAACATGACATTGAAGATATATCAGGATATATCTGGTGGATAACAAGCAATTTGATGACTGAGGTATTATACCAGATAATGTCAGTGGCATTATTTCAGCCTCGCTGTCATCATGTGCTAGGCAGGCTCTGTGCTGAGCATTTTATGTCATGTTATAAAATCATCATATGATGCTTAGGCAGATAAAATCTCCCCACTTTGTAAACAAGGAAGCCCTGAATCAATAGCATAAGATAATATGTATGATAATGAAGTGTCTCAACCTCAAGTGGCATAGTAGAAGAAATTAGTAAAAGTCAGGAAATGGAGTTTGGGGAGATGGTTCAATGGGTAAGATGTGTGAGGACTTGAGTTTGAATGCTCAGAACCCATGTAAGATGGGTAAATGTCTGCAAGCCCAGTGTGATAGAGGAGGAGAAAGGAGAATCTCTGGAAATTCATAGTCAGCTGCCCTGACATACACAGAGACAAACAACCCCCCCCCCCAAAAAAAAAAACAACAAAAAAGACTGTCTCAGGCAAGTGAAAGTTGAGGATCAAAACTTGGGTTTGTCTTCCACTCATACATATGCGGTGGCATGCATGAATCCCCACGTACACACATAAACAAGTGTGTATGCATGCACTTACATCATAGACACAAACAGACATATACAATCATAAATATACACATGCAAAGATTTTAAAAATAAATGGAAGTAAGGAAATGAATAGAATAGTCTTTGGAACCAGGAAGATCTTGGGTCAAGTCTCAGCTCTCTCTCGTCTCAGTTCTGAAGACATGATAAAATCCCGTGAACGTTATTTGAGCTGTTTTTCATCTGTAAATTAAGGATACTTAGTAGTACAAAGAGCTGTTGTAACTAGAGTATTAATGTCGATAAAATTCTCTAGGCACAACAGAGATAACATGGTTGTGGTGGTGTTTATGGTGCTGATGTTCAAACTGGAGCTAGAAACTATCTTATAGAAGGATCGGATGTCATGTAGTCGCCTTGTAAGGGGAATTGGAGAGGGAGTCAGATTTCACTCCAAATGCTAAGACCATCTGCTGAGTGAGAGATGCCTTCATTTATGGGTTGTTAGGCCTGATAATGGGATGCAAATGCAGTGAGTTGTGTGTGGTGTTTGTGCATATGTTTTTGTGTGTTCATGTGTACATGGAGGCCAGAGGACAACCTCAAACGTCACCCTCAGGAACACCAATTTCTTTTGAGACAGGGTCTCTCATTAGCCTGGAGCTCACTAATTTGGGAACTTCAGTGATCATCTCCACCCCTGCCCCTCCAAGTGCTGGGATTACAAGCACGTGTCCCCCACAGAAGGCATTTTTACGTAGATTCTGGAGATCTAGCTTAAGCCCTCATGCTTGTGAGGCAAGCACTTTACCAACTGAGCTATCTCTCTAGCCCAGTTAACATTTCTTGAGTCTTACTATGTGAAAGCAATGTATTAACAACATCTGAATGGACACCTTCTGTTTTAATCTATATGACCCTTCACTGATATAGGAAGTATTATTTTCTCATGATTTAGATAGAGAATTGGAAGCCTATCAAGGCTATGTGTTACTTTAGGGCTGAAGACAGGATTCAAACCTTTTATTCTGGCTCTGGATCAGAGCATTCTTGTGCTAAGGTTCTAAAGACAGTAATAGTTCTTAGGCACTGAGCACTTTTATGTGCTTAATGATTAATGCTTTATCATGTTCTTCCATAATATTGTCTATTTTCCCATTTTCTTCAAGTCTTTGACATATGACCTGCTTGGGCCTTTCTTAATCACCTTTATTGCTTCATTTTTCTCTTAGGATTTGTTGCCAGTGAAGACTCTAATTTTACTTACTTCTTATGTATTAGCCCACTTCTTCCCCCTTCCCCCACAGCTAGAATATAAGCTGTGTCAGTACAGGGATGTTGCCTGCATTCTTCCCTTTCAGATTCCTAATGTCTTGAATATTTTTGGGCGAATTCCAGGTTCTCAAATATTAACCAATGAATAAGTGAGTGAACAAATTTCATTTCACTAGCAATCCTGTGAAGTAGGTAGCACAGGCTCCATATTTCAGGTGAGGACAAAGAGGCCAGGTGATGTGCCAGGATTGGACTCTGGTTGCCTGATTCCAAAGTCTTATGGATTTTTATCAGACCACACTAAGCTCCTTGGTTACAAGATACACCATGACTACTATTGTAGTACTTTGAAAGACAGATGGACTTTTTATTTTTCAACTTATGACACAGAGCAGCATATTTTGGCTGGGTCATGTCCTATTATGCTAAATTCCAGACTACAGCTATATTTTCAGTAGATTCTTCTTGCATTGAATAAGACAATAATGAATGGCTCATCTGCCCAGGCTGGAGGTCCAAATTAATAGGTATTATTAGGCTTTCACAAAGCAATGGGATTGAAAGCTTTCATTTACTTGGACATTTAGAAATGTCATCCCATCTTTATGGTCAGAAGTAATTCTAATTTTGGAGAAATCAGATTCACTAAACTGTTCTCATTTTTCTGTTTGACTTGGGTAGACTGAATGCACAGGGAAGATACTCAATACATATAAGGCATAAAAAATGTGGGTGAATTAAAAAGAATTATTTAGAAATATTTTAACTCTTTGATATCCACTGTTAGGAAGATATTGTATTTTTAATTTTAGATTTTTAAAAATTTAGACTTTCTGAATTTACAAATAATCCCGTGAGTTTCAAATATTCTAGAAATTTCCCTGCTACTCAAAAGCCCATTAGAATGTGTAGAAAGTGATTTAAAGCATGTGAATGTACTTGTTGCTGTTCTAGCTACTGTTTGTTGCTGTGTAAACACCATGACCTGAAACAACCTTGGAGAAGAAAGGATGTATTTCATCTGGAAACTCCCAGGTCACAATCCATCACTAAGCATAGTCAGGAGAGGAACTCAAGGCAGGAAAACGGAGGCAGGAACTGAAGCAGAAAATGTGGAGAAATGGTGCTTACTGGCTTGCCTCCTCTGGTTAGCACAGCTATCTTTCTTACACAACCTAGGTCCACCTGCACAGGGATGACACCACTCACAGTGGGCTGGGCCTTCCCATATCAACCAGCAATCAAGAAAATGGCTCATAGACATGCCCACAGGCCAATCCCAGAAGTGCCATTTCTTGAAGTTTCTTCTTCCCAGATGACTCTGGTTTGGGTTGAGTTGACAAATCTAGCCAGCACAGTTACTGAAAAATCAGGCTTTTAATATGTATAGGTCAATGTGTAGAATTTCTCAAATTAAAAACTTTAAGACTGTGCCCATAAAATTACAGATGGAAAGCAGGAGTTGCGGTAGTGCATGCTTTTGATCCCAGCACTCAGGAGGCAGAGGCAGGCAGCTCTCTGTGAGATGAAGGCCAGCCTGCACTACACAGAGAGTTCTAAGGCCAGCTGGAGCTATAGGGAGACCCTGTCTCAAAAGAAAAAAAAAACCCCAAAACCCAAAAACAAAATGCAGTCTCTCATCTACCTCCACCCCATCCCCTGCCAGCCTCTCTCACAGGTAGGCTCCAATGCCTTCACCTCAAATCCCAGGACTAGCTTCCCAAACCAGATTAACTAATCACCCTACCATAGATCCCTAAGTTGTCACCCAGGAAATCCCCTCACTACCAAATTCCAGCCTCTGGATCAGGCAGACAGACCTGCTCAGCCAGGACTCTGACCAGTCTACTACCAGGCAAGAATGTTAAATACTCACCAATTTGTCTTCCATACCCAAACAAAAAGTAACTAAGCTACATAAACAATATTAACAGAACCAAAATTAAACAAAAGGAGAGTAGAAATTCCTGTTGAACACATAACTAACAAAGAACATCCATACGCCCAAATTGCAACATAAAAAATATGAAAAACTAGGAAAATATGTTCCCAACAGAACCCAGGAGTCCTACAGAAGTGCACAGCATTGAGAACCACCCTGTAGAACCCAGGACACAGAATTTAAAGAACAATCATAAACATGATCAAAGAACTTCAAGAAAACACAAACAACTCAAAGAACTCAAAGAAGAAAGGGATAAACTTTTGTCAGAAGCCCAAGAATATACAAATATGTGGCTTAATGAAATCTCAAAAATAATTCAATATTTGAATAGTTAATTCACTGAAGAGATAGAAATAATGAAGAAAACCCAAATGGAAATGGGACTGAAAAACTTAATAAACCAATTAGAAACATCAGGAGAAAGTCTCAAAAACAGAATGAATGAAATGGAAAACAGAATATCAAGACTGAAGGATAAAGTTGAAGGTCTGCACTCCTTAAGCATAGACTACAAATTCAAAAAAAAACAGGGAATGGAATACTCAGGAAATGTGGAACAACATGAAATGACCAAATCTATGTATTATAGGCATACAGGATGGAGAAGAAACTCAAACTAATGGCATTGAACAGCTCAATAGGATTATAGATGAAAACTTCCCTAAATTAAGGAAAGATATAGAGATTCAAGAAGCACAGAGAACACCATTAAGACATGATCTTCTGAAAGTCCCCATGGCACATCATAGTAAAAACATTGAATGTACAGAACAAAGAGAGGGTACTGAAAGCTGCTAGAGAAAAATGAATTATATATAAAGGAAACCAAACCCTATTAGAATTACAGCTGACTTTTCAATGCAAACTATGAAAGCCAGAAGAGCCTGGAACAAAGTATTCCCAGTTCTAAACAACCATGGATGCCAACCCCGAATACTTTATCCAGCAAAACTATCTATCAAGGTCTAAGGGGAACAGAAAATTTTCCATGACACAAATAGGCTGAAAGAATTCATGTCTTCCAAACCAGGGTTACAGAGAATGCTAGAAACATTACAAAGGACTGAAGAAAGGAATGAGTATGCCCAAGAGTCTACAGAAAGAAAATAAAGAAAGGTATAACAATGGAAACACAAAATAGGGCCACAAACAAAAAGAAATTAAAACGACAGTATACAATACACATCTTTCAATAATAAATATCAATGGCCTCAACTCCCCTGTCAAAAGACACAGGCTGGTCAATGGATCAAGAAAGAAAACCCATCTATTTTTTGTCTTCAAGAAACTCATCTCACCTTCAAGGATGGACATTATTTTAGGGTGAAAAGATGGAAAAAAATATTCCAAGCAAATGGCCCTAAGAAGCAAGCAGGTGCCACAATTTTAATATCTGACAAAATAGACTTCAAATTAAAACTCATCAGAAGAGATAAGGAGGGTTACTTCATTCTAATAAAAGGAACTATTGACCAATAAGATATTACGATCATGAACATATATGCACCAAACTCTGATTCATAGGAGCGGACTACTGATTTTATGAAATTGGGTGACTTTAATACCCCACTATCAACTGGGGTATTAATAGGTAAACTGGACAAAGAATAAACAGAGAGACATCTGAATTAAATGGGATACTACATGAAATGGACCTAACAGATATATACAGAATATTTCACCCAACCACTAAAGCATACACTTTTTACTCAGCAGTTCATGAAAATTATTCTAAGATTGACCATATTCTGGGGCACAAAACAAATCTCAACAAATACAAAAATTGAAATAATTCCATGCCTTCTATCAGACCACAGTGCAATAAAGCTTATAATCAACAGCAAAAGAAGCTCTAGTAACTATATTAACTCATGAAAATTAAACAACACAATCCTGAATCATGAATGGGTCAAAGAAAAGATGAAATTATGAAATTTTCAGGTAAATGGATGGAGCAAGAGAGTATTATACTAAGTGAAGTAACACAAATGCAGAAAAGCAAGCAATGTACGCTCTCCCTCATTTGTGGATTGCAGCACCAATCCCTTATATGTGACTATATAAATTCTGATGTAACACCAGGAGCCAGATAAAGGGAAAGGATACATGGAGGTAAAGGAAAAGAAACAACCTGAAAGGAGGATAGGAAACAACCTGGGAATGGATGTTATCTGAGGGAGTTAGAAAAAGTGGGAGTAATGGGCAGGGAGAAGAGAAGGGAGGGACATGAAGGGACCATGGTATGGGAAAGGGAGGGAAGTAAGGAGAGGAAAGATGGCAGAAGTCTGGAGGTACTGGGAGGAGGGGGGGATAATAGGAGCACTGTGACTAAGGAGGGAAAGAGGGAGGAGGGAAACCAGATGGGAAAAAAGAGTGGAGATGAGTGAATCTCAGGTGGGCAGGAAACCTAGGGGGAAAAGTGATGTCCTAGAAACCCTAAAAGAGATGCACATAGAGTGTCTGAACATGAATGCATATGTATACCTAGGAGCTGCTTGGCAGGGAATGCAGTCCCAGATAGAAGAGACCTCCCTTAGAGCAACAAACATACCATATGGCACTCATCAAAGAAGCTTCTTTTTGCCACAGATGGAGGACACTGCAGAGTTGCACATCTGGTCAGGCACAGAGAGCATAGGTCTGGGAGGTGCCCAGTACTAGATGACACATCTGCAGTCAAATCTCTACAACTAAAGCTCATGGAACATAGTGGAATAAGGGGCAGAAAAAGGGATAATGCACCCCTCAACTCTCACCATTGAAGCTTCCATGTACATCAGAGTGTGATACAGAAGGCCACAGCTGGTCAGGTTTTGAAGAATAAGAGACTGTAGAGTGTAGGATGGACTCCCATATGGAACCTCACCCACCCACGGCTCAGGGACCATTTCAGAAGAGGAGGCAGAAAGATTGTAAGAGCCAGGGCTGGTTCATGAACACAGGGAGGTGGAGGCTTCCAAACCACCGGAGGCTTGCTTATGTGAGCCTGTGGCAGTGGTGGCATCGAACATGGGACCCAAGTCATCTCAATTAAACAAGGGCTCAAAGGGGAGGTGAGAAATAGGTGGTAGGCCAGCACTAGATAGAGAACTATTTGAGACTGATTGCTGTTGTGTGAGGGAGAGTATGACTTACCTACAGCCCCTGGATAGGCTGACTAGACTCCAGGGGATGCATTTACACTGAAGGACATTTGGGTACAAACACGTGAATGAATAGGACTCAGCACGTATGGCAGAGTGCATAGGGTTCGGTGGGGGGATGGGGGAGGCATGCATGGGGGAGGAGGTCTGGATTTTAGTGGGAAATGTTGTAAGAAATTAAAAAAGCTCAATTAAAAAAAGAAAATGCCTCAAAAAATCCACAAAACCCCAAATGCATATGGAATATATGACACAATCATATGAGAGTATGATTTGATTAAGCAAAGAAGAAAAATTAACCTGTTATTAGTGTTAGTGTATGTTGTTGGGCAGACTCAGCTTCAGGTTAATTCACTGTTTTAATTTTCAGCTGGGTTACAATTACTAACAAAATCGGTGGAGTAACTGCCTTTTAGATTTTTTTTTTCAGCTCATCAGTTGTTAGTCTAAGCTGGCCATCCTTCCTTTTTTGGTCAGGATATCTAACACGACTTAATGATTTCTCTTTACAAACTTGGCAGATTTAGAAGCTGTACTGTTTCTCTCACTTGGAAAATTTGAACTGTTTTCCTTGAAACATAGTTTTGGCACCAGAGACCTGTGAGTCTCCTGAGAGGAATTCATAGCATTTTTTTTTTAATTAAAGAAATACAGGCATGGGTTTAATCCTAGCACTCTGGAAGCAGAGGCAGGAGGATCTCTGTGAGTTCAACGCCAGCCTGGTCTACATAATGAGATCCATGCCAGCTGGGGCTACAGAGAGACCCTGTCTTAAAAAGACAATAATAATAATAATAATAATAATAATAATAATAATAAAGGAATCTTCTGCTTTGCTGAGGAACATGTACTTCTGTATTTCTGCAGTATGCCACAGTTGAAGGGAAACTCCATATTGGCTTCCCAGGTGACCATAGTAGAAGGGAAGGAGCTTCTATTTCTACTGATGGCCAGAGGCAATGCCTCCCTTGACCTGCTGCGCTTCTGCTAAGCCTTGCGGAGCCCAGGGAACCCCACCTGGCAGACAGTCGGAGGAAGTAACATTGAGCAGTGGAAAGACTGGGGGGCAGGGGGCTGGTCCCTTCTGAGGGAGACAGTCATGAGAGAGAAACAGAATGTTTGAAGCTACTTTTGAACAGAGACTTTTAAAAACTAGCTGTTTGTTCTGGCCTGGGGCTGCATACTTGAAATGATAAAAGCAGTGCTATCCACTCAGCTTTAAATCACAGCATTCCCACAGCTAGTGTCAGCATGCAGAGTGCACAGCTCAGGAGAAGAAAGGGCTGAGATGCGGCGGAGGCTGCAGCTGATCCAAGTGGAAACACAATACTGGCCTGACAGGCTTTCTCAGTCCCCTTTCTCCCGTTCCCTGCTCCCTTGTTTTTTCCATGTTAGCCGGGTTTAGTGCCTGCTGTTCTGACTGGAAGCAGGGATGGAGTGTGGTATAATTTTTCCAACTTCACCAAGGGCAGCTGTGCTTCCAGAGTGAGTTTAAAAACCTTTGTGACTTGCTGTGTGCCAGTATCATCCAAGCACTTCTTTTCCAGGGCAAGGAATGAAATCTAATATAAAAATACAGGTAAGCTCATTGGGTTAATTAATGTCAGAGGACTTTCTTTTTCTCCCTCCTTATACACACATTTCTATTCGATGCCCCAGTTGCCTCCGTGTGATCTTTCTGCACTGCGATGTTCCACTCTTGGGTTGCTTTCCTTTTTCAGGTCCTATGGTGAAACCTTTCACAGCCATTGGCCTCTGCAGGAGCACTAGCCAGAAAGCCTCTGCCCAGAAGAGCACCTGTAGAACTTCCTCAGAACCTAAGGTGGAGGAGACAGTGGCAGCCACAGAAGGCTCTCTGGTAAGCCCAAACTTCTTAAAGGTGTCTGGAAATACACAGAGAAGAGACACAGTTGCCATGGCACCAGAGATGCACCCTAGGCAGAATTGTCACCACACAGAAAGGAAGCCGAAGGCAAGCATCTCCCTCCATGGTCATGTGCCCAAAGAGCCCCATTCCTCTGCTCGTGGATACTTCCACTAACTTATTCTCCAAGAAGTTAATAAATGTTTGCTCTTCAGCACCCCCCGCTCCTGCCCACCTCGGCATTTCCATAAGGCTTGTTCACAGGCTTTTTCGAGGCCGGAGGTGAATGCTCACTTACGCTGACTGCTGAGAAGGAATTGTTCTGCGAGAGCTGCCCATCTTCCAATCAATGCCTGCCCAGAACAACAGAAAAGGCCTCAGATGTACTGGTTTCCACAGAACCATTGTTAGGCTTTTGTGAAGCAGTTTTGAACCCAATAAATAATGTCAAAAGTCTCTATCGTAGCCAAAAATGTTCTTTTTGAAGGATTTCTAATAGTATTTTTGTTCTGCAGTGTCTCCAGTGTGACAAAGAATTTGTGCCGCACAATGAGGATGGGGCACACTGCGTGCCAGCACACCGTGTGCCACTTTACAAAGTGCCTGCCGGGACCAGGAAGGCCCAGTTCTTTGTTTCCCTTTTGCAGGTAAAAGGTTTCACTCGCCAACCTCGTCTCTGGCCTAAGGATATTTTCTAAGGGCCTTTAGAATTTCTACATAGAGGTTTGGAAAACATAATTGAATATCTGTAATTTAATAGTTCACATGAAATTTGATTACTCCTGATGTGCCCAGGGAAATTCTTCAGGGCTATGTTAACGTTTTAATGTCAGAAACCTGAAGCAGGATCCTAGTTTGAGGCTTTGAAACACTTGGAAGTAAGTTTAATGAAAAAAAAGTCCGAAGTTTCTGATTTGTAATAGAAAAATACTGGGACAACTTAGGGAGTGTATGAGCAAACTGATCATTCTAAGCAACATATTTTTAAAGTTTTTGGATAAATTAACAGATTGACACAGCTGCCTTATATAATGTGATCAAACAGTATCAATGATTTTGTGGAAAGTTCTCTTTTCAGTGTAGAATTTGTTTCTTTTTAACATTATAGAGAAACAGGAATTGATTTGATGATATATCTATTTGCTTGCTGCCTTGCAATTTTCCACAGGCTCAGATCTGCAAAGTTGATACATAGAGATTGTAAATCTTGCTGCATTGATATTATATTCTTTTGGTTCAAATTACTGTGCATGTATATGTGTATGCATATATGTGGGAAGTAGTGTGTCTGCGTTTGAGACATCATGCATGTTCAAATTTAAGACTCAGAATTTGAGTGGGAAGGAAATGCTATAAGCAAATTGCATGGTGTTTAGGAATCTATTTAGTCCTTTGAAGACTATTTTATTTCCTTGAAAAGTAGGATTCTTTAGATGAAAGAAACTTTGGAAAAAGTAGTACACCCAAATTTAAGAGTTTTCTCGTTCTAGATTGATATGATTTTTTTAATGTAATGCCTTTATCATTATTGTTTATCATTATTATCAAGGTTTATTATAAGAGAATGAGTAGGTTGACACTGGTGACTGCTGGAGTGCCCTGAGCATCTGTCACCAAAGCTCATGTGACAACATTAAGTTCAACTTCATGTCATTTGATTGAGGAAAAGTGTTGGATAAACTGATGGCGAGTTATATATAGGATTTAATTATGAGTTAGCACACAGTGTTTTCAGGTCAGGACGTCAAGGTCATTACCTTAGGAGAGTCTAAAACAAGTAACCAAAGTTCACAGCAGTCAGTTCTAAGAGCAGAAAATGAACTTGGCATGGTAAATGGATTCCCTACCTGTAGAGATGCAAATTGAGTTTAGTAAAAGTCTAATGCAAAAAAAAAAAAAAAAGAAAGAAATTCTGTGCAGAATTGAGGATACAAGGAACTATGATGTATGTGGTACATCATAGTCTACAGCAGTTTCCCAAAGTGTACTCAGTGGAACACTAGAGCTAGGAAAATGTGTGGTGAGATGGAGAGACTGCAGGTAAGTCTGAGGGGCATGGCTTGTTGTGATCCTCTAGAAAGTTGCACTGACACATCAGATCCCTGAGAAATTCCATAATAAAAAGTCAATAAGCTCTATTTAACTAAGTGTTTATCAATTTTTCTTAATTAGGAACCTCTGGTATGTGTATGTGCACATGTGTATATATTTTAAATATCTATTAATACGTTAGAATACTAGTATTCTGTGGCATAGATATGAAAAGTCATTTGAGAAAACAGAGCATAAGATTCTACACATACCAAATCCATGTTTTGGGAGAAGATTTAAAATACAGACTTCTTTTCAAATAAATGAGGTAAAAATCAGAGCTCTTCAAGAAGCCCTTCAGGAACCCATTCTTCCTCGAAGAGTGAATGAGCTGTCCTATGGCTATTTCCCCTTTTGGGGTAGATGTATTTGGGAGAAAGTGAGCTAGTCCAGCTCTGAACACAGTTAGATAGATACGGATGAGGAGCACTTCTAACACTGACAGATCCATGAGCTTTTATGTTAGTACTAACATTAGAGCTTAGACACAAAGGTAAATGTACTGGGATACTTCCCTGAACCATTATTTCTGAAGATAGTGCTGAGTTACACATTCAATACTAAGTATTCATTTTAGGAAATACATAATATCTGTTCATCATGGTACAGAGAGTGAGGACAAGAATGAGGTCTTGTATACTATGATAAATTGTTTTATAGCTTCTGAATTATAGCTTGCTTTTCTCTTTTCGGAGATGTGTGATTTCCTTTATGGTACATTTATTACCATATACTGAAATGCCTTCTAAGCAACATGGAATGTCTCATTTCTGAAAAAAATAATTTCTAAAAGCTGTATCAGTAAGGTAAATATTGATAGATGTAAAGTACTGGTACACTGGAGAAACTAAATATTTGAGACATTTTGGTGAATAATGTTTACAAGTAAGGAAACCTTGATAATATGTAAAATAAACAATTAAAAACAA
>NW_008337494.1:256308-257394 GCF_000622305.1 Nannospalax galili
TTGTATTTTCTGCATTAGGGACTATTCTAGGTATTTAATGTTCACTAATCATTCATTTATCTGTCACAATAAATTCATGAAACAATAATTATTGCTTCTATTTCACAGATAAGGAAGCCTCATTTCTAATGATAATAATGTGTGTATATACATACATATATAAATAAATAAGATTTAAAATGTATATTATACATTTTTCTTTATATTTCTATTGAATTTTTTGTGCATTTCCTACATCTTAATCATATTTTCATCCCTCCCCTATCTGCACCTCCCATTCACTGGATTTCTTGCATTCTGTCATATACGTTAAGGCCTATTGAGTCAAGTTTGTGTCCCCAGATGTTCCTTGGTGTGAGTTCATCCACTGGAGCCTGTTCAGCATAAAAATTTATTTCAATATATATTATTAAAGGTAATATATTTGCACATATATATTAAAGGTAGTATATGAATATATATATGCATACATCCCACCATCGTAATTAAAATGTTATAACATGCCGTTAATACGTAAGTATACAAATTCCAGCCATGCCCTTTATCTTCTGAGAACATGGCAGAACAAAGGAGGTGGCCACTGTGGACTGATAATGTACAATATGTTTGAGAGCAAAGCAGGATTGGAGATTGTTAGCACCCAGCTCTTAGTTTGAAACAGCAGCAACTCTGTGAACAAAGGCTTGGAAGACAAGGGAAGGGAAGATTATTTTGAAGTTTATGAAAGATACAGCACTTTTCAAGATTACTGGACTTGACTGATGTCAGACTTGTGATGGTGATGGATGTTGTGGTGGAAAAGTTATGAAAGCCAAGATGTGACCAGAGCTTGGTGTCACTTCCTCCATTTGACTTGTTTCTTTAATGTTAACTCGGATGACTTGTTTTGCTTGTTGCAATGAATAATTTGAGGATCAAGTTTGCTCTCAAGTCAAAGCATCTTGAAAAGTAAGAATAGTGTCTGTGATGGATAGCTTTAGTGTCAACTTGACACACCTGGGTTGAGGGAGCCTCAGTTGGGGAATTGCCTCTATTGGACTGGCCTGTGGCCATGTCTGAGGGGCATCTTCTTGATGAGTGATGTGG
>NW_008337494.1:258579-314177 GCF_000622305.1 Nannospalax galili
GGATTTTACAGAAGCCCACCCACAGTTAAGAGACTTTTAAAAGAGACTATGGACTTTTAAGTGTTTGGAATTTTTAAGGACTGTGGGGTTTTTAAGGTTGTACTGTCTTATGTTGTGATATTAATGTTAACATCATATCTCGGGAACAAGAATTGAAAAGGTTATCGTTTAATAGTGATGTGTTTGTGTGTCAGGTTGACAAGGGGTCAATTGTGATGGATAGCTTTAGTGTCAACTTGACACACCTGGGTTGAGGGAGCCTCAGTTGGGGAATTGCCTCTATTGGACTGGCCTGTGGCCATGTCTGAGGGGCATCTTCTTGATGAGAGATGTGGGAGGGCCCAGCCCACTGTGGGTGGTGCCACCCCTGGGCAGGTGGGCCTGTGTTGCATAAGAAAGCAGGCTGAGCAGGGGCCAAGGGAGCAAGCCTGTAAGCAGTGTTCCTCCATGGCCTGTGCTCCAGCTCCTGCCTCCAGGTTCCTGCCCTGAGTTCCTACCTTGGGCTCCCTGATGAACTGCGACCTGGGAGATGTAAGACAAATAAACCCTTTCCTCCCCAAGTTGGTACTGGTCAGAGTGTTTTGTCACAGCAATGAAGAACAAACTAGGACAGTGTCCAAATGTAAGCCATTACTTCATGAATAATGTCAATAATAATTAGTATATCTGTTATCATTGGTTATGCTGGGCCAGTGTAGGGGCTTGTAGGTCCATCTCCCTTACATTTTACAGTGTTTCTGATGATCATACTGCCATATTCCTCTGGGAGAAGTTTTTAGACATAGTGTTGTTAATTTCCATCATGGTATCAAGGTGTCAGTAGTAGAATACCATTTACCTACAAGGAAACTGAAACAAAGACAAATCAGTGTGGCATATGATTGCCTCCCCCTCCCATGCTCACAAACACCATACTACAATATCTAAAGCAAGTTCAAAATTTCAAAACAGTATGTAACTGATAAATTTGTAAGCTATTCTCTTAGAACCTTCAATTAATTGATTTTTAAGTTGGTTTTTGGATAAAGAGTGTTGCCACGTAGCATAGGCTGTCCTGGAACTCACGATCCCCAGCCTCTGCTTCTCGAATGCAGGGTTTACAGGCCACCACATCTGGCTGAACTTCAGTTTAGCAAACTTCAGATTTAAAGAGTGGCAGCTGGTATTCTCCAAGTGTGATCTGAAATTCAGGCTAACTCTCTATAAAGGATTATGAACTTGAACACACAGAGAAAGAGTAAGTCAGTGATTTTTTTTGTAACTACAAATATAATGTTGAATATTTGAATTCATGTAGGGGCTCATCAAGGAGGTTTCTGTTATGGAAAGACCTGACATTAAGAAAAATGCTTCAAAGTTCTTAAGGTATGTGCCATCTCTTACACGGTCCAGAGTCTTCATGAATGATGGTTATCTTCATCGGCTCCTATGTTTTTAATTTTTTCCATATCGAGGCTCCCACCCCAATTTCTCCCTTCATATTCCCCCACCCTGTATCTTCTCTTCTCTGGGGATCAATTTGACTTTGTGATTCAGTAACACTGGCACAATCATGAAGTGCTGATTGGGCACTTTCCATCCTATATAGTCCTAATGAGAGATTTGATACTCATGACTCAATCCAACCAACACTGGGTGTTGTCCCATGTTCTAAGGGCTGCAATTATGACAAAAGGAGACACAATTCTATCCCTTGACAAGTTAGACCTGAAGCTTAGTTCTTTCATTTATTCTATGAAATTGATTGAATACCTACTATGTGCTAGATTATTATTATTATTATTTTTTTGGCTTGGGATGGAATGGTGAAGAGCCATCTTGGGCCAAGTAAACCCAGATAGTGAGATATGTATAATGACGCAATTCTGCTCAAGCCATTAGTCCTTTAGCAATTGTTCTGAAATCCAAAATCTCCAAAATTTGAAAGTTCACTTGGTGTTAATTAAGACCCAAACTAAAGTAAGGCTGTTTATCTCATTTAGTGTTTTGATGAGGATATATTAACATACTTATGACAGCATTACCTCAGACCCTTTTGTATAGTATTAAACAATGCTGATTAAGCATCCTTGCATAAGATAGAGTTTATGGGAAAATGTCAACTGAAATTCCAGACTTCAAACTCAATTGACACAAAAGCTTTTAGAAGGAGGAATTTAATAGTGAATTAAGTACAGTGGAATTAGTTTGGGTTAGAATAATTGTACAAGGTTTCCAGTGGCAATTTGACCTTGATCCTGAAGAGTAGAGGACTTAGAAGAACAAAATAGTATTTAGAGCAGGAAATATCAGTCGGGAACCAACCAATGTTTGAGGATCCAGAGACTTACACATTTTGAATAGGCCCTTTTAAGGAAAAGAATACAAAATTAGTTGTCAGAAGGCCTTTGGAAATGTGTTTGCAAATGAAGGGTCTTGAAGCTTAAATTTCATGAGCTGCTTTGTAAATCCATTCCTGAGCAAGACTGAAGGCATAGCTAATTTGTTTCATAAAATAAAATACACCCACAAATCTGTAAATAAACACACATATTGACCACACTCAGGGAGGAAAAGAGAGGAGGAGTTGGGGTTCTATGGGAAATGCTTATGTATTTTGTCTTTTTAAAAATTATTTGAGACTTTGAAAATTGATAATCAAAATAAATCATCTTTTGTTTTTCACTTAAGCATAGAATGTATAGCCTTTGGGAAACATTCCAAATAAGTTTTTAAAGACTGTATCTAACCCAATACCTACAAGGCCCTGGGTTTAATCCATATTACTGAAAATAACAAAACAAAACATCAGAAGAATGAATCCAATTGTGGGTCTATTTCAGAGGTAATGGCCTGGTTTTTTCATAGCTGGTTCTATGACTAGTCAATTGGTAAGGTTTAAAGATTTGACAATCATAGATCCTTGAATGGAAAGCTAATGAAGAGAAAGAGCTGGATTTCATTGTGAACTTTATCTTTTTAACAGACTGTTTAGGGATAGACTGTCATTAGACTTCAGAGAATGAACTGGAATTTAAATTTTAAGGTGACTATATTAAGATTAAAGTGGAAATTTCAGTCTTACTATAATGACCTATTGCAGTATTCTTTTAAAAAGTTCTCCAAATGTTTTCCATGCTCATGAAAATAATCCTGCTAGTCATTACTTATCAGGAGCTTAAGTTGTGTCAATCACTAGTTTGTTATAAAATCCTTGCTCTTCCCCAACCCTACCTCTTTTTCAATATTTAAGGTTTTTGTTTGTTTAATTGCTTTTTTTCCGCAAAGGTTTCCCATAATTTTTCCTTGATTATTTTTATTTTTTAACAGCTTTGTTGCAGTTATTACAGTAGCATGCCGTCCAGGTGACCCACCTGAAGCGAACAGCTCACTGGTGTTAGTGTTCACAGGCATGTGCAAGGATCATTCCAGTCAATTTTACATTTTTCTCTGCTCATATAGAAACCCCATATCCTTTAGGCGACACACCATTCCCCTTCTTATCCCATACCCCTAAGCAACCACAAAGCTACTCTCTGCCTCTGTTGAAGCCTCTATCCTGCTTACTCACTATGAATGCAATCATAGATGTGGGCTTCTGTGACACACTTCTTTCATTTAACATATTTCCTCAAGATACATTCATGTTGTATTGAGTACTTTCTTTTATGGTGAAATGATATTCCATTGTATAGATATACCACATTTTGCTTATCCATTAATTTGTGAACATCGGGGTTGTTTTCCAGCTTGGAATATTATAAACAGTGCTGTCAGGGATAAAGACTTGTGTGGACATGGGCATTCTTTTCTTTTGGATGTAGCTTGTCTTTTTTAGCACTCTCAATACACACATGGCAGGTTGATGCTATCCCTTTTACACCACAGGAAACTGAGAATAGAGAGGTTAAGTTACTTGTCAAAAGTCACATGTCAGGGACAAGGGCAGAGCCAGGTAGTATACCTCATCAGACTGACTGACATTGGCCATGCTGATTTTCCCTATGTCAGCCGTCCTTATATAGGTTTCTAAATTTTCTCTCTTTAGGATATCTAAGAAATTGAACAAAGTAATAATTGCTATTCAGTTATGCTCTCCTCCAGGCACTTATCTGATCAACTCTTATACATCCATAATATATATACATATATATATGTATATATATATATTTGAGACAAGGTCTCACTCTGTAGCCCAGGCTGGTCTTAAACTTACTATGCAACCCAAGGTGACCTTGAACTTGTAGCAACTCCCCTTAGCCTCCTAAGTATTGAGAAGAAAATATAATTTCTGCAATTCAGAAAGTACATTGGATGAAATGATTAGGAATCAGTCTGGACGGGGTAAAGAAAATGTGGTTCCTGACAATAAAACAGTGTACATGGAGTGAGCATCTCTTACATGTGTTTTCATCTTTAAAAAAATTCGCATTTTATCATTTTGTCCAACTTGCACTTATCTTTCTAATATATAGTATGTATGAATTATTGAAATGGTGAAAAAAACTATCCCCAAACTATTAATTAATCCTCTGGCAGTTTTTCCCCTCCCCCAACTCTTCTTTGGATGAAATCAGAAATCAGTATTGTGTGGCTGTTCCTTCCTTCCCACACCACCTCTAGGTTAAAGTTGAATTCTTTGAGATCGAGATTTTTTTTGTGTGTGTGACTTTAACAATGTTCTCTTCACATGTCCTTGCATAGGCTCAACAATTGCTTGTTGACCCATTTTAACCTCTTTTGAGCGTCATCTTCAAAGTGTAACTGTCCTTGACAATGAAAGAGAACTTCCTATTGTCTGCTCCTTCCAGGCAATCTTTAGCATGGAGCTCAATGGCTTTCAGATGGAGGAGTTGGCGAGAGGAAGGAGACAAAGTAAGCTGTTGTTCCTGAGTGACTTTTCTAACGTTTCTCTTTTCTCTCAGAATGGTGAATTTCTATAGAAGATGATGGACGTTTTGACAGGTGCAATATGCTTTGAACTGTTGTGTCCGATAATTGTTTTGTCTTGGCTTTTCCCAGCAGAGTGGTACAACTTAGGATACTGATATGCATATTGTTTGCTTTTCCTCCACCTCTCTCTTTAGGCTCCTTTGCACACATGTCGCTAACCCCAGATGGGAGGGCAAGCATTTGTTCAGGACGTGCTCCCCTTACACCTCTGCCCCATACCCCTTATTCAAAATGGAATCACTTATTTAATAATTTTCTTTTTAAGTGGAAGAAAGATAAATCAACAAAAGTATAAAAAAAGGCAAAAATTATATATGGTCCAATTACCAGATGGCAACAATTGTTTGCATATGAGTCCTTCCTTTCATTTGTTTTCCTTAGCGTAGTCACATGTAGAGCTATTTTTGAGAAAAAGACCTCAGGTCACACATATTGTTCTATAAACTGATTTTCCTCCACCAAAATGGACTGTGGTAAATATATTTTATGTATTTTTGTTATATACCCCTCTGACTTGCTTGTGATGCAATTCCTAACTACAGAGTTGCTGGTCAAAATACGTCTGATAATTTTGCCATCATCCACATTGATTTCTAAGCATTTTATCCAATATGCTTTCTGATTTTTCAGAAGTTAAGAAAAACTGGTGATATTAGTTAGAAAAGAGTTAGCCTAAACCAAAAATCAACACAGGGATTTTAAAATTCAAATCATTTTCATCTTTGTCCCAATGAATTAGATCTACACAGAGTTTTTCTGCATTAGTATAAATATGGACAAGTTTTTAATCTGAAAAACTAGAGGACTACTCATCAGGAATTAAAACCGGGGGCTTCCAGACATACATTAATAACAACACGGCACTAATTGTTCTGTATCTGACATACATTGTTCTAAGAATAACTAAAAAGGTCAGTCAGAATCAACATACGGGGACATGCTTATAAAATAAATAAAAATTGCCAAACTCCTTTAGCAATGGTTGTTCCTTTTTTGTTGTATTTTCTGATTTTCTTTAGTATGAAGAAAATTCTAGAGTCTGCCATTGAATGAACTCATGAGGAATTTGGGAGCAGGGACTCTTAGAAGAACTAACTCCAGGAGATTTTGAGATATTTACTTGACTGTCTTTGAGAACTTTGTAAAGCCACTCTGACTTATAGTTAATGAGAAGGGAAGTCAAGGCAGAGCAAGACAAGACATTTTTACAGGTCTGACTTACTGGGATGTGCTCTATAGAGTATCTCAAAAAACACAATTACGCTTGGTGAAAAATAATGAAATATCTGTGGTTTGAAATAAAAAAAATAAACTTGCATGTTTACTGAAAATGACAGGTAAAAATATTTCCAGTTTTCAAATGAAGATGCATTATATTAGATAAGCAAATAAATTGAAATTCTTTTTCAATTTTGCTTCCTTTTGGCAGTAGGCCCTCAACAGATCATGTTTTCTTGGTAACACCTCCACCCTCCCACCCTGCCTGCCTGGTCTCCTGCTTTCTACTGTGTTTTACTCAGAAAGTCTCCATGGTCAGAAAGGAACTCTCAGTATGAAAAGCCAAAGTAGACTGAATTCTCCTGCTACCTAGTCGCATATGTTGTGGTGTAGGCAGGGATATAGTGGGGTGGGGGCGCTGCAGGGTTATGTGATCAGCTGAGCTCTATCTGGGCTTCGTGACTCTGCTTAGTAACAATTGATTAATGGTGTGTGGTAACTTGGAAAGCCATCCCATCAGCTCTCCTGAGTTTGAAGACTTCCTCATTATCTTGGGCCTTTCACTGCTGCCCTTAGGAAATTTTACTCACAAATTAGGTTGAACAAAGTCTTCTCAAAGAAAATTATTTTCGGTATTTGGCTATCAGGGAGCAGAAGGCTCGATGGTCATTTGCTGCCTTGAGAAAGGGTATGGGGGGCAAGTAGTGGCTAAAGAGATGATACAGCTCAAGCTTTCTACCCAGGGCTGTGTTTTTAGAAGAAGCAACAAAACAAAAGCTCTCACTTGAGTGACAGGTTGGACTCACATTTTTATTTCAAATGTGTGTGTGTGTGTGTGTGTGTGTGTTTGTGGGGGGTTAGTCTCATTGTTTGCCCTTGGATAAAGTGCATTTGGTGTTTGAGCTGTAGCGTTGTGGCATCTAGGTTTGTGACATGGTCCATTGTCTCTCTGGTATTTATTGTCTTCTTGTTATTAACAAAAGACTGTTTTATTTAGGGTAGTAATGTAATGGAGTACAGAATATTTTCCTCTCCATATTGTCTTATAACTAGAGTAGCTGTGTTGACTTGTGTTTTCCTTAATTGAATATAAACAGAACTTTACCTGTGGCAGAATAGGGAATGCCTGTAACTTACTACTCACACCTCATTGTAGCAGGAGGATCCTCCTAAAGCTAGTGGGATGATCACTGAATGGATGCTCTGGGTTTCCTTTTTCTTTCCTTTTCCACCAGTTTGCCTCAATAGAAAGATTATTATCAAAGGATGGTGCTTGTTAACAAAGCATCCAGTTTGTTTCCAAATAGAAATAAAGTACTAAGAAATAAAACTTCCAGAGATTGAGACCTGCAGTAGCTTAGAAATTTCAGCAATGTAAGAAGACCTACCCACTTCACTCACTGTTCTGGAAGAAAGCTCTAGTGGGTACACTGAGAAGGTGGGCAACATTTAGGAAAGTCGGCATCTATCACATATCCTTGGCAAGATTCTCCCCTTAAAAGTTCTTTCTCATCCCAAAGTTACCATCGTGGTATCTTCAGGGAAGCTGTCAACAGCAGTTTTCCTGCCCTGGGAATTAGAATGGTCTCTTCACCAAAATATGTGTTATTTTTGTTCTTAATATTGTTTCAAGTTACTTAATCTCCCCAGGTTTTTGTTTTCTAGATCTGAAAGAAGTCAAGTTATTCTCTAGCTCAGATATTTATTCAGTTACTGCAGAAAATATTTAATGCAGCAGCTAAAACATGTCAAGGAAGGTGGGAACAGATGGGTGAACAAAGACATTACTATCTCCTTAAGATTTGTGTTAGTGAGTGGGAGATAATGATGTGATCAGAAAAGATAACAAGAAAAAAATGGACTTATTCAGAGCTTGACACCCCCACCCCCACCCCCACCCCCACCAAAAAAAGAAGTGCAAGAGGAGAAAAGTGTTAGTATGAACATATGCTTGAGGCCAGCGTGTCCCGATTCAGGCAGTGCAGAGCCTATGTAGCGATGAAGTTGAGCAAATTAAGTGGAGGTCGGCTGTGAAGAACATAAGGCCGTGCTAAGGATTTTGATTTCCTCCTGACTGTGATGAAAAGCACTGAAGGGGCGTTAAGTCCTGGGATTTGTACCCTGAATTCAGAAGACAGGGCAGATTGGAATAGAAGCAGGACACTGACTTAGAAGCCATTCAACAGTGGTCCAAGGAAACATGGAGTAAGACAGCAGGTGTGGAAATGGGGAAAGGGACCCCTCTCACTGTAGTGGTTTTGGTGTCTCTGCAGCACCGCAGAGTGTTGCCCATGTAGTTAACTCATGGTATGAAAAGGAACAGGACAAAATACCCTCTATTTTTATTTCCAGGGTGCATTATAAAGCATCTTTCCATATGAAATAAAATAGAATATGCAATAGAACAAAACATCAAAAATTTTAAAGCCAAAACAACATTTCAAAGACATTTTCTTCTTGAACTGGTATAAGAGGCTTGCAAGAACATCAAATAGACAGAACAACAAAAAAATAAATTCTCTATGCCATATTATAGTTAAAACGTTAAAAATACAGAATAAAGAAAGGACATCGAAAGCTACAAGAGAGAAAGGTCAAGTCACTTATAAAGGTAGACCCATTAGAATAACTCCTGATTATTTGACAGAAACCTTTAAAGCCAGAAAGGCCTGGGAAAGATGTATTCTAAGCCCTGAAGAAACACAACTATTAATCAGATTATTATACTCAGCAAAACTATCTATTAAAATTGAAGGAGAAATGAAAACTTCCCATGGTAAAACAAAGCAAAGAAACATATGACCACTAAGGTAGCTCTATGGTGATATGAGCAGGGATGCTTCAATCTGAACAGAAAGATAAACACTCAAGAGGTCACAGGGTACAAATAAACCATGCCAGGGCAGGTAATCCGAAGCGAGCTGAGACAACATCATAAAATCAACAAAATGAATGGAATTAGTACTTACTTTCAGTAATAACTTTAAATACTAGTGGTCCTGATTCTGCAATAAAGAGACACAGAGTATCTAAGATAGGACAACAAAGCGTCTGCATGACACAGAAGTAGCAGAGAGGAATAATAACAAATGCCATGTTAATATCCTTCCTATAGGGAGACAAAGTACAAAGAGTTGGGTAGGTGGGAAATCATTTGCATTTTTTTGTTTTGCTCTTTCAGACCTACATATAAGCTCAGTTCTCACAATCATTACGAATCTTGAAGTTCTAGACCAAGGATATTATAAATACAGAATCACCTTCTAAGGGGACATCATCCTAGTGGAAAGATTCCTGGATTGGAAGTTATACAGAGCCACTTTGGGTGTGAAGTGCTCGTGTGTTTGGACTGTGTGGATTTCCAGTTTCTGATTTAGTGTCACTTCCTCTAGGAGGCCTCCCTAACCTACCTCCCTCTTTCCCCAGCAAGATATGGTCCTGTGTAGAAAGGACAATTTGAAGACTGGACATTTATCATGGAGTGGAATCTTGACTTTCCTCCCATTTATAGATGACCTGCAAGTTAACTTTCCCCCTCCTGGATGTCATTTTTTCATACCATGATCTGAGGAAAGTAATCCCTATCTATAGGTTCATTGATGGTCTAATATGATAACATTGGCAAAGCTCTCACACTATGCTGGTGACTTAGCATAAGAAGCTCAATGACAAGTGACCTTTATGAACGGTGTCACTTACTGTATGACTTTTCTCTGTTCCCCTAAGAGACCTGAGACATCGCACACCTCTTGCTTATTGTTTCAGACTGCAAAACATCAGTGTCTAGTAAAGTGCTGGCAGCCAATTTTTATTTCCTAATCAGTGAATGATTTTTAGACTTTTCTTGTAATGAGGTTTTTCTTCTAGTCTTAGTTTCTGTGTTTATTATCTCCTTTCTCTTGTACTAACCTAGCAAGCAATGAAAACAGAAAGTCTTTTCTCTAGGCACTATGCCTTATGTTCCTATGACCCACTAGGTTAGCCCTCTCACAGCCCAGCTTTCGGTAGGACAGGACACTGGATGCTTGGAATGGCAGATGCCACGCCTACACTGTCTTCACCAATCATCTCAGGATTAGACCACTTGGTGTTAGCCCTCTGCCTATTTAACTCTTCTTTGGGACTATGCTGTTCCCAACCCCTGCTTTTGCCTTCAGATGGAAACCATCAGGGGTGAAAGTTGAGTTCTTTGGGAAACTAGTTTGGTATTTTCCTGTCTACCAGTCATTGGTTATCATTTTTATATAAGCACGTGTATATACAATAGGTTTATTGGAATATAATTATCATAAAAATATGTTCACATTTCACTTATATCTTTTGATGGATTTGAACTCAGGCATATATATGTGAAACTATCATCACATCAATGTGATCTGTCTCCATTGCTTCTAAAAGTTTTCTTCTGTCTCTTCCTCTCTCTTTCCCTCTGTGTGTGTTTGTGTGTGTATGTGTGTCTATGTGTGTGTATATGTGTGTTGTGAGCACTTGAGATCTTCCCTCTTAACAAGATTTTAAGTGACAATACAGTATTATTAACTACAGGCAGCTTGCTAGGCAGATCTCTAGATTCATTTTGCATAACTGAAGCTTTTTATCTCTTGACAATGGAATATTATTCATTCTTAAAACAGAAGGAAATGCTGCCAGATGTGATAACATGCTGCACTAAGATGACTTGTAAACTTTCTTCTCTAGTTCACGAACATGAATTAAATGGATTAAAAAAAAAAACTCTTGTATTTTCATACTGAATCATGATGTTTTTTAAATATTCAGCTATCTAGTATTTTGAAGTTATTACATCTGTTTAGATGAGACTGAATTATACTTTCTTTTTATATGCCCTTACCTATTTTTGGTATAAATTGATATCCTCATTAAGTGAATTAGGGTGCTTTCTTTATTTTTCTAGATTCTAGAGCGATTTATCTAGTAGCATTATTAGGTCTTCTGCGATGTGCTGGTAGCTGCTGTCAGCTTGACACAAACTAGAGACACCTGGGAAGAGGGACCCTCAGCTGGGGAATTTCTTCCATCAGTCTGGAGGTGGGCATGTCTGTGAGGCCTCTCCCTAACTGCTAATTGATGTAGGAAGGCCCAGCCCACTGTGGGCAGTGCTATCCCTGGACAGGTGTGCCTGAGCTTTATAAGAAAAGAAGGCGAGCAATCCAGGGGGAGAAGCTAGTAGGCAGTGTTCCTCTGTGGTTTTAGCTTCAACTCCTGCTCCAGGTTCCTGCCCTGAGCATCCCTCCATGATAGACTGCTTCCTGGAAATATAAGATGACGTAAACCCTTTCCTCCCAAAGTTGGTTTTTGTCAGTGTTTTGTCACAACAACAGAATGTAAGCCAGAACATGGGGTTTGGCATAAAGTTATCTAAATCTATGACTTTACTTTTAAGTAGAGAAGAAAAGGATCATATGAATACAATTTGTTTTCTAATAGACCGGTACATTTCAGTTTTATTTTTTCTATGTTAAAATTGGCTTTTTTCTCTAAGATTAAATGTGTTTACTTAAATTTCAAGATTATGAGTTTATGGTTCTTCACGATATGCTTTTATAGTTTTAAAAACATTATTATTGATGAAGTTCATACCATTTTACATTTTAAAAATTTTATTTACTTTTGGTATATTTCATAAAACAGTTTTTAATCAAATTTAGACCACTTTCCCCATCCGTCTCCTCTGCCCTCACTGGACCTGGGCATGGAGCACAGGACCCATGCCAACTCTATCAGACAAGGGTCCAGAGTAGAGCAAGGGAAATGGGTGGTGGGCCAGCCTTAGTCTGGGAACTTTTGGAGACTGATTAGTACTGGGTGAGGGAGAGTAGGCCTTACAATCTCTAGATAGGCTGACTAGACTCCAGTGGATGAATTTGCACCAGAGCACATCTGGGTACAAATACTTGACTGGAGAGGACTTAAAATGTGTGGAGGAGTGAAGTAACACAAAAGCAGTAAAGCAAGTGACCGTTCTCCCTCATTTGTGGATCGTAGCATCAATCCCTTATATGAACATATATCCCAATGTGACACCAGGAGCCAGGAAAATGGAAAGGGAACAAGGAGGTAAAGGAAAAGAAAGAGCCCCAAAGAGGAGGTAGGTAGGGAACAGATGTCATGGGGGTGAGGTGGGGGAGTGGAGGGTTGGGGGGGTGGGGAAAGTGGGAGCGTTCAGCTGGGAGAGGGGAGGGAGGGACATTGCAGGGGGCCACAGTGGGGGAGGAGGGAACCCAAGGGGGGGATGGTGGGAGGCAGTGTTATTGGGGGGAAGAGGGAGATAATGGGGGCTCTTGGACTAGGGAGGGAGGAGGGAGATTGGAGCCTGGGAGAGAGAGTAGAGATAGATGGATCTTCAGGGCCTAAGGAAGCCAGAGGGAAATGTGTTGCCTCCCAAACCTCCTGAGAAATGCACATACAGTGTCTGAACATTAGTGCATATGTATACTTGGGGGCTGTATGGCAAGGAACACAGTGTCAGACAGGCAAGACCTCCCTTCCAGTGGTTCGTCAGAGTGATCCAAGAGACTCCCCAAATAACACAAGCTATTGACAGAACCCTTGGTTATCTACCAGAACTGGAAGATAAGATCCCCCCCTTCTTTTAATTTCACTCCATCTACTTATTTCCTTTGCTTTCGGTCAGATTGGTAAAAGGAGATGCCAATAAAAACATAAAATTGGTATTTAAGGGGTTAAATTCTACTGAACGTGGGAAGACGTTTAGTATAAGCTTTTAAATAAAATGTAGGTGGAAAAGAGAGTTTTTTTCCCCCAAGATCATTTATTTTCTCATAAAAGAAAACAAAAATGTGCTGAATGTGGATCGAACAGAGCACTTAAGACTTCAGGAGGAAAAAAATTATCTGTACATGTGGGAGCTTGGAAACTGAAGAAAACCAATTTCAAGTTGAGTGTAAATGTTTGACCAGATTAAAAGAGTAACAGCTGGAAATGCCTGTTTATTAAATTCCAACAAGCCATTTTGCTTTTGCTTTTTCTTCTTAGGGAACAAATATGAAGTCTTAAGACAGATTTATTTATTCAGCATTTAGAGAAGGGAATATAGATTAAAACACACACAGACATACACAGACACACACACAAACATACACAGACACATACAGACAACACACAAACACATGAATAGGCGCACACATCTCTCTCTCTCTCTCTCTCTCTCTCTCTCCCTCTCTCTCTCCCTCCCTCTCTCAGAAAAACAAAACACCTTTTCTTCTACCAGATACCCAGTGCTTTCCAATCCAGCTTCCCAAATGGGTCAGTGTGAGAAAGGGTCACAAATGAGGAATGAATGGTCCATGAGAAGAGCTCTAGCTCCATAGTATAAGAAATGGAGAGACCCAACTTCAGACTTCTGGAGGAGAGAGAAAAACTGACTAAACCTTCTGATCTGAACATATTAAGTATTATACAACTTAATCTTTATTGCAGTCACGGGAGGTAGATTTCAGTATTCTTTTTAAGATACCCCTGTCTCATCTGGGAATGACAGGAGAACCTGGCTCCAGAGTGCTAAGTGCATGTCCAAGAGCACAGACTTCAGATTACATTGACTGAGTTTGAAGCCAGCTCAGCCTCTTGACTAGAGTGTGGCCTTTGTCTCCAATTCCCTGTCTGAAAAATAAGATTATAGGGTCCCTACCTCCTAGGTCGTTGTGAGGGTTAAATGAATAGATACACAATAAAATGCATAGTGTGATTTCAGGCCCAATATGCCTTCCACAGCCTCATACTCCACTAAGGTGTTTCAGTTGGTATAGTTATCAGTCTAGGGGTGTTGTGTGGTTCATATCATCAGCCAATTAAAGAATTAAAAGGCAGGAGAAAGCTCAGACCAACCAAGAACAGCAGGCAACCAAACTTTTATTGAAAGATAAAGAAGCACATCCACACAGATAAGAATCACATGTACATACACACATTCAAACAGAAAGATGAAGCTGTCTACAAGTGAAGAGGGGACCCAGAAACTGAAATAAAATGCCCCCTGGGGAGAATCTGGGCCTTAAGGATTTCAGTGTTTTTTTTTTCCCTCCCCTAATTTTGGATTGGTCAACTTAAAGAAATAGGTGCTGATGAGTCTATGTGACTCTAAGCAGATCAGTTGAAGGGGTCCCGCTGTAATTAAAAATGTTTTCCCTGCAGGGACCAAGAAGAAACAGGGAGTGTGCCATGTTTATTACTTCTCAGTGACCCTGTCAGAGTCCTTTACACTGGGAAGGACTTCTGGAGGCTCTGGAGGCTCTGGAGGGTGTTTCTTGACCTTGAACAGATCATGGTATGCTTACACTGGGGATATAAAAATGCTCTTTCTGCTTCTCTTTCTTGACTTTTGATTTTCTAGGTAAAATGCCTAGTGACAAGGGACCAATTATATATTAATAAACTTGACAGGCTTTAAGTCATGGAAATAGGAATTCAAAAAGCCAGATCTTTCATTTCATTGATGGCAAATAGGCCTGGGCCTCAGATGTTGCCTCAAGACGATACTTGGTAGTGAATATTAAGCTGTGTTCTCTAGCCCTCTAGATAGGATGATATGCTTTACCTTATAGTAGAATATGGCCTGTATTTATTATTGAATATATATTTGAAATAATCACTGAAAGCAGTATCTAGTAAAACTTTATAGTTTTAACTATATATTTATTTTTGGTGTTTTGAGACTAGGCTGGCCTTGATCTTACAGAGATATGATTCCCAAGTGCTGGGATTAAAGGCATGTACCACCATGCCCAGCTTAACTATATATTGTAATACACAGAAACTGACACACTGACACACACACACACACACACACACACACACACACACACACACACTGCTTTGTTGTTGTGGTAGCTGTTTAAAAAACCCTGGTGACCCCAAGTAGAAAAGCATGTCCTCTCTTTCCTTTATCTAATAAACTTGCACTGAGGTCTCCCATCCATCTCTGCATGGGTCATTGGAGAAACTAGGCTAGAAGCAGTAATTCTAGCTCCCAGATGGTCCCACACTGAGTCACTCCAGCATGGAAAGAATGACTAATAGTCTAACAGGTACACATCGTCAGATGTTGAAGAAGTGGGAGGAAAACAACCTGCGTTAAAATGTTCTACCTGCGTCTAAATGGAACACACGGGTAGCTTAAAAATAAACTGGAACAAATGAGCACACTCAACTTAGCATGTGAATAGACTTGTGATTTATAGGGAGTGGAGGGCCTGGCAAAATACTGAGAACACAGGCTTGGGTCACATGCCAGTCAGGAGGCCTGAGTGTCCCTTATCACCATGGTCTAACTGGGTATTCTGTGCATCTAAGTCACTTGCTGCCTCTAGGTCCTACTTTTCTCCTGTGTAAAGGGAAGCGCTTAACCTCTGCTCTCTAAATTCTCTTCAGAGAAAGAGGCTCGGTGATTCAGAGGCTAGCATTCTGTCTGGTTTTGATCTTGTGCTATTTTCTATGAGCTCATGTTCTACGGGAAGAAGGTCACTATAACTCTGTGTTAGAAGTAGCACATTTGAAAATCAGGGTCATCTTTACTGAAACATGTTAAAAGTCTTTAGAGAGGTTTCTCACAAGGGTATCATGACTTCATAATTATGTTCTCAGGACATGGGGGCAAATGACTGGCATCTCAGGAATGAGCCAGATGATCTTTGTCAGGATATGAAATCACTTTGGAGTCCTGTTTGCTCAGTGGGGCCATTGTGGTTAAAAGATGTAGCAAGCACCTGGCATATAGTAAGAATTCAGGGCTAGACACTGGATCTGGAATGCATTTCAAAGGTGCCTATATTAAAGTCTTCATCCCCAGTCCATAAAGTTTTGAGAGGTGGCAGAAGAAGTGACAATTCTCTTTAAGAAGTACAAGCTTGTGGGAGGTCTTTATGTCTTGAGGGGGTTCCCTCAAGGCATTGTGGGACTCTGGTCTTGCCTTTCTCCTCACTCTCTTTCAGTTCCCTCTGCTGAAGTAAAGCCCCCACCCCCCACCATGTGCTGCCTCACCACAGGGCGAAAATCAATGGGCCAACCAACCGTGGACTGAATCCTCCAACACTTTGAGACAAACAAAACCCTTTATCTTTATATGCATATCAGCCTCCACATTTGTTAGTCATGGAAAGCTGACTAACACAGTATTTTCATTATCCAAAGCATATTCAACTGGGTAGATGGACTGTTGTCTTTAGTGACAACATTCTTAGACTACTAAAGACTTAGAAATAGCACTGCAATGGTCAATGAATTGGCTAGGACACTGTTTCTCTTCCTGTACACAATTATTCCATGATACTCTTTCAAATAGTACTTAGTCATCCTATTTCCACCCCCACAATATTCTCACCTCTTAGATCTTTAAACATTGTACCTTGAATATTAGTAAACTTGGCAGAGGCCTAACTATGGAATTTGAAGAATATACATCTTTCATATCATAGATGAGAAAATATGATAAAGACTTAAACTGTGTGCTTGTGATGAACAAGTTAGTGTCAGAGCCATAATCACATGCTTAGGATGTGTCCTGTAGCAGCAAAAGTTAAAGATTTTCCAGCATTGGGAATGGCCGCTGTTGAGTGCTGTGTTTATCTTTGAGACATTATTATTAAGGGCAATCAGCATGAGAAACACATCAGACCATTGAAATGCACATCCTGGAAGTAAATATCAGTTACGGCATTTGAGCGAGAATCAGCAGGCTCCATATGACCAAATCCTCCAGTAGCTCATCTCCTTATTTTTGTTAGCATAAATTTATAATACATAATATATGCTATATTTTCATTATGGCATTTTATATATGCATATAATGTATTTTGACCATATTCACCCCACATTTTACTCACTTGTCCCTGCCCTCCTTCTGCTGCTCTTCTTCCTCTTCCCAACTAGTCCCCCTCCTCCTGTCTTCTGTGTCTGTGTATATGTGTGCATGCATGCGTGCATGCGTGTGTGCGTGTGTGTGTGTTTGGTCTTATTCTTCATGGTCAAGTAATCCAAACTTGCTGCTATTCTTCTAGAACTTCTGTTGACTTAACACTTCCTAAGCTCTGGTCATAGTGCCAGGTGCTTCCTGTTAGATAAGCATCATTGCCTCCCTTACAGGTAAGTAAACCAAGGCTTAAAGAGATTACTCGCTGGAGTGGTATGACTGGTAAGTGCAGAACCAGGATCCCAGCTACTGGGCCCCCATTGTACCTGCTTGGCTGTCTCACCACTATCGAAGCTGCTGTTCAGACAGCCTATTTGTGTTGCTGACAAATGAAAAGGCAGAATAGCTTAGTTTTACTGGATGCAAAGACTGCACCTGAGCATCGCATCTTCCCAGAAGCAAGTGTTGCAGTGTCTCTGTGCATTGTTTGATCATTATTGTCTGTGAAGTGCACGGCAACTGGTCACTAACTTACAGAGCAGACAATGTGTATAGAGGCCCCAGAAGCCACATTGCTGTTTCCTGTCACACTACAAAGCACTGGCTTCCTTTAGAGCTCTAAAAAAGCCAAAGGAACCTTTCCAGAAGTTCTGCTTCATCAAGGAGCTAAGTTAACATTTTTGAGTTATTTGCTTTATCCTGCATTTCAAAAGCCTTCCCAACCTTGCTCTGGGAAACTCAAAATTATGCAAATCTGATACTACTGTGGCCGAAGCAAAGGTGGTACATACTATTTCAACCTGATCACAAACCATGTTGTTTAACATTCTGTCACATTTTCAATTTCCCCCTTTATTTTAATGCCTAGATGCTTCTAAATGGATAACAACAAACAAAAACCAGTATCAAAACGTAACATTTTCCTTAGTTGTAGCATTGAGGCCGAAGTTTGTCCTCTTTCCTTTCTCTGTTTCTTCCTTCCAGACTTTACCGTCCCTCCCCTTCCCGTTCCATCTCCCTCCCTTCCTTTGTTTCTTCCCTTCTCTGGCTATTTCGTTTCCTCCCTCCCTCCCTCCCTCCTTCCCTCCCTTATTCTTTCTACCATATTCTCTTTTCATCTAGTAGAAATGTTTTTGGTTCCTCTTTTGTCTGGTAAACTACTGATCGTCTATAGCCTGTCTGATTGTGACTTTCTCTGGAAAGCATAGACTTAACTAACCCTTCTTGGGGTATACTCTCATACCTATTAGGTCATGGTTCCATTGCAGTACTAACTGGGTTGTATTGTAAATACTAACTGCCAGATTCAAATTGATCACATGGCTTCCCTGTTCAAAATACCTTTAAGACTTCTTATTAACACCAAGGAGCTTCCAAACTCTTTAGTCTGAAGTTCAGTGTCTGTTGTGCTATAAACCGTGAGATTCTTCTAACTTCATACCCTACCATCTGCACATTCATCTTGAGCTCCAGAAACACAGCTGGAATGCCGGAAAGAGCTGTTATTTATGTTGGCATCGCTAGCTTATTTTTTTCCCCGAGTGCCTTGAAGGCGCCTCTTCTCTGCCCTTTGCCAGTTCCGATGTCACTATTCCCAGGAGTCCTTTTCTGGGCTGCTGGCCCCAAAGATGTCCCTTCCCCATTCTCCATGGCAAAGGTGCCTCTGTCTCATAGCTCTGGCATACTATGTTCATTAGACCATAAGCTTGATGAGAGGATCTAGGTCTTCTCCTCAGCAGCCAGATGAGTGTGACATATTGTTTAGGTGCTCAACAAATTATTATTGAGTTTTAAAAAGAATTTATGTGTGTGACTGTTTTGCTTGCATGTACACAAGAACACTCATGTGTGAAATGCCTGCAGAAGCCAGAAGAGGGTGTTGGATCTCTGGAACTAGAGTTACTCTTAACTGTCATGTGGGTATTGGGAACTGAACCCAGGTCTTCTGCAACAGCAGCAAGTACTCTTAACTGTTGATCTAGCTTTCCAGCGCCAAAGTATTGTTGGACTTAATAAATGAGGGGTAGCCATTGCCAATGGTAATTCTGACAGCAAGATCATCATTGTATGATTATGACACAGTGGCTTATAATCTTATAATAAGACACCACAAAAGGCAGCTTATAAGCAGGCGATATTAACAGGACAGACACATTTCAGAATTTACTTGTGGTTATTGTCACTGTGGTTATTAGCACTTTTTATTCTTCTGAGCTTTAGAGTATGAAACACAGTCTGCAGGGATGTGCAGTTGATGGGGGCAGAGTACCTCCTCTGAGTGTGGCCCAGGTATAACATGACAAATGGCACCATAGCAACCCTTCACCTTTGCTTTACGTCATTTGTCTACTTAGGTCATTTTGCTCCCTCTGACCAGCTCTCTCTCTACTCTGACTGTTTTCATTTGACCTTGGCAGGTGTAATACAATCTCTTAGGTGCTGTGTGATTGTTCTCAACAGTACTTCAGTCTCCAGGTTACAAAATGAACATGGACCCTTACCATACCACAAAGATAATGAAGACCCAAAGCCAACAGCTCTCAAGTTATGGTTAAAAGTCTTTCCTCCTCATTTCTGGTTATTTTTTCCTCTTTATTTCTGGCAGTCCTGCATTTACACAGCCCTGATCTCCAGCACCACATGGTAATTTATCATCTTTCTTGGCAGGCTTCCTGCTTCATCCTGCACCTGCCTTCTTGAAAGAAAACAAGACATCAGATACTTATTCAAATAATGGAATAGCTGATCAACTGGGTCTCCACACAATAGAGAGTTATCCATGATAAAAGAACAACTTTTTCATGCATTATATGTGACATATGCATCCTTTCTTTTAAGATTTATGAACCCATAACATTGGTATTGTTATATAATCAAACCTTTACAATCTCACTCTGCAGCTTAAACTTACTATCAATTGGCTGCTGGAGGGTAGTCAATCAATTTCATAAATGCTTAAACACCTGCACTTGCTTTGACTCAGAGGAAAAAATCAATACTGACTCCTGATTTTTCTTGAGTGATAATGCAACCAAACTTTGCTTACAAGTTTAGGAGAACTTGTAATTCAAGTAGCCACCCTTTAAAAGGTTGTGAGCTTGATCTTGAAGTCTTTGGAAAAAATGTTCTTCTTTTTTTATTATTCATCAGCCTTAAATGAAAGAGTAGGACACCAAGGAAAAGAAAAGAAGAAAAATAAATAAACAGGCTCTGCTGAAACTATTTAGAATGAAATCCCTGAATGTGGTGGCAATGTGCAGTATGTGTGCACATCTGTGTCCACAACACACACACATTATTTACCTACTAGTAAGGCACGACTCTAATCTAGTGTGATAAAAGGGTCTTTGCCTTCAGGATGTTCACAATCTATTAGTGGAAGAACACATGCAAACAACTTGCTCTAGTAATTATAAAAGACAGGACAATTTAATTGCTCAGTTGAGGGAGACAGAAAAGAAGGAAGGGTAGGAAGAAAAGACAAATATTGGAAAATAAAAAGAAAGCAGTTCATTAGATACTTATTAGTAAGAGAGTAGGGTCTTCACTTCTATTAGCATATAAAATTGTTATGATCTGTTGTGAGAATGCAGAGGAGTGTGATTATGTAGAAAGGGGCTTAATTCCTCTTTCTGTTGTATTGTCTTGCTGTTATCTAATGGGGGGACTGTGCATTCATTATAAAGAATTAATTGACATCTAGCATTTATGCTTTCTGTTTTGGATGCTATTTAAATAAAGGGACAGAGATGCTGGAGGTGAGCTCTGCGTTTACTCATACAGCTCATGTATCTTTAAGCTTACCACACTTGCTTACTCATTGACTGCCTTGTGTAAAATTATGCCATCAAAACTATTTATCCTTCCTATCCTATTGGGTTTCTTAAAGCATCAAATAAAATACCAATTTCAGGGATAGAGAGATGGCTTAGTGTTAAGAACACTGGCTACTCTTGATTCCTACCACCCACATGGTGGCTAACAACCATCAGTAACTCCAGTTCCAGTAGAATTTGACACATTCTTTTGAGTTCTTTGGGCATTGTATGACATGGGTGCACTTATAAAACAAAAATAATAAATAAAATGTATATATTTAAAAACTGATGTCAAATGCTTTTAAAGTACAAATTATTATTGAGGTATTATCATTTTATTAATAAGTTAAATTGTGCTTATAAACACTTGTGATACTGCTTTTTTTTATGATTTATATAGATTCACATACATGAATGTAATTTACTGAATTCACATAGAAACACAATGTATATGTATAAATAGATAGGTTCGTTGACAGATAAATTGGTATATAGATATATAGATTGTTATTTGATATATAGATAGATGGATATACATATACACAGATACATACAGTGAGCCTTCCATGTTAATTAGTTCCATACCTGTGGATTGAACCAAGTAATATTTTGAAAATAATTTGAAAAAATATGCTGGTACCAGACATGTAGACATACTTTCCTCATCATTATTCTGCAAGCAATACAACAGCTGCTTACATAGTATTGACATTACATTGGGTATCATTACTAATTTAGGCATTTTTAAACTCTGTGGGAAGATATCCATGGTTATATGCAAATACTGCACATTTTGTAGATGGTTGAGAATTTGCAGGTTTTAGTATCCCATGAAAGATTCTGGAATAAACTCCCTGTTGATACAGAGGGATGACTGTATGTAGGTATGCATATAGATATGTATGTATGTACACATATGTGTGCATACATATATACTACCTCTGTCTTTTGCTCAGTATTTTGCTGTGGCATCCATCCATGATAGTGTGTGTCCCTAGAAGTGCCTGGTCCACACTGACGCTCAATTCATATTATTGAATGCATAGGTTTTCTCTTTTCATTGGACCCTTTGTACCACAGGGTCAGTGCCTCCTTCTATGACTTCATCAGAACCTGGCACAGCATTTGTGAATAAAAAATTCAACTGACTTGAGCAAGAGACAGCTTCCTGAAATTGATGGTCTTATATAGAAGACCAGATGGTAGGAATTCTTCCACAAGAGGGTGAAGGCTAGACCAGCCCTCAGACTGAAGAGTAAGGTGGGCAGAAACAGGTAAATCTGAACGCAGGCTCCCACTGCTCTGAATATATTTCTTCTGGATTTAGAGGTGTTCCTAATTAGCATACACACCTTACTTACAGTTGTGATTTCTTCATAGTTAAGTTGTAAAGCAAAATAGTTGCCAGGGTTAGTATAATCGCTGTCTAACCTTTCTTGGAATTTTCCCCAGATACCCTTCAAGGTTATTTTTCCACTTTTTACACCTGGTGTGCTGTTTGATAGTGTGACACCTGGTGATTGGAATTTTTTAGCTCTCCACCTGCTCACAAAATATGTTATTTCTTTCATCTAAAAATATTCTACCTTTAAAAAAAGGGTAGAACAGAAAAGAACCAAATTAAAAAGTTTTAAGTTGTCAAATTAAGCAAGAAGTACCCAAGGTTAGCCTGGTCACCATCTGCCTCCTTTTAGTTTTCTTACATCCTTAGATCTAGGAAGGAAATGCATGTGAAGTTTCTACTTTTACCTATAACTGAATGAGCACTCCTTTGATTTGTTTTTATTATTTTTTTCACTTCTTCAGAATTTGAAAGCCACAGGCTTACAAAGATAGCAACTTTAACCACAAAAGGAAATATCTTGCAAAAGGCATTGGTCAGATAATCTAATAGAAATTCTACAATCTTAGTGTCTTTAGTAACACAGTGAATATATACAACATTCTCACAGTGATAGCCCCTAGTTACACGGTCCAGGCTGGCCAATTGCTTTAGAGCATAAAGATACATGTAGATACAACCAACCTTTCAGAGCTTGGTTTATATGACACCACTTTCTGTTTTGGATACTCAGGTTTCAGGATTTTGGAGTTATTTGCAAATAAAATTTATTTTTCTTGTTTAATTATCATGATTTGATAATGAAGAAATTTCTTCAGTACTCTTGTTTAATGCTGTTAGAAGCATTTTCAGAGGTTAATAAAAAGGAGGCAGAGTACTTGTTTCCAAATCTGTAACTTTTACATCAATATTAGTAAGCCTGTCTGGGCAAAGATCGTGTTCCCTGCTTTTTAAGACTATCCAGTCCCCATGGCCAATTATAAGGTTGAGAAAGGTCTGCCCATTATAGGCCAGTGAGAAGGTATCTTTTGAAGGTGAACATTAAATGTAGTCATGACCAACAGACTGGTAAGATGAAGTATCCAGGAAGAGTTGTTGTAGCAGTATGGGGCCTATACTGGCCAAACAAAACAAAACAAAAATGAGAGCTTTCCCTAGCAGCGAAGGGCACTGTGTGTGGACTGCCATTTCCTTCACCAGATTCTTACTCCTGCTTTCTTCTCTCCCTGCATTTTCTAGGTCCTTTCCCATAACTCCTTGTAAGTCTCAGTTTCTACATACCCTTCGAGCAAGTCTGATAATGTCATTATGCTTTGCATCATGGCTTTGTCATCTATAAAATGACACTAGAACTAACTTCCCCATGGGGCTTTCTTGAGAATCTGGATATGAAACTATTTTGTTAATTTAAAATAGGTATGAAATATTTTATTCTATTATACAATTCTAATTCTATTATAATATAAATGAAGGAGATAGAAAAAAAACATGGAAAGTGGCCAACTTGCTATTTCAGCAGAAGGAAAGCAGGTAGGGGATATGATTTATTCAGGTTGTTGATTCAGCTCTATCACTCAGCACAGGGACTGGGCACATGCATAACATTTACTGAAAGAAACTAAGCACTATGAACAATGCGTTATGGTCTGAGTGTGTTGAGATGTTTTGAAAACCCTTTTGTGAAATCATAATTGGATGGTGTTAGGAGGGTGGGGACTTTGGAGGTACTTGGGTCATGTGAGATTGGCCCTCATTAATAGGATTGATGTCTTCATGAAGGAGACCCCTAACACTCCCTTGTCATTTTACCACCATGTGAGGACGCAATGAGAAGGGGTTCTCTGCCATCCAAAGGGTGCTCTCTCCAGATGCTTGGATGCACTTTTGCCATGTTCTTGGACTGTTAGCTTCCAGAACTGTAAAAAAGAAATTTCTATTGTCTGTAAGCCATCAGTCTATAATTCTTCACTACAGTAATCTCAGCTAAGACAGGGTGAAGGAAAACTTTGCTTAGGAAATATACAGCTAAGATTTAGACAATTTAGGACCATAGACAACTAAGACCAAGGAGGAAAAATCAGAAGAGATGGTAAAGATTGTCTACCTACGTCAAAGTGCATATGAATGGAGCATGCTTTAGGGTTAGATTTTAATATGGGAGCTGTAAATAAATATAAGTATTTTTACCTGTCACTTCCACCTGTTTTCTATTTTATTGGGATTCTCTAGAAAGAGAGAAACAATAGAGATTGATAGACAGATAATAGAGAAATAAAGATTTATTGGGGAAAATACTGGTTCACGTGACTCTGAATGCCCATCAAGTCTCTCAATAGGCCATCTGGAGGCTGTGAACTGGGGAAGCTGGCACTGTGCCTGTCCAAGTTCAAAGGCCTCAGAACCAGGAATGGTGTGACTCTCAGTTAAGGCAGAAGGTATAAGAACCCTGGAGAAGGGGCATGAGGGTGCAAATTCCAGAATCCAAGGGGCAAAGAACCTGGAGGTCCTCCTCCTATCTCTGAGGGCAGGAGAAGAAATACATTCTAGCTCCATAATAGATCCAAATTGACCCCTATACCTCCTTTTATTCTCTCTGGGCTCCTTGTCCATTGGATGATGCCCACTTACATTGTGAGCACATCCTTTCCATCCAGTGCACCGGTTCACCTTCTTTGGAAACACCCTTGCAGATACGCCCAAATGCAGCGCTTTGCCAACTATCCAGGTATCTCTTAACCCAGTAAAAAATAAAACTGGCACCTGAAATTAATTTCACCCACAAATTCTGGTCTTTTAGCTAGACATTCAAACCAAAAGATAAAAATAACATGGTAAGTTGAGAATTATTGGTTAGGACACGTTAGGTTGCAGGAATTTATAAACGTAACTAGTTTGGAATGTGTGGCATGACATTTAAATTCATCAGTTAGATACAGCCAAGCGGCCTTTTCAATATTTATGCCTATGCCATAGACTATTGCTGCTCTCGACTTCAGGCAGAGGAGTTTCTTTTTGCATCGGGCGGTGGTTGATGCAGAGATTCATAACAGGCCAGAGTGCTGAGAATAAATGAATGCTATGCACTTAGCCCTAAGTGGGACATCTATATCAATGCTCTGCACTCTGACATCTCAGGGAACATTGTGGAAGAGGGGGTGGGAAGGACATTAGAGGTAGAGAATGGAGAGCGGTGCTGTGACACTATCTTCGGGGTGTGACATGACTGGTACAATCATGAACACACAGCAGCTGTGGTGACCAGGTACACAAGACCTGCTCAATATTGGGCCTTTCATCACTCCATCATGGCTCAGAGAGGGCCTCGGGAGGCTCCACCCCTCCCTGAGAAGCTATTGGTAGCTAATGGTTGCCAGTGGAGGAGGTATAATTTTCTTTGGTGATATGACCACTAAGTTGTCTATGCATCAGTAAGTAACCTCTTAGCCATGCTCATACAAACAGCCCTAATTAAAATGAGTAGACTGAAAAAAAACAGACATGAACTAGGAGGGGACTAAATGGAAAGTACAAAGTATCAGCAAGAGTGGGAGGGGCAAGAGAGGGTAGTGGTAGATGATTATAATACATCATATATGTTTGAAATTGTCTAAGAAAATGGTGTTAAATTCAACAATAGGTCTTTTAGACAGTATGATTAATGTAGTTAAAGTCATTAATAAAAATCATTATTCAGTTGCCTAATGAATATTTATAGAGGGCCTGTACTGTACTGGGCACCTCTGATAACAGCAAAGTCCAAGGTCTTTCTTTGAGACATCACAAGTTGCCTTACTTGGATGGTAGCTCATTCTTTTTCTTGGCTTTCTGGTGCAAGCCATTCTGTATTAAACTGTATCCTCTTCTAAACATTTCAATGGTGCCCCTAGGGAACCTTTATTTCACCGAATAATGATAGCAATGGTAGAATTATTTTTTCAGCCATAGTGTGCAGTTCATCTGTGACATGAAGCCAAGTTACTTTCCAGTGAAAGTTAGCTCTTGGTATACATTTTAGAACCATCATCACTCTCCCAGGTTTGATGTTAACAATTCGGGGCATGAGATAGATATATTTCCAAGGCAGGATAAATTCTGATGGCATGAACTTCACAAGGAGTGGTTCTTTTAGAGAGGACAATATTGTGTAAATCACAGTGAAAAGCAGAGAGTAAGCATAATTCTCATGTCTAATGGTAAAGGATAAGAGGAAACAATCACTCTCTAATAAGACATGGATCCAAACATCATTTGCTACATAGGCCAACACACAGGAATGAGAGTCTGGATTATAAGTGAGGACCCAGAATCATAAATGGGGATGTAGGAGATTGTGGGATTACCCTTATAGTCTCAAATACAGGATAGGATTATGTTTCAGTATGTATGGAGGTAGGCAAAGAAGCTTTTTGTCAGAAACAGGCAGGGCTCTGTCCCACACGTGGTAAGCTCCTAAAGGCACTGTCTCCTTTGGGGCTCACAGGATGGGAGGGAAAACACTACGAAGGACAGTTGTGACAAAGTCATTATAAGATCTAAACATGAGTTCTAGGACTTTATGAGAATCAACTTTTTCCTTGTAGATGGCTATTTACCTCCACTACTTGCTAGATGTACCATCAGCAAAAGGCTTATTTTCAAAACAATATTCCTTTATTGTGCATACATGCAAGTTTGTTTTATAAAATTGAGTAGCAGAAAAAAATAAAAAAGACAAAATCAAAATCACTAGTAATTACATTATTCAGGGATAAAAGCTAAGATTTTAGTTTATTTTTCTAAGTAAAGAACATTACTATACACATACAATTTCATTTTTCAAAAGTTGAATTAGATTTTTATCAAATATACTTTGTAAGACATTGACATCACCTCAAGTATATCTTTATTGAATTTTTGTGCATTTCATACAATACATCTTGATCATATTTAGATCCCCCTCCCTTATATCTGCTCCCCGTGGTTCCCCACAGCCAGATTTCATGTGTTCTGTCATGTATGTTAAGGCCTATCGAGTCAAGTCTGTCCCCAGATGTGAGTTCATCCACTGGAGCCTGGTCAACCTATCTAGTGTCACGCTTTTAAAGAAGACCAACTCTCCCTCACCTTGTAGTGATCAGCTGCTAATAGTTCCTCCGCTAAGGTTGGGGCTTCTTACTCATTTCCCCGGTTTAATTCTGTGCTTTTGTCTGGTTTGACTGTATGAGTCTTTGCATGCTGTCACCATTACTATAAGTTCATAAGAACAAGTTTTCAGCCACCTGGAAAACTCGTGCAAGCTGCTAAGGGAGAAAACCAATCAATGGTCTAATGCAGCTATAAAACCTAATGACCACAACAATGACGGGTGCAGCAAACTATCTCACTGGTGCAAGTCACACTTTTATCTTGGGATAATCAACAGCTATCTAATCGGACTTGAAGCCCACTCAATGGGAAGAAACTCATGTGTGGTACTGTAAAGATGGCCAAATACACATGGCTGGAGAGGTTATAGGTCCTAGCAAAAAAAAAAATGCTACGTCTGTCACATGCCAAGTACATTTTGCTGCCTGATTATGCAGTCTTTGAAAGTGTCTCGTCTTCTACCATGTAGATGTACCATAATCTGTGATTGGACATTTTGATGGCAAACCTGCGATAAACAGTCTTATGTACAGATCATTGTGTGTATCTCTTATTGTTTCTAGAAATATCCTAGAGTAGAATTATTGAATCAAAAAGTACAAATGTTCAGTTTCTTGATGTTATTATAAACCTTATAAACACATATTCATTGAAGTAGCTTCATGATAACAACCAGTGGCCAGGAACAGTTTCCTGGCATAGTAAATGTTATACTCTTAAGGCTTTCTTAATCCATAAATGTATTTTGTAAACACTTTTAATTTCCTAGAACTGGGAAGGTCCTGGCAACAAAGTTACTAGATCTGGATATTCGTTTTTTATTCTGCCACTAACTAGCTATTTTTTAGTTCTGTCTGGCACTTACTCTTACAAACTTAGTTTTACAAGCCTACTTTCAAAAATTTCTACAAAATCTCTTCATCTTCTCTGAAATAGGCATATTAAGCTAGCTTCCTCCAATCTCTTTCTGGCTTTCAAATTTTATGTTCTTATTCTTCATAATTTTATGAAAAATTATTTCATGAGAAATGTGTTTTCTGAGAAATAATATAGGCTTAGTTATTTCTTGAGGGAACGGAGGTGGACATTATAAAATTTGGTATACAAAAGAGTTAAATCTTTTAAAAATTAAACATTCAATTTCCCCCAAACAATAATTTACTGAGTGTCTTCTCTGGGTAGTCATTAATGTTGTTTTTATGAGTTATAGAAATATAAACAAGAAATGGTCCCTGCCTTCAGAAATTTTATATGAATAACCATACATGAGCTATGGTGGTAAGAATTTATAAATATACAGGAATTGTAATAACTGCCCTTAAGAAATCTATAATCTCATAAATAGACACAGTGTGAACCTAGATGAAAGAGCACTAATAAGATGTAAAGAAAAACTTCAGGATGCGTGTAGCACATCTAAGAATATTTGTGGGAGCATGTAATGTTAATCTGAAGTGCACAATAAGAAAATGAAATGAACAGCACATGTCATATTTTTAAAATAAAATATCAGAATAACTAATGCTGTATTCTTCGTGTAACTGTCCCAGGTTTTGTTAAGGTGGCTAATCAAGGAACCAATGAAAAGGGTGCAAAAACACCAAAGTGGGGTACTCATCTTAGGACTGAAAATACGCCCTTAAAATGTGACCTCTAGACAAGAAATTGAGAGGGGGCGTGGGCAGACATGGGAGGGGACTGGAAGGATGGAAATAATGCAAAGGCAATACTCATGCATGAAATTCTCAAAAATAAAACTTAAAACATAAAAATGTGATCTCTATATTAAGGTAGCAAAACACGTCTCTGATTTACTAGAAACGGTTTGTGAACAAGCTATGTAAAAACAGATATGCTTATGCATAGCACATTTAATTACATCTTCATGTGAGATCTCTTAGTCTTCATTCAGTGAGGGTCATGTGTTGTTCAGCAAATTAATCTTCTGAATATTTTAATTGGACTTCTGTTTGTTTATTTTTCTTATTGCCAGTTTTTAATTTGCTAGGTCACTTTGTACTTTGTGCCAGTTGTCAGCATATCCTAATTTTTTCCAAGGAACACTTGAGTACAAAAACAGCACTTCAGATCTAGCCTTAATGCCCCTGATTTAGAAGGTTCACTTGCAAGCCAGGACGGCAGAACTAATATACAAAGCTTGCTGTATCTGGTTGCCTGGGCAAGTCGACTTGCCTTGCATATGTGAAGATATTAAGTTCCTATCCAGTTAATTAAAAAGAGCTTCTTCATGTGTCAACAACGCAAGACCTAGTCTATACCCAGGGCACTGGGAGTTATTCCTGTTTCAGGAAACAGTACTCTCTAAGTTTCTCACATTTTAAAAATCAGATGACTTTTTTCAAATTGCCTATTGCTCACCTGGACTTTGTCATGAACAAACTAAAATTTTTTTATTAAAAATAAAACTATGTCATTCAAAAAGATTTTTTCAAAAATATGACTGGTTGCTTTTCATTAATTTATATTGTACAATGTTTTATATGCTCTGATGTAAAAGTTGAAAAGTTTCAGAAAATAGCAATATTTTATAGAAAGATAATGAGAACAGTGAATAACTAGGAGCCCATGTCTTACTGTCTGTCAGACACAGATCCATGTCCTAATTCCTTCACTTATAATCCTAATCGATCTGGACCCTGAAATTTCTTTAAACCTCACTGTACCAACTGTGAAACAAGGCTGGTAATTGTTCCTGCCTATGTAGTTGTTTTCAGATTTAACCACTATCAATCATATGGTTCTGAATCACAGTAAAACCTCCAGTATCTATCATTTTTTTCTGTTTAGAAGAAGAGGTATACATGAGAATTTTTATTGAATTTTTGCAAATTTCATGCAATATATTTTGATTTTATTTAGGTTCCCTCCATTATCTGTGCCCCCGTCATACACTTCAACCAATCTAATGTAATCTGTGTTATATGCCTTGATGCCAGCACTCAGGAGGAAGAGGCAGGAGGATCTATGTGACTTTAAGGCTAGCCTGGTCTACATATCGAGTTCGGGTCAGTTGGGGCTACAGGGAGACCCTGTCTCAAAAAGACCAAAAAAAAAAAAAAAAAAGAAAGAAAGAAAAAAGAAAGAAGAAAAATTTGTGTCCCCAAATGTGCTTTTGTGTGGGTCTATCCACTGGAACCTGGTTAACCTATCAAGATTTATACCCTTAAAAGGAACTGACTTTCTCTTTCCCAGAAATCATTAGATGTCAATAGTTATTCAGACTGGATTTTTTTTTTTTACCCACTTCTACATGTCTATACTGGGATTTTGTCTGGCTTGGGGTTATGCTTTGAGTTCATATGAGTAACTTCCTAGCTTTGGGTTCATATGAGTAACTTCCTAGCTCACTGGAAAACTCTGTGCCCTTGTGGTCATCCATCACATCTAGTTCTTAAAATCTTTCTGCCTCTTCTTCTACAATGATCCCTAAAGCTTTGGAAACAGAAATTTGATTTAGGTGTCCCATTCAGGGATAAGCAGTCTGCAGTCTCTTATTCGGTGCATGTTGGTTAGTTGTAAGTTTCTGTGTTAATCACCATCTACTGTATAAGGCAACTTTTATGTTATGAGTTGAGAGATGAATTAATCTATGAGTAGAAGAATAAGTCATTAGGAACCACTTTAATACTTTATCTTTTTAGCAGAATAATAGTACTGGCTCTCTCCTATAGCCTGCAACCTGTCTAGTGATATGTTATTAGGCCTAATGCCAATGTCAGGTATGGGCTTTATCTTATGAAGCAGACCTTAAATTCAATTATAAAGTGGTTGGTTATACCAGGGGCATATCGTGCTAGGCCAGTTATTGTAGTTCACAGGATTCACAGCTAGGTAAGGATGATGACTAATTTTCTCTTCTGGTAAAATGCATAGCATCTTCCAGCACTATGAAAGATAGTAGAGATGAAGCTTTGTAGTCAATACCAGCCTGATTTCTCCTTGTTTGTTCTACACCTCATGTATAAAGTGCCTTCATTCAGTAGGGTCTTATCAAGTTCCGATGAGTAAAATATGAAATGCAAATGGCTGAGAAATACTTTAAAAAAATTTCAACATCTTTAGTCATCAGGGAAATGAAAATTAAAACCACTTTGAGATTTTGTTTTACCCTACTCAAAATGGCTAAGATCCAAAAAACAGCCAGCAATAATACTGTGAGGGTGTGGGGAAAGGAGAACTCCTATCCACTGGTGATAGGAGGAAAAACTGGTGCAGGGACTATGGAAGTCAGTGTGGAGAGTCCTCAAAAAGCTAGAAATCAATCTACCGTATGATTCAAAAGACTCTATATACCTGAAAGGCTCTATGTCCTACTACAGAGACATCTGTTCACCCTTGTTCACTGCTGCCTTTTTCTTAATAACTAGGAAATGGAAACAACCTAGATGTCCATAAACTGATGAATGGATAATGAAAGTATGGCGAATTTAAACAATGGAATAATATTCAACTGTTAAAAGGAAATTATGAAATTTGTAGGTAAATGGATGGAACTGGTAACCATCATCCTGAGTGAGTTAACACAGACCCAGAAAGACAAACATTGCATGTTCTCTGTCACAGTTGTATGCTAGCTTTAAATTCTTAGATATGAATGTTTCAATTAGAAAATGCAGAGACATCAGGAAACTAATAGATGAGCATATTGGGGGGCGCTTCAGGGGAGGGAAGATAGAATACAGTTATATAAGCATGGGGAGGAATAATAAAGTAGGAAGGGTTAAAGGGGGCGGGGAACGGAAGGGCAGGGCAGGGGAAGAAGTATGGGGAACGATAACTAACACTAAAGGTCTTTAGAAAAAGCCACATGAAAATATATCACTACAGGAATTTCTTAAAATATGTACATACACATCTAAAAAATAGATTAAAAAGACAAAAAAGATTAAAAGGAGTTACGTTATAACAGAGGGACATCGTCCCTACTGGACACCATAGGCTAGCAAAGTAAAAGTCCAATGACACAGTTTGGAAGCTGTTGACCAAAGGTACCATAGACCTTCAAGTGATCGATGAGGAGTTCTCATGTGCTTTTGCTTTCATTGTATTTTCTGTACTTAAATGGAAGGAGAAGTCTTTCATACAATTGTTGACAAAAGAAAACTCTGAAATTGAAATTCCTGCTGCTTTGTTAAAACCTTGCTCGCTATCATAATACATAGCTAAACAAAAGCCTGTACAAAAATTGAACATCCCAAAATTCATAATTATTTTATATATAACAAGGCAAGATAAAAAATTGATTCTAGGGGCTGGAGAGATGGCTCAGCAGTTAAGAGCACTGACTGCTCTTGCAGAGGACCCAGGTTCAATTCCCACCACCCACAATGGCGGCTATGAACTGTCCTTAACTCCAGTTCCAGGGCAATCTGAAACGCTCTTCTGACTTCCGTGGCATTGCACGACATGGGTGCACTCACATGCAGGCAGTGCACTCATACACATAAAATAAAAATAATAAATAAAATATTTTTTAAAATTGACTCTAAGAGAATAGGTATTATTATAATCAGTTCCAGTTTAGGGTCTTAGAACAGTGAAACCCTAGCCCTGACAAAATACTGATTCCAGACTAAAACAAAATCTCTGAAAATAATTATGATTCAAGCTTCAAAGTTCAATTATGAGTTACTGTTTCTAGGTTATTTGTACAATTCACCTATTCCTGTACCAAGACAGTAATCTTAATTACTACAAGTTTCTAATTCAACTTATATGGTGATGATACCAAATGGTTTAAAAAAAATTCCTTGTCTTTTGAAATCTTATGTTAATTTTGGAATCAGCTTATTGGTAGGGTTTGAATTGAAATTATGTAGAATTTAAATTAGTTTGAGGTTAACTAAGTTTGAGGCCAGCCTAGACTTTATGGCGCGTTCCTATGACAACTCAAAACATGGAGTTGCTTGTGCCAGTTCTTCCTAAAGTAACTAAAGCCAAAAGATTATGGAGAATCTCTTACACATGGTAACCTGACACTAACTGAATGTGTTCTAACATTGGATCCTGCTTGTATTCTGTTTATGATTTTTTTCAGTCGCAGAAATATTACACCTCAAGATTAAGATGTTAAAGAGTGGGAACTGTTTGTAACCAGCCTTTCTGGAGGGAAGAAGTATGTTCTAGACATGATTGTGTCCCTTTTTTTGGTTCTCAAACCATAGAAACAACGGACCAAAGAAATTAGAGTTTCCTCAGCAATCTCTGGTTAGAAGTTGGAAGAGAACTAAAAATCTTTATTTTCTTTTATTTTTTAATTGAATTTATGTGTATTTCATACAAAATACCTTTTTAAAGATTTTTATTTATTATTTTTATTTTATGTGTATGCATGTATTGCCTGCATGTAGATAAGTGCACCTGTGTCGTGCAATGCCCATGGAGGTCAGAAGAGGCTGCTGGATCCCTGGGACTGGAGTTACAGACAGTTGTTAGCTGCCATCTGGGTGCTGGAATTTGAACCAGGGTCTTCTGCAAGAACAACCAGTGTTATTAACCACTGAGCCATCTCTCCAACACCATACAAAACATCTTAATCATCTTTATACCCCTACACAAACTTTACCCTCCCATAACCTACCCTCCCCCCGCTGGATTTCATTCATTCTGTCATTTATGTTAAGGTCTTTCAAGTCAAGTTAGTGTACCCAAATGTTCCTCAGTGCAAGTTTATCCACTGGGTTCTAGTCTGCCTATCTAGAATCACTCCCATAAAGAAGATCAGTTTTCCCTCACCCAGCACTAATCGATTTCCAGTAGTTCTTTGGCTAAGATTGAGGCGTGCTGCTGTTTTCCCAGGTTCTGTGCTGGGTTTTTGTTTGCTTGAGTTTGCATGCTGACACCGTTGCTGTAAATTCATATGAGCAAGGTCCCAGGAGCCTGTAAGACTCTATTTCCATGTGGTCATGCACCTTCTCCCTTGGCTCTTACAATGTTTCTGCCCTTCCAGAATGGCCCCTGAGCCCTAGGTGGGTGGAGTTTAATATAGAAGTTCTGTTCAAGGACCATACTCTGCTGAATTATTCCCTACACTTTGGCCATTTGTGGCTTTTTGTGTTCCTGGCCCTCTGTTGCATGAGGGAGCTATGTTGATGAGAGTTGAGAGATACATTAGTATTCTCTCGACCCCTTGTTCCACTATGTTCCATGAGCCGTAGGTGTAGAGGTTCCATGGTACATATGCCACTTAGGGTTAGGTATCTCACAGACACTTATTCTCTGTGTGTGATCAGTTGTGGAACTTTGTAATAGTTTCTGCCTGTTGCAATAAAAGCTTCTTTGGTGAGTGGTGACTGGCATATTTGTTTGTAAATATAAAGATCCATATTTAGTACATAGTAAGAAATTACATTTGTCCTATCTGATCAAGCATTTGTACCCAGATGTCTTTTGGTGCAAGTTTATCCACTGGCATCTAGTCAACCTATACAGAGATCTTAAGGAAGATCTATTATCCCTCACCCAGCAGTAATCAGTTGCCAACAATTCTCAGGCTAAGGCCAGGCTGAAGCCTATTTCCCTTGCTCCACACTGGAAGCTTGTCTGATTGAATCAGGCTGGGTCTTGTGCACAATGCTACCATTGCCTCAGTTTCACATGAGCAAGCTTTTGAAAGCCTCTGTTTCCCTATGTTCATGAACCAACACTAGCTCTTACAGTCTTTCCCCTGCCTCTTCAACAGTGGTCCCTGAGCCATGGATGGGTAAGGTTTAAAATGGAAGTCTTATCCAGGGACACACTCTACAGTCTCTCGAACTCAGCCAGTTGTGACCTTCTGTGTGCACTGTACTCTGTTGGGTAAGGAAGCTTTGCTGGTGAGAGTTGAGGGGTGTACTAGTATTTTTCCACCCCCACTGTGCTATGTTCCATGAGTTTTGGGTGTAGAAGTTCCACTGTAGATATTTTACCTAGGGATGGGCATCTCTCAGATGGATATTCTCTGTGTGCCACGAGTTGTGGAACTCTGTAATTCCCTAAAAACTGTACCACAGGACTATAAAACACAGAATAACCCCAACTCAGTAATAGTCGATCATTAGTTAGTGATAATCTCTAGACAGTCATTTATGCTCTGGGAATAGAACAAACTATGACTCAATTTGAATACTTTAATGTCTTAATTCCACTAAAGGCTGCTAAGAGATATAGGCAAAGGGTTGTTCATCCAGCAAAAGAGAAAGAATGAATTGTTAATGATGACTCTGGGTATCAGGAACAGCATGTGTAAGAGCACTGAATTCTAGTAACCTGAGGTTAACAGTGGCTAGAATATAGCATGAAGTCAGGAATAATAACAGCAACTTTCCTGGAAATAGAAGTAAAAAAAAAAATTGGTGACCTATAGGAAGAGGAAAAGAAATAGACACAGAGCTTCCACCTTAAATGCATTCGCAGCTGGTAGTTTCACTAACAGCCCTAGAAGGCAAAAGACTATTTTGGAGTGAAGATGCTGTCCCAGTTACTTTATATTCCTGTGATAAAATATTCAGACCAAAATCAAAGGAAGAAAGGGTTTATTTGGCTTTATGTCCCAATCACATTTCATCATTTAGGGAAGCCAGGCCAGCAACAGCAGGCAGAAGCTTGCACATGGATGGTACCACCCATAGTGGATTGGGCCCTCCCACATCAATTAGTGATTAAGAATGTACCTCACAGACTCAACTACGTTAATCCAATGGAGACAATGCCTTAATTGGGGTTTTTCTCTTTCCAGATGTTTCAAGTTGACAACTGAAGCTCATCAGCACAGATGTGCATTTAGATTCAAACCTATGGGTGGAACTGTCCAGTGAGTAGTTCACTATGTAGTCCTGGAGAACATTGATGTACATGTTCTTTTGTTTTGGTGGCGTTAATTACCTTTGTGTTACTTGTTCTGTCTTATCTTTCATGTCAGAATGATTGCTCCATGAGGGTAGGAACCACATCTTGCTTCTGGTTTGTTATTATCTTAGCACGTCATGTAGTGAATAGCGTATTGTAGATACTTTATAATTATCAGATGTATGAATAAATGAGTGAATATTATTTAAGAGTCCAAGAAAAGTGTGCTCCTTTGGAGTAACAAATTGAGGTCTGAATTTTAAGTATGGATTCAAGCAGTGCTTGAAGTCATGGGAATGCGTGGTCTTACAGTATCTATCATCTATCTGTCTATCATCTATCTATCTTCTGTCCATCCATATATCCACTTATGTAATGAAAAAATAATCCCTAAAAGAGACCTTGAAAGTATATTAACATTCAAGGAGATGGTGGGAAAAATGTTGGTAAAGGATTCTGGGTTAGTTTTACATTGCTGATGAAATATGTGAGATGAGTAATGTAAAGGAGGAAGTATTTATTCTGGTTTATAAGTTTCTTAGATTTCAGTGCATGGTTAGCTGGAAGATGAGTCAGAATACCTTGGATGAGGGAGCATGTGGCAAAGGACTGACTACTTCAAGGTGGACAGTAAGCCAAGAGAGAAAGAGGCCAGGGACAAAATAAACCCTTCAAAGTCACATCCACAGAGATATACTTGTCCAGTTAGGCTCTGCCTTTCCATTTCCACCACCTCCCAAGAATGCCACGAGATTAATCCATCAGTTAATTCATTGATGAGATTTAAGATGTCATAATTCAATCGCTTCTAAAAGCCCTACCTCTGAACATCACAGTGGGGACCAAGCCTTCAGCGCTTGAGCCTTTGAGAACTTTTCCTATCCAAAACAACAGATTCTTAGAACCTCTAATTACAGAAAAAAATCAAGAAAAATGAAAATTTGAGCATAACCAAAGCATTTTAAAATATAGTTTTCTACTGGAGTGGGGTCATTTCCATAAATCTCTCTCCTGTCTAACATCCCTTCAGAATTAGCTTGACTTGATTTTATTTTGTTTCTTTTGTTGTTTATGAGGTCTTTTTGATATATATATATATAAAACACATGAGCATTTTATTTATATAATTTCCAGTCCTCGCAGTCCCCCCAACTCTTTCCATGCCCCCAAATCCTTCTCAAGTTCTTGTCCCTCTTCTTTATTATTATTGTTACATGTACATATAAACACTTGTGAATACACACACACATATAATGCACTGAGTCCATTTAGTGGCACTTTGTGTGCACATGTGTTTCAGGCTGACCATTTGAGATTAGTGATTCTCCCTTCCTTAGCATTGATTGATTGCCTGTAGCTCTTCATCTAGAAGTGGACCATGTGAAATTTCCCCCATCCACATTGCCATGCCAACTGGTTTTGTCCTAATTCAAGGTTTTGTTAGGCTGCCATATTTGGAGATTTCATGTGAACAGCTTCCCATTAAAGTCTAGAATTCCTTGTCTAGCAGTAGGTGTCCTGTTCCTCTGGTTTTTGCAATCTTTCTACACCTCTCCCATGATGTTCCTTGAGCCTTAGGTATAGATGTTGTACTGTTGATGTATGAGGGATGGACACCCCAAAGTCACTTATTCTGTGTATTTTGACCAGTTGTAGAAATCTGTAATTGTCTCCATCTGTTGAAAGAAGAAGTTTCTCTGGTGAGTGGTGAGAGCTACACTTGTCTGTGGATATAAGGATCCATATTTAGAACATAGTGAGAAATTAACTTTGGTCTAGGAAAGTGGCAGTAGTGGGTTCTTCTCCAGGGTCTGTGACTCTCCAAACGTGTACTTGGCTATATTTACATTACCAGACATGAGTTTCCTCCCATTGAGTGGGCCTTAAGTCCAGTCAGACAGGTTTCGGCTACTCCCAAGCTAAAAATGTTACTATTGCACCAATAGAGATATTTTGCCGGGCTGGTCGTTGTTGTGGTTTGTAGGCTTTACAGCTGGGTAGGATCATTGATTGGTTTTTCTCCTTGGCAGCTGTATAGCACCTTCTGAGATCTACTCTGGGAAGAAACTTCCAGGTCGGTTTCAGCTCAATTGTTCTAAGTCCTTGTGTTTCACTGAAGTATGTTGCATCATCAGTAAGAGAGTCTTACCTTCAAGTTCTGGGAGGCAATACAGACAATAGCCTGTGTTTTTAGGATCTCTTGGACTACTCTGACCAACTCAAAGGGAATTTTTCCTCACCTACCGTGTAATTTATGTTATATGTCCTTTAGCTATACACATGCACTCACATATATATTGTATTTGTAATTTTTCAGTAGGTTTACAAAATAATATACTTCCTTCTGTTTTTTTCACACCACCTAAATATTATTTGTCTCTCTTTCCTCACTCTCCCCTGTACAGCCATCTCTCCCCTCCTTCCCAGTTAAAGTCACCCCCCTTTTTTCCCATTTCCCCTCTGATAGACCTTGCATCCTGCCATCTTCTTCTGCCTGCTCCTTTTCCTCTCCCCCATGGTCTCTTTCTACTTTCCTCTTATACCTACTTCTGAATATATACTCACACCTATAGATTAAGAACTAGGATCCACAAATGAGAGAGAACATGTGTCACTTGTTTTTCTGAGTCTGTACTACCTCACTCAGTATAACAGTTTCCAGTTTCATCCAGTTACCTACAAATTTCATGATTTCATTTTTTTAACAGTTGAATAGAACTTGGAGAACTCTTGCACAGTAGTTTATGGGAAAACCCCCGAGTGTTCATTGTTTGCTTCTCTTTGCTCTGAGTTAGCAACACCTTACATTTCTGTGTCCGTGATGCATGGCTTCTATAAGGTGGGCAGATTTCAAAGATATACCACATGAATAGTATCTCAGAACTAAAGTTTGTGCTGTTGGAGGAAAGCGTGCTCCTTTTCTTACCTGAGGGTAGAGGCAGAGATATGAGTCAATGCTGCCAAAGTCATCTTGTGTGGGGGGTATGTATGTGTTGTGTACATGTGGATGTGCATGCATGTTTGTGTATGTGTTGTGTGGAGGCTAGAGTTTGACATTGGGTGTCCTCCTCAACTACTTCACCTTTTATTTTTTGAGACAAGGTCTCTCAGTGAAACTGGAGCTCACTAATTCAGCCAAACTAGGGTCGCCATGTTTGTGTGAGCATATACTTTACCTGCTGAGCCATCTTACCAGCTCCGCCAAAACCATCTTGAACAACACAAGGAAGGAACCAGCACAGAAGAGAGAACTGGAAAAGGAGAAACATGGCCTAGTAACAAAACTGAGCTTTCACGACATGGTTGGAGAAGCCCTACCTCGGTTATGAGCTGATAAGCCTCTTTGCATTTTTATTTCAACCTGAAGAGTCTTAACAGACATTTCAAGAAATTACTATGCTAGATGACTGTATACAATTTAGTATACATATACACAGAAACCTTTGCTCTCCTTAATGGCACAAATTTCATTTATGCCAACCAAGATCATGATTCTAATTATACAGAAACCGATGTTCTATAGGCAGTATTTTATCTTGAACAAAAACCTTAGTGGGAATAAAATGACTTTTTCTTTGAATAGCAAGCAGCCCTCCTGAGTCAATGTTGACTTATGTAACTCTTTCCTGGAAGGTTAGAAAATCTAAGGGTTTGCTGGTTTGCTTACTCACCCTTGCTTTTGTTTCCTAACGAATGGGTAATATTAGTCTTTCAGCATGATAACATAAAGCAGGCTGATTTGCATCCCTTGGCATTGTCAGCCCTGTGTGTTTGAGTTTGTTCTCCTGTTTAATATGGGCTTCACTGAAACTGGGTAGTCCCTGTTTGTTCAGCGGCCTCTTCTGAGTGCCTGCTTCTCTCCTGGATTGAACTGGACCAGGGAAAACAGAGATGGGGATAGTGTGAGAACTAAAGACTTCCATAGTTAAAATGGATGTTCCCCAACTTTTCAACTCTCAGAAGACTTCAAAAGGCCATTTGACTTTTGGTATGTGTAGAAATCTAGTCACTCCAGGCCGAGGATGGTGTTGATTTTAGTCTCTTCCTTTGAGTGTGTTGAGATTCTGGCCCAGATGTCTTGGTGAATCACCATCTTTTGCCAATCATAGTGGCACACTATCATCATCATCATCATCATCATCATCATCATAGGTTTTTGATATATGTATTCATAAAAATTAATAATCACTCCCCAAACTCTGCATCTTCATCACTTGAAAAGAAGAAATAGTCACTCTTTTTTCACAAGTCTGTTGTTGGACCTAACCAAGAAAGAATAAGTAAAGAATAAACCTCCGTGGTGTGCTCAAGGCTTTGGAATTAACCCCTGATATTACAAAAGGACAAAACAAAACAACTTTCTTCTGACATGTATAAGTATTCATGGGCCCCTGCTTTACTCCTCACACTGGGCAAACACATTCAAGTCCCTTGACCCACTGAGACCCACTGTAAGTTTCTTCCCTCTATACCTGTCCCTGAAGGCCCCAACTCTAGCCTACTCCTTGAGCTCTGGGCTTATCTCAGTTCCAGAACATGTTATATTGTGATTTATTTCTTCACATTCTGATCATTTTTACCCCCTAAACTGCGACTGAATTAAAAATGGAATTATCTTTAATTTCTATATTCTCAGGGAATGAACCATGCACAACATTAATTTGTATGTAAAAATGTTAAAAGAAAGGACACTAACATATTTGGGAAGACGTCAACCATATAGCAAACACACTGAAAGTACTTCTCATAATACACGTTTAATTTTTGTGTTAAGCCACTTTTAAAGATGGAGAAACTATGGGGCTGGAGCAGTTAAGAGCACTGACTGCTCTTGCAGAGGATCTGGGTTCGATTCCCAGAACCCACATGGTGGCTACGAACTGTCCTTAACTCCAGTTCCAGGGGAATCCGAAGCCCTCTTCTGACCTCCGGGGCATTGTGACATGGGTGCACTCAAATACATGCAGGCAATACACTCACACACATAAAATAAAAATAATAAAAAATACATTAAAAAGATGGAGAAACTAGACAGAGATAAGTAGTTTATGCAAAGCCTCATAACTAGGAGGTACCAGACCAGGGTCCTATTCCATTTTTATTAGGTTTAAAAGAAGCTGCCTCAAAACTGAAAATTCACCTTCTTCCTGACTTCCTTAATCTTTGGAATTTTCTCACTCACTCTCATGTCTTTACATTTTCAGAAGGATTAGGAAATTTCTAATCTCCCCCATCTAATGATCATCTATATCTATCTAATCTATTATCTACCTATCATTTATCTATCTATCTATCTATCTATCTATCTATCTATCTATCTATCTATTTGAAAGAAAAAAAACTTGATTTTCAAATGGAAAATGCATTGTTCACATAGAAACTTCAGTTAAGTAATTGCTTTGAGTGCATGCTCTGAATTATGGTATAGCTCTGAAGACTCCACAGGAGAGAATTCAAATCAATTTATTCAGGGTACTTTCTTATTGACTTAATGTAATATCAAGTCATGATGCTTCCGTTGTGAATATTAAGCATCATCTTGATTTCCACAGATGTAATGAATATTGGTGATGTATGCTAACAATTTTTTTGTATGATAGCAAAACATTTGTTGAGAAAAAATATTCATTGTTTTAAGAAGAAAAAAAATTCCCCATAAATCCGTCTTCTTTAAAGAACATTTTATTAGGCCAGGCTTGGTGGTGCACACCTTTAATTCTGGCACTCAAGAGGCAGAGTGGGTGGTTCTCTGTGAGTTGAAGACCAGTGTGGTCTACATTGTGAATTCCAGACCAGCTGGGGTTACAGAGAGACCCTGTTTTCAAAAAACTCTACCTTTTACTACATTTACTTATTTGTGTGTGTATGCATGTGCACACGTGTGCATGCATCTACCATGAATTTGTAGGAATTTGTAGGAATTCATTCTCTCTGTCCACCAGGGGTGGAATCATCCTTGGATCAAACTCAGGCCATCAGGTTTGGTGGTAAGTGCCTTACCCACTGAACCATCTCAGTGACACAAAATCCTTATAAATTTCTACTTTAAAGTTTATAAGAATTTTAGGTCTTAAAATGGGATAAGACACCAAGGAAAGGACTTTCACCACAGTGATTAAGTGAATAGGCTATAGTCTGAAGGATTCGGGTTGAGCCACTCTTTCCTGCTAATTCTTTCAGACTTTGGGTCTTGGTTGGATTACTAATATTTTTCAAGCCTCAGCTTCCTCATCTGTAAAATAGAGAGAGCAACAGTATTCAGGTGATAGGATTGTTGTGAGAATGATTGGGTGACAGTCCACATAAATAAGTGAGGCATCGTTCCTGGCTGTCACTGAGCATTTAATTATCATCTGAGTGAAATTTCCTATCAAATCTTAATTTTATAGTTGTTTCTTTTCTTAAAGAGCATGAAAATTTTCATAAGGCATACCTTTACAAAGGTAAAATATTAAGAGAATAAAATAAATTGTTGCAAATAGAAATATGATAATTCAGTTTTCATAAAATTATCCATGCTTACTAAAATAAAGGATACTTATTATTAAATAATGTGGCCTAAGAAATTTTATACCCAGAAGATTCCATGTTTTCTTATACCTGTAAGAATGCCTCTGCATTTGCAACGACTAGGGAAGAAGACTTTTAAGACAGTCCAAATGGTCACTTTAAGCCCTGTATTTTCATTCTTCTCTAGTCTCCTCCCCAGATTGAAAGCCTCCATCTGTTAGGCACAAAAGTGGATTGTTTACCCTGACCATATGAACAGATAATCCCTTTCTCTCAGGTCTATGTCTTTAAAAAGATATTAAATCATTGTATGGTTGAACTACTTTTATGACTTCATTTCCAATATTTGCAATGTTTGGGTTCTGAGGGTTATAGCCACACTGCAGACAAACAGCAACATTAAAAAAAATCAGTTTAATTAAGTTTGACCACATATGGTACAGAGTCTTATGGCATAAGATCATGTGAATATATCTTGGTATTCTTCCAAATCCTTTAAATTTTCTCTCTTCTCAAAGAATTAATTGCAAAAAAAGTATATTCATGTTGGCAAATGTTTATCCAGTGGAACTTCCCTTAGTAAAAGTCTCCTTGATTTTAGATTATGATTTCCTAAAAGAAATGGATCAATAAATTTCTCTTGGTATTGGGAGATTTGACATCATCAACCACGGGCTTCTCCTTGCTCAGCTTTTTAAAGAACCATGTCCCGCAGTTACATGGATTGCTTCCTGTTTTGGCTTTTAACGTATTAGTTTTCTAACATATTAGTTTTTTTTGTTTACTTTGAATCTGTGTGCCAGAACCAAATTGGCAACTTTAGGATCACTTTTACTTAGGTAAAAAATATGGTCGAATTAAGTAAACTCTGCCCACTACTTTGGGTATGTTACTGATTCATTCTCCTTCCACTCAGAATGTAGTCCTCTGACTGCCAACATCCAGTGGAAAGGACATCTTCCCCCTCTAGACCCTGTGTTGTTCTAGCTGGAAACTCCTCAGTGTCTTAAGTCACGTACTTTAAGCAGGTATTAGGCACTTAGTTGTTAATACTCCCTATTTTAATTGATAGCCACACATTTGGTGCATATCTCACCTAAATCGACCAATTTAGGGAAAAGTAATGCTGCATGCATTTGGTTATTTGCTTTTTCTATAGTGTTTTTTATGCATCAAGACTTAATACATGAAGAAACGAAGAATTTAGGAGTTCAGTATTTGACTCCTAAAATTGCTAATCTTTTTAGCAGCTCTCAGTGCTATGTGAAGCAATAATCAGCATCAGCGGTGAAGTGCTTAGCCTGTTTCTGTCAGTTATCTAGGAATGCATTTCGTTTGAATCTCATTAAATTTTCAAAAATAACTCTTTAGGCTAGATGCTATTTTCGTTCCTTTTAACATGAAAAAATGAGATGCTCAGAGAAGTTAATTAAGTTGCCTATGCTTGCTGAGCTATTATTTAATGCAAGGAGAATTCAGTCACATTCTTTCTGGCTCCATAGCTTATACTTCTATGAAGTAAATATACCTCTCAAGAAATATTGCATTGAACAGTTAAGAAAGCTTGAGACATTAATAGTCTTCCTTAAGGTTGTATAGCTGAGAAACCATTGCTAAAGTCTGAGTTGGTGGGGGAGGTTGTCAAAGCCTGTTTCAATGTAATAGTAGAGTCTTTTATACTGTTGGGTTAGGGCTGGAGTCATTTTCTATGCCCTGAAATTACATAAGAAATTCTACTCCTTTGACACATTTATTGACTGCCATTTGTTCCTGATGCTTGGTAAAAATAGGAGTCTCTCTTAAAAAAAAAAAAGCAAAAACCTCTTTGCTTCTTAGTCCTTGTGATTGCATATGCTCTCCTAAGAAATGAAACAGCTTATCTGCTCCTGAGATTACCTCAGCTGAAGATCTCTGAAGGGGCTCCCATATTTTGTAATTGTCTTTGGTTTCTCATCAGGAATACTCTTTTAAAGATGTTGTATTTATGGCACACTGAGTGGATTTCTAGAAGGAAATGGAGACATTAACAGCATGGAAGAGGTGGGGAGGGAAGTGAACGAGCAGAGGTGAGAAAGAAAATGAAATCCGCACTGCGTCTAAACAGAAGATAAATTAGATTCAAGGTTTTGGATCAAAATGACAAAAAATGGATATTTTAACTGTAGTGGGTATTTTGAAAAAGATTTTATTTTATTTATGTGTGTGTATGGAGGGGTATGTGCATGTAGAGGCCAGAGGTGCAGGATCCCTCTGGAGGCTTATGTCATCGGTGGTTGTGAGCTGCCCAATAATGTAGTAGGAACCAAACTGGGATCCCATGGAAGAGCTCTTAACCATTAAGCCCTTAACTGCACTGGTGTTTAATGCATGCAGTATCATTGTTGATCAAAATTCCTCCAATTCCTCCAACAGGTCAGGAATTGAGGTGTTTATTGGTTATAAGACTAGTGTTTACAAGTCCAAAAGATCCTGGTGGCTGAATGATTCCCTTGGTGATATGATTCTCTGGAGATGAGAGACAAAAAGACAGAGATCAGATTCCTATTTTCCTTTTGCTTGCCCTATTGGCCTATTCCTTAACCCTGTCTATACATTAGAATGGATCCTGGGTATTTTAATCAATGTCTGGGCCTTATCCCAAGAGAGTCTGATTTGCTGGGAATGGGGTGTTACCTATAGAATTGGACTTCTAGAACCTCCCCCAGGTAATTCTAATGGGCAGCTATGTGGAGAGCTGCCGCCCTGAGGTACCTGCTTCTTCCTGATACAACACACATTCAGTTGGCTTTCCTTGCTTTTTGCCACTGACATGGGTAGCATCCACTTCTCTACCAGAGTGCAAGTGACTTTGCTTTTCCCCCTAGAGCTGGCAAAAGAGGTTATTAGCCATAATGTGGGTGCTGGGAATTGAACTGGGGTCCTCTGTAAGAGTAATCGGTGTTCTTAACTGCTAATCCATCTCTCAAGCCCTGATACAAGCATTTGTATAAAGTTAAATCTAATGATGAAGAATACTTACTTATATGTTGGTAGGTTTATTGTAAGTAAAGATTTTTCTAACAAAAGAATACATTCTATACTTATGAAATAATTTAAAGTGTTATTTTAGTATTAACTGTTTTCAGGAGATTTTAAAAAATTTAAATGATAAGACACTGAGTAAAACTGGACATTATTTCCCACTGGTCATCTATATCTAATAGAAATAATGTTAATGATCACAATGAGAATATTGTGAAGACCCAGGTGTGTACAACATGGAGACATTTGTAAGTGAGTTATCTTTTTGATACTCTATTTTCCAATTGTTTCTTAATTCCAAATACAGTGTACAGTAAAGTTCATCATAATATCCAAATACTCAGTGATTTATCATAGAAATCCAGAGGATTTAATTATGATTTTATGATAGACAAGCAGAAAAGTGTAATCAAAACCAAAAAATGATAAAAATCATGATTCACATGACAGACAAGTATCACCAAAACTAGGTTTAGGCAGAATTTATATTCCACAAACTTCGTTTCACCGTAGCAGGGAATTTTAATGTTATAGGTTATATAATCGCAAGTCTTTTTGTAAAGCAAATCACACATACATTCTTTATATAAATTTGAATATCTACAATTTTTTTCCACAGTAGCTACAAAAGTATTGTATTTGTTACTTAAAAAAGATATTTAATCACTTAACCCAACTTGACTGACATCTGTTTCTATTTTGAATCTTAGGGTGCCAGCGCTCTGTGAGTGTGCACAGCTGATGTTTGTTTTATCACAGATGGTTAGTAGAATAAAATGACTTACCAGGGACTAGGATTTTTAGCGTTTAGTAATCTTAGAATTTTTTAGCAAATAAATAATTTGCAAACTGTATTATATGACATTTTTAGAGATAGCAATCTATTAAAAATATTATTTCACAGACTAATGAAAAGTTTCCTTGAAAACTACAATTTTTTTAATTAAAAGTTTTAGCAATGTGGAAAAACACAACAAAGCTATTATTCCAAGAGTTTCCATTTTAAAAGTTGAGACTAACATGAGTCAGGAAAAATGTTTTATATCACAGCTGAAAGGAAATAAATTTAGGTCAGGCTCAAATGCAATCTAGAGTGTCCTTAGCTTTTCCAGTCTTAGAGCAGGTGGGTCTCAGAGCTGGGCTCCGCTGCTGAGTTTGGAAAGCTCATGAGAAGATCAACAATTAGTCCCTTTGTTGGTTGATGGAAGTAAGAGCTTGGAAAGTCTGTGATTTGTGAATTCCACAAACCAGATAAAGCCAGATGAAGAAGAAGAATGAGAAAAGGATATACTTACCTTGGAGAAATGCTCCCCTCACTTAGAGTTTTCATTTTTAGTTGTCTTTGGAAGAGCATTCTAAATTACTTAGGATTAAGTAGCCTTCAATTAAGTAAAGGTACAAGGACTTAATCTGTAGGATTTAATTATAGGAAACATCCATTGAAAAGGACTTATGAAGTAGGCTAAATAATTGTAAGACAAATGAGTTCAACATTCATGTTTTCAGGCTTCTTTTTAATCCCAAGTTAGTTCTATTAACTTTAAACCTTGAGGAAGCAGAAACTCAGGTGTCTACATTGGCCATGCCTTACACTGCTGGGGTCTTCAGCAAATGTTTATTAAACAAACAAATGTAGAATTGTAAGCCTGGGAAGTCCTTTAGTTATAATTTGGTCTTACATGATATTCTAAAGGGAGAGAGAGAGAGAGAGAGAGAGAGAGAGAGAGAGAGAGAGAGAACTTGATATTCCTGTTAAACTTTGCCAGGCCCACTTGACTGTAAGAGCTTCTCCTGGCTTCAGCCTAAGTAAGCTTTGGCTATGACCCAGATTTCCTCACTCATGTTCCAGGGCTCTTTCTATTTCACCTTCAGAAAGTAAATAGAGAAACTTGCCAGATATTTTTCAAATTGCCCATGGAGAATGGTCCAAATGGCAGGTGCAGCCACCGGACGTGGGTACTGGAACTGTTCAGTTGTATTTACCTTCAATATGTTTGCTTTCTGAACAAGAGAGGTTGGCTCCATTAGGTAAATGTCTAAGCCACTAAAATGGAATCTAAATAAATGAAGTGGCATCTCAGTGTTGCATGTTGTCATGGTGTGGTGGAAGATAAAGTTAGAGACAAAGGAGGACTCTGGAAAGAAAAACCTTCAAAGTTTTTAAAACAGTTATATTCTTATAGGAATCTTAATTCCATTGTGTATTGTAAGACCAAATATTTTTATAATATTCATTGTCAGTAAGTGTGCTGTGTTTTGAGAGTGTAGGTTAATGGAAAATAGATATTTGAATTTTTTACTGTTAGTTTGTCCGCGTGTCTTTTCATAACTGAAGAATGTAAGAACATCACGTTCAATTCATTCTTTTAACCACTCAACATGTGTGCGACACCTACAATGCTTCAAATATTCATAATGTAAAATATAGACCCCCACAAACATCACTGTCTTTTGGAGGAACACAAAATTCCAGTGTATCTGATGTTTCTGGCACCTAAGGACATGTGACTCTGGTTTTGTAATAGTACAGGATAAGAATATTTGGGAAACATTGCACAAGTGTTAGCACTGGAGTAAATCTTGGGGTAGGGGTTGATTAGCATTCCTGTTCAATTGAGAGAGGGAAACAACTGTTCCTGGTATTAAACAAAAACTCCACTGTTGTCCTATACCTGGTCCAGTTACTATTGCGCCTCAGTATACACCATTACTTTGCCTCTGGTTACCTCTAGAACAAGTATAGCTGTTCCAGTCTAGGCGGTTTGTAGGGAAGAGTGTGGAGACTCTGAAACAAAATAGCCTGAACGATAATTCCCATCACTGTGACCTGCCAGCATATACCTTCTTTCTTCTGTCCTGTTTTCCTTGTCTGCTAATAGTGGTAGTAAGAGCTAAGCTTAGAGTTGATGTCGGGCTCATAAACCCCTGTATGATCTTGTCAGTTGCATCTGGCTGGTGTCTGCTCAGATTGCTTGGTGCCTGAGCCATGAAGCCTGTTTGCATTTTAAGGATCTTCTTTCTTGACTCACAAAGTTGTTGTAAGTTCTAAATAAGGCTTGTATATTAAGGATTTAGTTCCTGACACAAAAGAACACACAGGAAATGTTGACTTTTATAGTAATGATAATTAGTAATAATACTTTTATAAGTAATGTGTTACACAGTATGTACGTAGTTCTTCCAAGTTGAGAGATCAGTTAGTCTCTTGTTGGAAGTTGCAACCATGTCCTGTTCTTTCCTCCACCCCAATCATAAAGTAATAATCTTAACTATTTATATCCTCAGTACCTCTTTCCTTGTCCATAGGTCCATCTGTCTGAGGAGAAGACTAAGAAGTCCAAATTTTAATACCTGTTCTGTGTGTATCCTTTTCTAAGGAAACTAGTCACACTTGCCTAGCCACAGCTGGATGAGCCAAGGTGGATAAGAGATTGAAGGGAGCCAGTCATAGACTAGATAGCTAACCAAGTATGACCTGGCGTAGAAAGATAAGTAGGGACAAATGGATTTTCACATCGCTGAAAATAAGAAGAGAATTTGCTAGCTAGTAATGGAGGTGAAGCTGAGCCATTGTTTTTAAGAAAGGCAAACCAAGGGCATTTAGAATTTGAAGTAGAACATATATAGAGTGAAGGCAAAAGCTGGCTTATAGAAAGAGGAAGGCATCTTGAGAGTGATGTAGGGAGACAAGATAGGTGGGAGACTGGAGAAAGGCAAGAAGAAACCAAGGGCTGTGGCTGGTCCCAAGGTGTAGCTAGGACCCTGGTGGCTTTAGGTTCTTCGACTAATGAAATAATGATGAAAATTACGATGTTTATGCTGGCAACAATTATTATAATAAAGGATAACATTTCTGTAGCATGCTATATTTTAAGGTATATTTTAATTCTTTTTATTAATTCAATTAATTCTCACAAGAAATCCACAAGGATGATGTTTCTTCATTCAGTTTTGTGGAGAGCCCAATTGTAGCCTCCAAGACCCCACCTCACTTTGTGTACCGATTCACACCAAAATATCCTTGAGAAAAATCTGAACTACCAGGAAGACAATTAGGATAGGGATTCAGCCACACTCATAGGCATGAGCTTGGTGGTCTAACCTCATTACGTTTCAAGTCTCCTTAGCTGCCAGCCAGGGCCCACATCTGTAGTATTAGGAGTGATCCCTGAATAAATATCTTATTCTTTTTACTCCCAGTGAGCTTTCAGAACCGATTCTTAAAACCTTAATTCAGACCATGCTTCTGGGAATCCTTTTTAGCCTTCTTACCAGTCTGAACGTAGGAGCCTCCATCCAACCCTGCAGCTCTGCATCAAGGGCATGAGTGCTACTGAGGATGGACAGAGCACCTGGAACCAGCCTGGCACCCATGATTGTTATAACAAACAACAGTCACTAGGTTTGGAGGCTAGCTCATGAGTATTTGTCACTGAGCTCCTACACTCACAGGTTGTGTGCAAGCCATCTAACTGCTCTGTAGTCCAGCATTGCTCAAACTCTATGAGGTCTCTGGGGAAATCTTGTTACCGTGCAGATTCTAATCTCATGTTTCTGAGCTTTTGCATTTCTAGGAAGCCCTGAGGTGATGCCAAAACTACTGATCCATTGATACCACCAGGAACAGCAAAACTCTGGAGCAGAGCTTTGTCTCTAAGGAACAAGGTAGTCTTTTAGACTTTGAAGGGCATTTCATCCATGTTGTAACCGCTGAGCTATATTGTAGAGTGACTGCAAGTAGGCATATATAAACGGATGGATATAGCTTTGTTACTAGAGAATTATGTCTATGAAAACAAGCAGTGGCTACCTCCTAATCGACTCTTTCTGTAACTAAGGCCACAGTTTATCACATACCTACTTCAGTATATTGATGGTATTGATGGAACTTGATTGACTTCCTTATATCTACATGTGACTTTGCATATTTTTCTTTAAATTGTGGCATCTATTTATATTTTACTGAAATCTAAGGGCTTTCCTTGTGAATTTCTTTGGCTCATAGAACACTGTAGAGGCAATCTTGTGCCAATTTTGAGCCCTAGTCTTCAAGTGGCCTTCCTCCCATCTGCTCTTTTGGATGCTTCCTTCAGAGGAATATGCCTACACTAATCAATGAAGGATGAGGAACTACAGATGAGCCAAGATATCCCAGCAACTGCAGAAACAGCAATTGGCAGAGACACGGAAGCGCCCAGCCAAGACCAGAATGCTCAAGCTGGACCCTGTCTCAGCTGCCAAATATAAGTCATGAGCAAATGAAATAATTTTTGCTTCATGCTTACTGAGTTTGGGTTGGTTTGTTATACAGTAAATCCTAGCTGATACACCTAATACAAGGTACTTTTTATCATGAGTCTACTCATCTACCCCATGAATTCTATGTGTCCAATTTACAAACAAGGGGCTAAGGTTCAGTTAGGGAACTTCCCCCAAGATAGCAGAGTAGGTAAGCGACATTTGGAATTCTTCCTGACTCCACATGCTGAGCTCTTGTCACTGTTCCAACATTGTCACTCAGTTTGGTCTGATATTCCCTTTTCCTCTCTATTCTCAACTACCCACATTCACACGCACATACATACACATGTCTTCAAATACATACACACCATCACAGAGTACTTGACGTTTGCAATTCTAGATAACCAGGGAAAACAACCAATATTGCAGTTGAGGGAGTTATATGATTAAAACCCTTACAACGCTATGATTTCTCTCAGGCCAGGTTACATGTGTTACATTTGATTATGCACAAATATAGTCATATTCACAAGCCAACAAGCTTCCTAAGGAATATGACATCAGTGTACCAGTAGAATTTTAAAGCCATTTATGGTGCTTGAAAGAAACACTAGTATACTCTTGTAGTATGTAGGCACCAGAGAAGACTGCGGTGTTTCCCCAGACTCCCAACCTAGGCCATGTGGGTATCTGCCAGGTCTACAGCCCTTTTCATAAGCATATGTTTTAGTCTTATGGAGTTAATGAACGATTTTCTTCCATCCTGGGCAAGGATAAACTTCATGAGATGGTGACTTAATTCACAACATATAAACTTGAAAGTGTTTTAAAATTAAGTCTTCATGAAAAAGAGAAGAAGAAAGAAAAAGCAGGTTCATTGTGAGTAATCGGCCACTTTGCTCCTTTTTTCTTAAAGTAATAGAACTTTGCTAATTCTCACTAATGACAGAAGTAGCCCTTTGTAGAAGAACCAATTTCACTGATTACTGAATCATATAAAATACTCTGAGAAAGAAATGAAATCTTGGTCATTTAAGACCCTCCATGTGTCTTGCTGAGAAATAGGCACTCACTGCTGTTTTAATTGGGAGAATAATCAGGTTGCAGTTTAGTGGACTGAGATAATCACAAACACCACCCAACTGCAAACCTTCATTTTAGCCATGAAAGAAGACACTTGCAGGTGAAAAAACGCAGTGGATCTGCTGGGGAAAATCAGAAATTCATTTGCTTTAGGGAAAGTATATTCAGAGGTGTGCTTGATTTTTTTTAAAGCTATAGGAAGAATAAGATTTCCAGCTTGAAAGAATTTATTCACCTGGAAAAATCTGACCCAGAAATGTATTATCTCAATGTAAACTTATAACCTCAGTGTTAAAATAGCATTTTGACATGCAAAGTCAAAAACATCTGTGTACTTAGAATATATACCAGGAACCACATCAATGTAACAGATAACAAGATTCTGAAAAGTGACAACTAATTAGAATATTTAAATAAATTGGTTTATAAGATAAAGAAAAATGGTAAGATACTTGGAATTCTCCTGTATTTACAGGAGATCCTAAAGTGCAACATCAGAGCAGCAATGAATATTGGGAAGTAGATGCTGGCAGAAAAACGGTCTTCTTGCATTTAGCTGAGACTTTTGCTTTTTCTGATTTTCAGGGAAACCAAGAACAACCCTGAACTATTTTGCCAGTGTAAGACACTATCAGAATTGATATGAGTCTTAAACTAAGTTGTTGCAAAGTTAATACATAAAAATATTTTAAATTTAAAATTATTCATTGTTTTATTTGAAATACACACAGGTCTAGGCTGTAAGGAAAGGTAGTTGTTGGATCGACAAGCACAATATTAATGTAGCAATAGCAGTTGGACATTTACCATGTAAAGGCATTGCTAACAAGTTCTGAAAATATATTAATGTTCTTTTAAATAATTTATGTTTTATATTTCTATTTTGTGTGTATGAGTGTATTGCCTACTTACATACAAGAGCACCCATGTCATGCAATGCCCACGGAGGTCAGAAAAGGGCGATGGATCCCCTGGAACTGGAGTTACTGATGGTTGTTAGAAGCCATGTGGGTGCTGGGAATTGAACCTGGGTCCTCTGCAAGATCAGCCAGTGCTCTTAACTGCTAAGCCATCTCTCCAGTCCCACATAAACATTCTTAATGCTCAAGTCAACAGTAATAAACAAGCTCTATTATTAATTCCATGTATAGACAAAGAAATTAAAGCACAGAAAAATTACATATACAGCCACTGGGCCTGTGCACGTGAAGAACACTTGCATGGGCCTCATTATAAATCCTGAAGAATGCATTTTCACATAGAAAGTACACTAACAGGTTACAAAAACAGCTACAAACAAAACAAATAGGATTCAAGGCAGGCTCTACATTTTAAAGGATCTTCTACCATAACGGGGATGCAGACAAGAAAAATTCAAATTCAAATAAAACATCTACTTGATCAATAACTTATTCTTTTGACTCAGACATTGAGTCTCTCTTCTCTTTACCTTTAACCAGTTAAATTACCATGCTGGGGAAAATGGGGACAAACCCAGCTAAGTAAGAAATGTGATTTGACTTGTCACAAAGCCTGCCATGGATGTGAATTGAATTGTCAAATTGATTCAAGTTGTTTTAGCACAATACCCTGGAACATCTGGATCTTCAAATACGTAGCAATTAGTATAAAAATGTCAGAGTGTTTATGGAAATCTATTCATATTCCATAATTAGTTTGCTCGAAGCTAGAATATTCACAATGTTCAGACAAACAGGTATTTTCAAAATGATTCTTTTTTTTTCTTAATTAGTGATATTAAAACCATGAAAAGTTTTTGCATTTGAACATGAAGTTTACATGTTCTTTTAGCAGTTAAATCTTGGTAGGATGGTAGAATGACTAAGATTAAATTCTGGACTTCAAGGTACTTAGTAATTCAGTAAGAGAAAGATATATGTTCCTGAAAAGTATAAAATACTAAACAGGACAATTTGCAACTGAGAGATAAAATAAGCTCTATCAATGTTCAGAAGAAAGAAGCATCTGGGAGAGCTCCATAAAAGGAGATGGATTCTTTCCCATGTTTATGTTGGCTGTGGAAATTCATTCTGAGAGAAGAGACCAGCAGAAATAAAACCAATCAGGAGAATAAAACAGAAGTGGTCTAATGCATCAGCAATGTTGTATGAGCAGTTTTTGGAAACTCAAATGAGTGTACACTGTAGTGAAGGCTGTGACCTGTGACCCTTCTGCCCAGTGGGTGTGGTGTGCTAGGCATCAACAGAGTAGGCATCAGCAGGGTGAGCACCATTTCTTAATCGTATTCTTTTAAAAAATGTAACAAACACAAGAACTCTTGCCAGTCCTTCTCTTTCCTCATTGGGCACAGCTCACAGTTCACAAAACACTATATGACAAATCTCTCTAGAACAGTGGTCAGACCAAAAATAAATGGTACAGTCTAGAAAAGCAGAAGAATAACATCAACACAATTATTCCAATGGGCATATATGAAACATGATGCTAAATACATATTGTGCGCCACAATAGATGTGTCCACAAATTATTGTACTGCCCCAACTATCACATTTGGGGAAAGAAAATATTATGGGGTCAGTAGAAGATCTTTCATTGCCAGCGGTAGAGTGAGAAAGCGATCGACTGATGGAGCACAGCAGATTCTTAGGGCAGTATAACTACTCTGCCTGACATAGTGGACATATGATATATGTCATCATAAATTTCTACAAATCCTCAGAATAGACAACACTGACTGTGAGCCCTATGGTAAACTCTGGGCTTTGGGTGATAATGATATATCAATGTAGATTCATCAGTTATAGTAAATGTATTACTCTGGTGTTGGATGTGAGGTTATGCATGTTTGAATGAATATAGAGGGTATATAGTAAAATATCTGTATTTTCTGCTCAATGTTGCTATAAAGTGAAAACTTTAAAAGGTAAAATCTATTAAAATAGTATATAGCAGACCACAAGGAAATTAAGGATTGGTAACAAAAATGGGTATAATTTTTAAAACCTGTACATTTGCTAATATAAAATACATCTAAATAAGCCATTGACTATAGAAGATATTACAGTGCAAATTATAAACAATATATTAATAATAAAAACAAATACCTATAAAAACAAGCCATGAATGTATACACCTGGCAAAAGATAGGTCAACTATTAATGAACTAAATCTCTAATACAAGTCATAAAAACCGTGGTATAATAATCCTGAAGAAATATAAAGAAAGCATTTAATACAAGAAGCACAAATGAATGAAAGGAAAAATAAATATATAACAGAGAATCAACAAAGCTAAAATTTCACTCTTTTAGATCAGCATTCATCCTTCTGATTATATTTATCTATACATCTCTACATCTATCTATGTATCTATCTATGTATCTATCTATCATCTATCTATCTATCAATCTACCTATTATCTATCTATCTATCTATCTATCTATCTATCATCTATCTAATAAAAATAATGTTTACTAGAAGGCTTTGTGGCTCAGTTTATTGCAGTGTCATCACTCCAAGTGGCTTTGAACAGTAACAGGACAAGGAAATCGCTGTGGCTTGTGCATTGGAGACACGGGAGAACGAGAAGAGG
>NW_008337494.1:314520-319304 GCF_000622305.1 Nannospalax galili
CTAGGAATGAAAAAGAAGATATAACTATAAATACAGCAGATATTAAAAGACAGTAACCTACCAAACAACTGGAATCAAATTTCTAGAAATACATAGATAACAAAGCAGATTCAAAATTGAATAAAATGCTGGAGCAATCTTCTGACAATTATAGAAATTGACCATGTAGATTAAAATCTTTCCACAAAGAGAATTCTAGAAGATTCTTTACAGATTCTAGAAAATGTTCATCTCTCAACTCTCAGTAGAAAGCTTCCTTATGCAGCAGATGGTGATTAACACAGAGAACCACAACTGGCCAATGTGCAGAAAATAAGAGGCTGTAGAGTGCTTATCCCTGAATAGGTCACTTACATCAAGCTTTTGCCTCTTAAGGCTCAGGAATTACTGTGGAAGGAGTGGAAAGATTGTAAGAGCCTGAGGTGGTGGATGACCATAGGAAAACAAAGCCTACCAGACAAGTGGTCAGTTATTCATGTGAACTCACAGCAATGTTGAAAGCATGCACAAGTCCCATGCAAGCTCAAGCCAGATAAAATGCCAGCACAGACATGGGGAGGTGGATAAGAAACCCCAACCATACCTGAGAAGTATTGGAACTATAGTTGCTGGGAGGGGGAGAGTCATATCTTGGTAACCTTGACCAGGCTCTAGTGGATGAACTGACACTTACGGGCCTTAACATGCATGTATATGAAATTAGGTGGGGGTAGTAAGAGGAGATGCATGTGGGGAATCTAAATATGAAAAAATATATTGTATGAAATTCACAAAACTTCAATAAAAAATAGCTAATTTATTCTTATTTGCAGTTGAGTTTTGTGCAGGGGTAGAGATAAGGGTCCAGTGTAACTTCTCTGGATGTTGAAATCTAGGTTTCCCAGCACTGTTTGTTGAAAATGCTGTCTTTTCTCCAATGTCCATTTTCAGTGTATTTTTCAAAAATAAGGCCGCTGTATTTGTGTGGAATAATGTCTGCGTCCTCTCTTCTATTCCACTGATTAATGTGCTTGTCTTTGTGCCAGTACCATGCTATTTTTAGTACTACTTTTTTTTGTAGAGTGACTCGAAGTCAGGTAGGGTGATACCTCCTGCAGTATTCTTTTTCTTCAAGATGGCTTTGGCTATCCCTCCCTCCCTTCCTTCCTCCCTCCCTTCCTTCCTTCTTCCTTCCTTCCTCCTTCTTTCCTTCCCCTTCCTTTCTTCCTTCCCCTTCCTTCCTTCCTCCTTCCTTCCTTCCCCTTCCTTTCTTCCTTCCTTCCTTCCTTCCTTCCTTCCTCCTTCCTTCCTTCCTTCCTTTCTCTCACTTCCTTTCCCTTCCTTCCTCCCTCCCTCCCTCCCTCCCTTCCTTCCTTCCCCTTCCTTTCTTCCTTCCTTCCTTCCTTCCTTCCTCCTTCCTTCCTTCCTTTCTCTTCCTTCCTTCCCCTTCCTTCCTCCCTCCCTTCCTTCCTTCCTTCCTTCCTTCCTTCCTCCTTTCTTCCTCCTTCCTTCCCCTTCCTTCCTTCCCTTCTTCCTTCCTTCCCCTTCCTTCCTTCCTTCCTTCCTTCCCTCCTTCCTTCCTTCCTTTCCTCCTCTTCTTCTTCCTTCCTTCCCCTTCCTTCCTTCCTTCCCTCCTTCCTTCCTTTCCTCCTTCCTTCCCTCCCTCCCTCCTTCCTTCCTTCCTTCCCCTTCCTTCTTTCCTCCTTCCTTCCTTCCTTCTTTCCTTCCTTCCCTCCTTCCTTCCTTCCTTTCCTCTTTCCTTCCCTCCCTCCCTCCTTCCTTCCCTCCCTCCCTCCTTCCTTCCCCTTCCTTCTTTCCTCCTTCCTTCCTTCCTTCCTTCTTTCCTTCCTTCCCTCCTTCCTTCCTTTCCTCCTTCCTTCCCACCCTCCCTCCTTCCTTCCCCTTCCTTCTTTCCTCCTTCCTTCCTTCCCCTTCCTTCCTTCTTCCTTCTTTCCCCTTCCTTCCTTCCTTCCTTCCTTCCTTCCTTCCTTCCTTCCTCCCTTTGGGGCTTTTTGCTACTCTAACATTTCCCCCTCTGAAGAGGTAACCCTAAAACCTCTCCCCCTCCCTCCTTTCTTTCTGTCTTTCTTTCTTTTTCTCTGGGTATGCACATGCGTGTGTGCATGTATGCTGCCATATATATTAGGAGATTGCTATTTCTGTTCTGTGAAGAAGCCCTAAAGTCTTGATTGAGATTTACTTGAATTTGTAGATTGCTTTTGGTCATTCTCATAATATCAATTCTTCTAATCCATGGGCATAGAAGGTCTTTCTGTCTTCTAGCATCTTCCTCAAGTTCTTTTTGTGTGTGTGTCTTAATGTTTTCTTTATAGAGGGCTTTCATTTCCTTTGTTGTATTTGTTAGTCCCAAGGTTTTATCAAAAAACAACAAAATTAAAACAATAGCAGCAACCAAAAAATCGAGTAACAGCAACAACAAAATAAAAAAATACAGGTTTCACTCTCTTTACTCATTTTATGAGCAAACACAAACTTGATAACAATGGAAAGGGAAATTACAGGAGTGGGAAACCAGAATAACTCACCTGTGAATGTCAATGAAACATGTTTAAAAAATTATTAGCAAACCAAATCCACAAATGAATTAGATAATTTGAGCTTTTCCTGGAATCGATGTTTAGATCAAAATGAAAAAAAAGGATTATTTCAATCAGATATGTAAACAAGTATAGAAAATAATTTAATGAGAGTAAAGTATATTTATGAAAAGACAGCAGTCAGCAAACTAGATACAGCAGAATTTTTTAGCCCAATGAAGGATATCTAAGAAACTGTAAAATCAAAAGCGTCGCCTTTGAACTTTGAAGTAAGACAAAGATAGTCACTCTCACCATTTTTCAACAGTCCTCGGTGAGATTCTAAACAAAGCAAAAGCAAAGGAACAGAAAATTGGGGAGAGTGAGAAGGAAGGACATGTAATTCTTAGTTCTCATTCTGTAAGGACTATCCAAAGAGGCGGTATGGATAACTGAATGGAAAACACTTTAAAATTTGATTATATTTTATATACAGTGACTAATAGAAAATGCAACTTAAAATGCCTGAGGATAACTCCAACAAATGATTTGAAAGAGACAGGGGAATCCCTGAAGCAATAGTTAAATCAGCAAACTCTGGGCTCCAGTAAGCGGCCCTGCCTCAGTGGATAAGGTGGAGACTCATGAAAACCTTGAGTCTTCACAGGCTTGAGCAAACAACTCAAATTTACTGTGCTATCCTTTGGCAACACCAACACTGCTACTCCAGGCTATGCTAGGAAATGATGTTTCCGAGCATCTTATTTGGTTCTTACAGTTTGGTCTTGAAAGAAGGGCAGAAGGGAAGGAGACACGGGCACTCTCAGTAGTAGTAAGGGTCAGACAAAACGGCTTGTCAAACGGCAGCTGTGAAGACTACCTTATGGAGGACAGATGTCGAAATAGTTTCCATGATGCTTGCATCCTGCTATTCACACCTGTGTATAACCCTTCCCACCTGAGCTCCTGTCCTAAGCAAAAGAACACAACAACAACAACAAAAATGATAGTGGGCTATCTGTATCTCTCACTCTCTGTTGCTGGCTTTGAAGAAACAACCTTTTATAAACCCTTCATCTATTAGAAATGAGTTCTTTAATAGCCTGAGGGAGCTTGGAGGCAAATGCTCTCATCAAGACTGCAGAGAACAACTCAGTCCCGGCTAACACATTGTTTGCAGCCTAAGCAGAAAATCCAGGAAAGCTGGCCCCTGACTCTGGGTCCATAGAAACTGTGAGATGATTATTTTATGATGTTTTAAACTGTTAAACATGTGCTAAGTTGTTGCATAGCATGAAACACTAACATACTGTTCGTGAAGTCAAGCCTTGGCAACTTGCCTGATTTTCCAACCTCTGTACGAGCTCTGGAAAGCTTCATAGATGTATTCCAAAATTTCCCACTTTGCAATTATGCTAACAAATTTCCCATTAAATTGTTTTGGAGTGTGTGATGCAATACCACTTAGTACTAAAAACAAATGAATTGTAGATATATGAATGAACATGTACAAATTCTCAAAATAGAATATTCAGAAAAGTCCTTGCAATTATTGCTCTTTCTGTTAGGTGACATAACTCATTCCCATCTTGAGAGGCATTCTGAAACCATCTGAACTAATAGGAGACCAGAAAAGTTCTCTTCTGATACCAAAGCGAAGAAGGAGGGCATGTGTGGAAAACTTAAAATGAGAGGAATATTGAAGATGTCCTTGTTACTGGTCTTCGAGAAGTTTCAAAAGAGCATGTAAAATCTTGTGTCTGCCTTAGGTCTTTCCGATGGCCTCTGTCTCAGGATCATGTCTAAGCCTACTAGTGCTGCTTTCTTATCTGCTTCTTAGACACTTGGCTTGAGATCCCTTCAGGTGTGTTGATCTTCAAAGCAGTACACTGTGTTGACAGCTCATGTCATCATCACATTAAACAATCAGATAAGGAACGCTAAGCCTTGCTGTTCAATCTGCTTGCCCTGAAATCAAGGAATCACAGACATTTGGCCTTGGAGGGGATGATAGAAAGGGTCTTCTTTCATGTTATAAACACAGAAAGCCTAACATACAATGAGCAATGAATTTGTCTACAATCATAAAATGAGGTTACACTGGATGCAAAGCCCCTGATTAGAAACCAGCATCTCTCTAAACAATGATGCTAAGAAAGAAGAGATGCCCTTGAGCAGCTCTCATGGGGATCAACATGAAGCATGTGAGGGGACAGTAAGGACCAATGTGTGGCTGGTCCTTCCCTTCAGGGTCTTAAAAGTAGCATA
>NW_008337494.1:320000-321150 GCF_000622305.1 Nannospalax galili
TTGATTGGCACTTGTCAACTGCTGATAGAGAGGCGGAAGCTTCAGGAAAGAGGGAGGGGCTGGAGGAGGTGCTCTCCTCAAAAGCCACAGGAGTCAAAAGATGATTCTGTCTTTCTACGTAGCGTGTTTTGTCTCTCTCTAAATTATTCAAATCTGGGTGGCATCTTGGATAACTGGCATTTTGACACAGCTTAAGGGATTGTCTCAGTATCACTATTGAACTGAATTTTCCTTCTTTTGAAAAATGGAAAAAGAGATCTTTACTATAATCTGATATGTCTACAAATGAAAGGCAGTTTCATGCAAACGGCCTGACGTATTTTTGATTAATTATATTCATTTTTGATGTATTGTTTTGTTTGAATCATCTAAAAGGGTAATCTTTATTAGACAAAAGAAAGGAAAAGCTCTTATTTGAGTCTCTTTAAAGAATGTGACTGATATCTAGGTGCCTGTTGGGTGCTGAAGAAGGAAAGTGTAGGATTTTCTCAGTTGTAAATGTTCATCTTTGTTAGAAATATCTTTAGTGCAGGATGGGGGAGGAGCATTGGCTGGAAGTTCTTGTGCCCTGACTCTAGCCCAGATGTACCATTGTCAGGTGTAGGGTCTTATAAAACTGTCATTGCAGTTTTTCCCCTCTGGGAAACATGGTTGAAACAGGCTCCATCTTTTTCTGATTTGGGGGTCATGGAATTATTATTGAGTTACTGTTTATTCTTTTTAGACAAATATTACCTTTGTAAATGGAGACACTATGAAATTTAAAAACTACAGTTTGATTCACCAACTATTTATTTGTGCCTCAGCAGTAGGTTTGTGCCTCGTACTACTGCAGTGAGGTGATGGACAAGAGATGGAGCAGATAGAAAGATGAGTTTTCTGGTTCTCGCTATCAAAGAACTCAGCCTTTCAGTTCTCCCGTTGCCTTGTTTCTCTGGAGCTGTATTTCCAAAATAGTGGCGTTTGCAGCTAGTTTACTACCGAAATAATGCCTGCTCAAAATTAGCAGAAAAAACTCAATAAAATATATTTATATCTATCTATCATCTGTCTATCATCTATCTGTCTATCATCTATTATCTATCATCTTTCTATCATCTATCTATCTATCATCTATCTATCTATCATCTATCTATCTATCATCTATCAT
>NW_008337494.1:321273-327184 GCF_000622305.1 Nannospalax galili
ATCATCATCTAGCTATAAATTATCAGTAAAATCAATAGCACACAGTACTTGTTTGATTTTAGATGCTAAAATATTGGACATATTTTACTCAAAGCTCACAATCATCCAGACTTCATACTGTCCTTTTTTAAAAAAATAATTTTTATTGAGTTTTTGCAATTTCATACAACAGTTCTCAATCAAATTTAGACACCCCATTCATGCTCCCCACCTCCATCCTCTCAGTGGACCTCATGCTTTCCTTTCTTAATTACTCTTTGTAAAAGGTTCTGAAAGTGTTGTTCCCAGGTTCAGTAAATATAGGACAAGATGCTCAGGTAACATGAAATTTAGATAAACAATGAATAATGATTACACAGTATCTGGGACATATTTACAGTAAATGGTCATTTTTTGTTTAACTGAAATTCAAATTAACCTAGTCATCTGTACTTTGTCTAACAAATCTTAAAGATAATCATTTTCAGATTTTCTTTCAGATACTGGAAAAATTCTGCTCTTGCCAGAGTTTACTAAACTTGAGTAGAACGGAATCCATGAGAAAATTATACACATACAGGTAATCTGGAAAGATTCATTTATTCATGGATTTAAATAAATATGTGTTGAAGTCCTGATACAAACTGGAAACTGGACACGGTCTTTAGGATACAAGCTGAGCAATATAAAAATCTGTGTTTTATGAAGTTTATAGTCTAGTAAAAAGCATGCAAACATTTAAAAGGCAATCACATTTAGTAAGTCCTTAATTCCTATTATTATAAGGGCCACTATGAAAATATATGGTCCAGTGAGAATATTTAACAGAAGTGTTAACCCTGTGTTGAAGATTGGAACAATGATCCTTGAAGAGGTGGCATTTACTCTAAGAGAGCTGGGTGCTAAAAAACAGATCTCAGATATAAGTGCAGGTGAGGAGGTTTTGTGCCTTCCATTGAGAAACAGTCCAATTCCAAAAGATATTGGAACAGCTGGAGGTTTCTGGTTTTGCTTTGTTTCATTATAGTATTTTCAAGAGCAGTGAAGATATCAAGCATTCTATGATAACTCAACATTTTGTCTGAAGGATTTATGATGTTAATTTTTTTCTATTGAAACAGTCATCTCTCTATTGTATTTTTGCATTAACAAAACACAAAATTCCTTTTCAATTATAGCTCATTATGAAAATCAATTTTGTGATAGTATCCTTAGCTGGTTGATAAGGTTGTGTATTGAATTTTCTAATTTCAAGACAACTATGAATGCTTTAGTACCTAATATGGAAACACAGAAGTTGATTTCCCACCTTAACAAACCCTGGGGAAACCAGAGGAATAAATAAAATTCTAATAGCTTAAATCACTAAGTTTGGAACTTAAAAAGTATAGATGGCTTTATTTTTCATTGAGAAGTCAGGTTATATGGCAAGAAACAGCCATTACTTTTAAATACTCAAGGATGATTAGGAACAAAGAGAACACTTAATAGATAACCAATGTTTTTAGGTAGCTCGGATAAAGTTTTCTATCTCAGATCTAAGAAATCTAACTTAAAATCTCTGTTCATCACTTTCTACCTGTATGATCATATACAAGTTGATTAATATATATATATAAGAAATATAATGATGAAAATGCTACTGAAAATCAGCATCCATGTCAGACACCCTTTCAAATAATTTGTATACAATAAGTCACTTAATCTCTTAATTGATCTTATGCTCATTTTTCTCATCCAAAAATTACATAAGAAAGTTTGCCTCATAGAGCTATAGTGAGAATTCAGTAAGATGAAATTATACCCCCTCAATGAATGCCAATGCTGTTAATGCCTACCCTTATAGTCTATATTTTTAATAACCTTATAGTATCTGCTTTTTGCTTTACCCACTAATACTTAAAATATTATAGCAGCAACCTCTTTCCAGTGTTCGGTGACTGCACCACAGAACTGAAGCAACGATTCAGCTTAATCTCTAAGATCTTTGAGGGAAACTCACATTCTGTACATTGAAGACTTCAATCTACTATGGAACTGACTAGAAAGTAAGAAATATCTCCTCGTTTTCTGTCTCCATCTCTCTCCTTCATCCCTCTTCTTCATTTGCACATGTAACAGAAATGGCTGAGGACTGTCTGCTTTTGAGGCAAACACCTGAGCCATCTGGCACAATTCACAGTCCTGACTTCCATCCAAATGAAAGGTAGATACTTCTGCCTGTGCTTTCTGTTGCTAGTTAGCACCAGAATAGCTAAGACAGACTCAGTACCACAAAACAGCATGATTATAAGCAAGGACAGCTTTGAGTGGGCTCTGGTAGTCCGGCCTGAAACCCTGGGCCAGCATTATTTACTTGAGTATGGGCTATAGATTCTCTGTGCCTGTTTCTTATGTGAAATGAGAATGACAGTAGCTATGTTTAAGGAAAACAGTCAGCATAGTAATGGGCACGGAGTAAGCTGACTTTTCTTTTTTCTTTTTTATGTGTATTTTTATTTAGCTTTTGTGCATTTCTTACAATAGATCTTAATTAAATTTAGAACCTCCTCCCTCATCTGTATCCACTCATAACCCTTGTATCTGATTTCATGCATTCTATCATATATGTTAAGGCCTATCTGGTCAAGCATTTGTACCCAAATGTGCCTGGGTACAAGTTCATCCACTGGAGTCTAGTCAGCCTATCTGGAATCATTCCCTTAAAGAATATCAACTCTCCCTCATCCCACAGTAATCAGTTGCCAGTAGTTCCTTTGCTAATGTTGGGGCTTACTGCCCATTTTCCCAGTTTTATGCTGCAGTTTTGTCCAGTTGAATTGGCATGGATAGGTCTTGTGCATGCTGTCATTGTTGCAAGTTTGTATGAGTAAGTTCCCAGAGGCCTGAAAGTCTCTGTTTCCTTATGTTCATACATGAAGGCATTGACTGGCCAAAGTGTAGAGAATAAAAAACTGCAGAGTGTGGGTCCCTGGACAGGATGCCTATATTAAACCTCACCTACCCATGGCTCAGGGATCATTGAGGAAGAGGGATGGAAAGATTGTAAGAGCCATGGTAGGAGATACATGAAGAAACAGAGTCTTACAGACACCTGGGACCTTGTTCCTATGAACTTACAGCAATGGTGACAGCATGCACAAGACTCATGCAAATTCAATCAGACAAAAGCCAGCATAGAATTTGGGAAATGCAGGGTGGGGGAGAGTTGATCTTCTAAGGGAGTGACTCCAGACAGGCTGAACAGGCTCCAATGGATGAACTCACACTGAGGAACATTTAGGCATATAAATTTGATTTGTTAGGCCTTAACATATATGACAAAATGCATGAAGTCTTGTGGGCAGGCTAAGGGGAGGTACAGATAGGGAAGGGGAGGCCAAATATGATTAAAGATGTATTGTATGAAATCCAACAAAATTCAATTAAAATATATTTTCAAAACCTCAAAATAATTGCTGTATTATAAAAAACAAGTCATTTATTTCATCAACAATATTAAAAACATTCTAAGAAAGTAAAAATGGGGCTGATGAAATGGCTCAGTGGGTAAAGGCACCTGGCTGAGACCAGATGATCTGAGTTCAATCCCCTTTTGCAAGTTGTCCTCTGATTTCCACATGTGCACAGTGGCATTCATGCACCATGCACTCACACAAAATAAAATGTAAAAAAATTAAAAAGACATATAAATTTAAAATAAAGAGATAATTACATTGTATGAACATCCTTCATCCCAATGTGAATAAACAAACTTTAAAAATATAAGTGCATTTTTAAAACAAATAGGAATACTTACCAGATGCTGATAACAAGGAATTATTATAGTAAGGAATAATTGTTGATTTTGATGGTAATAATGATATTGAAGTTACATTTTTAGAAAGTGTAAGGTCAAGCCAGGCATAGTGGTGCACACTTTTAATTCCAGCACTCAGGAGACAGAGATAGGCAGATCTCTGTGAGATTGAGGCCAGCCAGGTCTACATAGGGAGATGCAGGCCAGCTGTGGCTACAGGAAGACCCTGTCTCAAAAAGACAAAAAGCCATAAGGTCAAATATCTCTCTTTTTAAATTTTGTTTTATTTTATGCATATGAGTTTATTGCTTGCATGAATGTAAGTGCATCTGTGTCATGCAATGCCCTCAGAGGACAGAAGAGGGCGTCAGATCCCCTAGAAATGGAGTTACGGACAGTTGCTAGCTGCCATGTGGATGCTGAGAATCAAATCTGGGTCTTCTACAAGAGCAGTCAGTGCTCTTAACTGCTGAGCTATCTCTCAGTCCTCCAAATATCTTTCTTTTTTTTAAAAAAAAAATCTGTATATTTGGAAATGTAAGCTATTACAAAAGGAAATTAATGATCTGAAAAATGGAAAAATGCATCATTTTCTTGGTTTGAAAGCCCCCACATTGTTAAGGTGGCATTACCCAAGCTGATATTTATATAAAAGCCAGGATCTGGAGAGAAGGCTCAGAGGTTGAGTATGTACTATTCTTGAAAAGGACCTAAGTTCAGTTCCTAGCTCCATCAGATGGCTCACAACCCCATGCAACTACAGCTCCGGGGAAGCTGATGTCTTCTTCTAGCCTCCTTGGGTTCAAGCAGGGGCAAACACACACATACACACACACACACACACACACACACACACACACACACACACACAAATTAATAAAAGAAAATAAAAATTAAGAACAGAATCAAAATAGTCATTTTAGCATGGTTTAAAAATATGATTGAAAGACTGATTCTAAAATACATAATAAATCATAGTACCTAGCAAAGCCCCCCAAAGTGTAGATAAAGAAGGACTTCAGAAGACTTACAGTACTTGATTTCAAGATCTGCTTCTGGTAGCTAATCTTGATTATCAACCTCACAGGACTTAGAGTCACCTAGGAAACACATCCCTTGAGGTGTGTCTCTTAAGGTGTTCCCAAAGATGTTTTACTGAGGTGAGAAGACCCACCCTGAACATGGGTAGCATCATTCTATGAAAAGTTGGGTGAAGGTAAAAGATGCATAGGAAGGTAACTAAAATTATGGTCCATAGTTGACTTAGGAAAGAGTAATATTTTCCCCCACACAATAATTGAATATTTGACATCAATTTAACCATGAAGAAAAAGGCAAAAGTGAGCATTGCATCAGCATGCATCTCTTTATGGAAGCCACACGATCAGCTGCCTCACCCTCCTGATGCCACAGCTAGAGGTGCTCTTGCTGCTGTGATGGACTGTACCCTCAAACTGTGAGCCTGAATAGATGCTTCCTTCCTTAAGTAATTTTCCTCCAATATTTTGTCACAGCCTTGAGAAAAGTAACTAATATACTATTGTAAAGTTACAGTGTGGCCTGATATACAAATCTGTGAGGTAGGATGGAGTCAAGAACTAGGCCCGTATCATACTGTGGAAGATTTCAAGGAATCCATAAAAAAATGTCATAAGTGGTTACATCATGGAAAGAAAAAATGGTAGACATTAGCCTTCCTTTCATATTGTACACAAAATTTAATTCAAAAGGAATCAAGTACTTTGGAGAGCCATAACTGCTAAATTTATGAAAGGTTATATAGAAGAAAACCTTTGTAACTTAGGCTAGGCAAAAGTTTCTTAAATGGATTATAGAACATGCTCTATAAAAGAAAAAAATGCAAATGACATTTATACAAAGATTTATTTATTTCTAATTTATGTGTATGAATGTTATGTATGCATGTGTGTAAGTGCACTCTTGCTGTGCAGTGCCCATGGAGGACTGAAGAGAGAGTCAGAACCCTTTGAACTGGAATTATGGAGGATAGTTGTTAGCTGCCATGCAGGTACTGGGAACTGAACCAAGGTCTTTTACAAAAGCAGCCAGTGCTCTTAATGGCTGAGCCATCTCTCCAGTCCCCAAAGCTTTTTTTTTTTTTTTTTTTTTAAT
>NW_008337494.1:327205-339858 GCF_000622305.1 Nannospalax galili
GGGCCCACCTCCCCAGCCCCAAAAGTTTTTTTTTTTTTTTTTTTTTTTTTTTAAATGAACAAATTGCTCTTCAAAAGACAATGTCAGGGAAGGAAAAGAGAAAGAAAACTGGGGGTAATACTTACAAAATACATATCTGACAAGGGGCGTCTGCACTGGTTATCAATGACTGTGTAATCTATACTCCTAAAACATAGCTGCTTAAAGCATTATGCTTTAATTATTGCTTATGGGGTTCAAGAACTGAGGAGTGGCCAAGTTGGGTATTCAGACTCAGGAGTCTTTCAAAAGACTTGTCAAGTTGTCATCCAGGATGATATTCAGGATGATTCTCAAGTCCGAACCTCCTGATTCTAAAGAGTGGAGAACTGACTTTCCTGCTTATTCTAGTGGTTGATGATGGGCTTCTGTCCCTGCTGATACCTCCATTCCATAGTACAAGGCCTCTTTTATAGGCTCCCTGGCAGTTAACTTCTTTTACAGTAAGTGATCTGAAAGAGACAAACCCTGAGATATCAGCCATAGATTTCATAACTTAAATTTTAATACTAACATATTGCTGAATAGGGCCCTTCCAAAATTCTTATGTTGAAACCCTAAGCCCCAATGATGTAACTGCATCTGAAAGAAGAGTTTTACAAGACAAATAAGATTAAATGAGATTATAAGGGTAGAGAGTGGTGATCAGATAGGGCTCTGGGCTTACAAGGACAGGAAAAGTCACTAGATGTTAATTAATTTGTTAGATATTTTCAGAGAAAATCTACAGACACACAGCTTGTCTGTATATCAGCTTTTGTTTCTAGGAAATGAGGGTAAGTTACACCAAGATAGGGACATAATGTAAGAGGAATTCATGACATGGGGTGTAAGACTGAAAGAGGCAGAGGCATTTCCGAGGCAATAGCTGTAAGCAGTCCCAGGACAGTGGCTCTGTGGACTGGAAGAGGAAGCATACCAAAATATCTGACTGCATCAGGAAATACTGAGACACTCAGTCTGTGAACTGGGGAAGAATAATAAATGTAGAGATATAAACTATTATGTAAGTGGGAAAGTGAACTGATTGGCTGGAGATAAAGAGTAAACAAGAAGGTTCATGACTTCACTGGGCAAAGCATACTAGTTTAATACCTATTCAAATGTAAATTTAACCAAAAGTTGTGTGCTATTATTTTAAATACTAAGAGGGGAAGTAGGTTGTAGAAACATAAAAATGATAAATTGTTGACTCCCTTATTAGGAAAGTAATAGAAAATATCTGTAGTCAATTTAACAGGAGAGGGATAGTTTGTAGAAATACAGAACAAATGGTTAAGAATCCAAAAGGGGTCTCTTTAAAGAAAGGGGCTGAGAAGTGCCAGGCAGGAGGTTTCCAGGTTTTATCTAAATATGCTTATTCCAATTATTTTATTAAACTATGTGTATGTGGATCTTTGACAAAAGTAAAATATAATTTCATTAGAAAAGACATTCTTTGCAGGATAAGAACTAGAAATCAAAGTGGAGAGCTCGTCCTACCCACATGAAGAAGGTGAAAAGAAGACTGAACTGAAAGTTCGAGTTAGACTTGAAGGGTTGACTGGCCCCGCATGACCAGAAAGAGCAAAGGACAGCGGCCATGAACTGAAAGAGCTTAGAACCTTTTGTGAGATAATTTCAGAAATGAGAGTTTCTTTAGTTCCTTTCCTTTGAAACTCATAGCTCAGTACTTGGCTTTGTGTGGGTACAAGTCATACTGCAGTATCTCATAACTGGATGACATTGGTAGAATATTAGATTGCAAATCATCTTCTGTTAATCTTGTCCCCTAAGGATTGCATGACATGAATTAGTAAACTGACTTCCGAGAAAGAGTGTTAAAAGGAATAGATAGAGTCACTTTCCAATTGATTGCATAGACTTCAAAGGTAAAAGCAGGACTCTTCCTCTTGGTTTTTGTTTTGATTTTGACAAGGTCTCACTATGTGGCCCAGACTGGACTTGAACTCATGATCCTACTGCCTCAGCTTTCAAGTGCTGAGACTATAGGTGTGCCCCACCACATCCCAGTTAAAGTGTGGCTTTTATTTTCTGCTGTTTTTCTTAGACCCTGTTGCAATGAAGATACACCTTTTTCTCACATACATAGTGGAATGAATATACTAAAAACTACTGAAATTTTACAAAAATTAAAATGCATCTTGTTACATGTTATTTAACATCTAACACCATTATATGAAATAAAGATGTCAAGAGTACAAAAGAAAACTAGATTTTTGTTGTTGTGGTTGTTTTTTAATAGGTCATTTCACATTCTAGGAGTAACCGCTTACTTCTCATTCCCGGACTCCACTAGGAAGTCACATTCATGATGCACAAACTTGATTGTTGATTTGTTTTTCTCCACTTTTCTTTTACCCAACTTGAGGAGTGGCTCTGCAGAAAGGAACAGTTCATTTTGACGGAGCCCAGTTTGAACTGTTAACAGTCAATCGGGACTCCGATAAAAAGAATCTCACTTTGTTTCACTGAAAATGAGGAGATTAGAAAAACAGAAACTGTTCATGAGGATAATTCTTCCTCACTTTCGGAGCTGGAGGCTTTGATAACGAGGAACACTAAGCCCGTTTTACATCACACACAATTCAGCATTGCACCTGCTTGAAGTGACGGGAAAACTGAGAAAATATAACAAAAAGTATTGACTGAAAACCGGCCTGCTTAAAGATTAGAGTGGAAAATAAAAATGCATTTTCTTTTGCAAGGATGTGGGTGAAGAATGAAATAGCTATTTTTCTGAGTGTTTTCCTAAATCGAGTTTAACTAGAATAGTACAAAAATCTGTCTAAGGCCAAACATACTCTTTCTAGATTAAAAAAAAAAAATCAATCTTCTCTTCCTTTGTCTTAATTTACCACCTTGCTGTTTAGTTTTTCTTCAGTTAGCAATGTAAAAGCAAATTCACTGCCTTGCTGAAGTTTGTTTTTCCTAGGTCTTACACTTTGCAGTTTATATAAACGTAGTGATTCTCCAGATTACCATTTTACGGTAGACCGCACACTAAAGCAAGCAACCAACCTGTGTCTTTTACGGGGAAGTGTGAGTGGGTGGGGAGGCCCGAAGAGGGACCGAGTGGGGAGCCGCAGTTCCCAGAAGTAATCAGATAAAGCGAGTGGCACGGTATTAGCGTGTTAGCTTTGGCTAAGTCCTAGCATCTTCAATGGACCAGCCCCCTCTTCATCTGTCACCTCAGCGCACCTTTTGTGCAAATCATTTCCCACTGGTATCACTCAGAGCGTGGAGTCGATCGCTGACTAGCCTCTTCGCTTGTACCATTATTTCCAGCAAGCTTGCTACGTCTGCAATAAATCCTGGAGGATTTGGGGGTGGACGGAGGAAGGGTGAGTGACAGGATGAAGTGATAAGGCCTAGATGCAGCTGAAACAAAGGCTTTCCCATCCTGGCCTGATGTAGCTGAGTCACAGCGTCTGAAGACAGAATTTTATCGTGTTTTTTCTTTTTCTTTTTCTTTTTTTTTTTCCAGTTGCCACAGGGAGTTCATGCAAGTTAAAAATGAAGCTCGGTGTGTTTCTCTCACACTCTATTGCTCTTGCTCATGAGTTCCAGTGAGGAATATCTTTCTTTTCTTGGCTTTAAAAAAATGTGGTGACGGTGGGGGAGGAAGGCAGTGGGTTTCAGGAAGGTCCACCCGATGTGCCCAGGAGCTGTTTCAAGCAATGTGTCTAGATGAAAAAGCTCTGGCTTTGTACAGCAGTCACAGACAATTTTCAGATGTGAGAGCAAGAAACGTGGTTTAATCAGAATTCCTCAGCTTGTTGCAGAGGGCCTCTGAAGAGTGTCTTCAAAGCAAAGCTGTTTTGAAGCAAGACTAAATCCACTGCTGTTGTTTTATATGCATTTTTCTCCTCTTGGGTTTTATTTTCTTTTTTATCTAGAAAACCTAAACTAGAATGTGATGTTTGTTTATCAGCAGTGGCTCATGTCTCTGTCCCTTCCCCCACTGCCCTGTGTGTGCATATGTGTGTATGTGTCTCTGCATGTGTTTGTATGTATGTGTATGTTGTATTTCTGCATGTCAATGTTTGTCTGGTGTGTATGTCTGGTTATCTGCATGTGTCTGCATTTGTGTGTATATGTGTCTCTGTGTCTGTGTGTATATGTGGCTGTGTGTCTCTGTGTGTGTCTGTGTGTATGTGTGTCTATGTCTGTGTGTATGTGCATGTGTATGTCTGTGTCTGTGTGTGGGTGTTCGTGTTTATGTCCCTGTGTGTGTATGCATCAAAGTGTGTGTCAGTACATAAGTGACCGTGTGTGTCTGTGTATCTGCACGTGTCTGTGTGTGTATATGTTTATGTGTCTGTGTATATTTGTGTTTCTGCATGTATCTGTGCGTCTTTGTGTGAGTGTGTGTGTGTGTCTGTATCTGGGCATATTTGTAGGTCTGTGTCTGTGTGTATGTGTATCTGGATGTATTTGTAGGTCTATTTGTGTGTATGTATTTGTGTGTGTCCATGTGTATGTGTATCTGCATGTATGTATGTGCATGTCAACATAAGCGAAGGAAGTGATGTGACATCTTACAAGCATTTTGCACAAGATTCTGTGTAGCTGCTCAGAGGTTTTTATTTGGTGCTTAGAATTCAAGGACACCCTGCTAGGACGCTGCACTAGTCAGAAAGATCTTGGCTATGTCTTAATAACAAAGAACCCTAAACCTTCAGTGGCTCACAGCAATGGAGGCTGAATTTTGACCATGCAATGAGTCTAAGAGGGGTGGCCTGTACTCAGTGCCATTTGCTTCATTCCTCTGGAATTTGGGTGGTTGGTGGCGCCTCACTCATGGCACAGGAAATAGGGCAGTGATGAATCATGCAGTGACTCTTAAAACTTTTTTACAGGAAGCACCTCCCACTTCCACTCTCAATTCCTTGGCCATAGCTTGTCATAAAGCAAAGATTTCCATTAATTGGGCAGGGAAAGAAAAGAATACTACGCAAGGGAGGCAGAGTTGCTGGGAAGCACAGTGATCAGTACCCGGCAGCTCTGCTTCTGTAAGATGAGAGACCTGGACACTTCTGATACCCTTCAGTGGCACTGTGTGGCAGTAATTCTGGTAAGAACATAAAACAAAGTAGGTAATAGGTTATATCTCAGAAGCCCTAATGTGTTACTTCCCAATTAACTCCCTCATTTGTCCCTCAAAGATAACATATAAAAGTTGTCTTAGAGTTTCTGCAATAGACTCTTATTGGAATGGGTTCCTAGGGGTACTCTTGGGAGATGAACCTATAGGGAAAGTAGTGAGGCAAGTGAGCAGAGGGAGAAGCTCACTGGAAAGAGAGCCAGTTCTACACGGGTCTCAAAGATGGCCTGGCCCTTTGGCTTTGCTATAAATTGAAGCAACTAAAGCTGGGCCTTGGTACACCAACTTCAGCCCTTCGGTAGACAGCAGATACTAGCTGAATCTCAGGAAGAGTGTGACCTAGGGTGAAGAAGCCTCCTGTGATTCTGGTTCTTTCCCAGGGAACCAAGAGCAGAGAATGGGCTTAGCATCTGGGAGTGGTGCATGCATGGCAGGAGGAGGATCCTAGCAGAACACCATCGTAACTACAGTACTGTTATAACTAGCTTTAAAAATATAGTTGAGCATTTCTTATTCAAATGCTTGGGATAAGACATGCTTCAATTATTAGATTTTTTTTCAGATTTTGAGGTTATTCATTTACAATATTTTTTTCTTTTCTGTTTTTTCTTCTTCCATTTATTTATTTTTATGGGGCTTTTGGGTACTCTAACATTCCCCCCTCTGAAGAGGTAATCCTAAAATCTTTTACATTTTTGGGCCTTTGGAACAGAGTATGTTGCTAATAGGCCCAAGGACATTTTGACTTTCAGCCAAGCAACAGGATACTTTTCTTTAGGGTCTTTTTACCCTAACTTCCTAGCCAATTCCTACCTCCTATTCTTATCATGCCATCCTCTGAAGGGGTTACGTAACTTTCCAATAGGGAATAGGAACTCTGACCACTCTGGCTTTTTCCATGCTGAACAGGGACACAGGATGAGGCAATTGGAGTATCCCTTCAGTGGGTCTATTTAAAAGACTCTCAAATTTCATAGTCCTCATCTCTAGGGGGAAAAGAAAGTCCTTGAGTTGTGAATAGGAGATGTGAAGGAGAAGTAAAGGCAAGAGTAATTAGCATTATAAGTTCTAGACAGGGAAAAAAGTCAGAAGAGGGCAATTTAAACCACTTTACATCACATTTTACCACTATTGCCTCTTCAGTGCTAATAAACAGATGCATCCAGGTCCATACATTTACCGAGTTTATATTGTACTGATAGATTTAAAATGGTTATTCATCCATCTGAAGGTATGAAGGACTTAATACTTATTTGGTGCATTCTCACTACAAACGCTGGACTCTAGACTGATGGATTCAGGATTTGCTTTCAGGTATTTTGATAGCTGTTGGATTGGTTAGAATCAGTGTCAGTTCCCTCTCAAAGGCTTCAAGATAGGGGGAGAAAACAAATTTATCCATCATTTTAGAACAAGAGCTGGTTGTCTCCCTTAGCTACAGGTGGGTACTACAGTATTGGAGACCAAGATTTCAAGTCTTAGATCTGAGCAGCACTTTCTGGTCAGGGACAAAATCATCAATGAGAAATAATTGTCCAAATAACTTTTTATATAGACTTAAGCCTAATGTCTGGGAAGTGTAATCCCTTGAACTCTTAAGAAGTATACTGATGACTTTACTCTTTAGTTATACTTTCCTTTCGGGTATTTAAGACCATACAGTTGGTCCAAATAAATCAATTTATTTTTCCACTTAAGGTAATTTGAGGATCTGTTCCTCAGGGGTTCTTTCTTTTACCAGTTCCATTTATGTGAAGACAAGTCAAAGGTCCTCTTCTACCCATGTCTGGCTCCACTTGGAAGCATGAATGAGGTGTTTCTTCTGAGTTGACCCTCCTCTTTTTAGACTGGACACTGGTTCAAGTCCATCTCGTGGGTCTCCATGTCCTCCCTGAACAAGAGGACAGGTGACTCACCACATTTATAGGGCATTTTGAGAGATGTTTCATAGTCCCCTGGAATTTGGTCGACCTTGGAAGGCAAGGGGCAAAAACTGTCCTTTAAATCCGTCTGACCACATTGGTATAAGCCCTAAAGTATGGCTGTTAAACATCCAATAAGATTAGGCCCACTAGTCTGATACTTTTAATTATCATGTGCTAGGTAGATAAGACTTAGGTAAAGAACCAAATAGTCTCAGATAAACATTGACTAGATTTATATTTTGTTCCTTAAACTAGTTGGCAAAACTATGACCATAGAAAATTTAAGATTATGAGTATATTATTTTTGTCTCATCCTTTATATATAACAAACCTAAACAGAGCCTAATCATTTGCTTAGGCTTTCTCATTTTTTCTATTTTGGAAATTATCTCCATTCCAATATCTTAATCACTTGCTTAGGCTTTCTCATTTTTTCTATTTTGGAAATTATCTCCATTCCAATATCTTTTTAACATCTTTTACATTCTCATTTTATTTTTTTAAAATAATTATGAGACATAATAGCATTAACAAGTTTTCCATTGGCTGTGAAACTTCTTTCTTGGGGATGCTGAGCAATGCTTATTCCCTTTTAAGGTTCTAGCTAGTGTCAAGCCAATGTTTCTTTAAAGTTTTACTGGAGAACCAATGAATTTATTGAGCTTACTTACCGAGAGAAAAGTGAGGGGTTGCTGAGGCATATGTATGACCTGGGGGTATGCACACTGGATAGCCTTTATCTAGCATGGGTCATGCCTTCCCTTCTTGGCCTTCTGCAGATTGTATACTTTAGCCCTCCTGAAATCCAGAAGGCCATGAGTGATTAGGGAAAAATTACATATAGTTGGCTGGGAATAGTGGCTGGATACTCCAGTAAGGGTCCAGTTGACACTGCTTGGCCTTCCTTTAATGAATGGGCACAACTATCAACAAGCCCAATTGTGACGATGTTTAGCGATCAGGATCAGCTGAAGTCATGATGATGGTAGTTATTTCATGCAGAAGGGACTGCTGTATAGCATTAAAAGTTTCTGGAATTTAAAAGGATTTGGTACTGGGACCCACATATGAGGGAGAACATACTTCATTTGTTTTTCTGAGTCTGTGTTACTTCACTTAGTATAACAGTTTCGTGATCCGTCCATTTACCTGCAAATTTCATTATATCATCTCTCTTTACTGCTGAATAGAACTCCATTGTGTAAATATACCATATTTTTGTTAACCACTCGTCTGTTGAGGGACACTTCGGTTACTTCCATCTCTTAGCTATTGTGAAAAGAGCAGCAACAAACATGGTTGTACAAGTGTCTCTAAAATAGGGTGAGTCCTTTTGGGTCATATGGTGGCTTCATTTTTAGTTTTTAGTTTTTTAAGAGTTCTCTACACTGTTTTCCATAGAGGTAACATGAGTTTGCAATCCTACCAGCAGTGAATGAGAGTTCCCCTTTCTCCACATCCTTGCCAGCATTTGGTATCATTTGTTCTCTTGATCCTAGCCAGTCTGATTGGAGTAAGATGATACCTTAGGGTGGCTTTATTTTGCCTTTCCCTAATTACTAACAATGTTTAACACTCTTTGAGATGTTTCTTAGCCATCTTTATTTCTTCCTTTGAGAACTCTCTGTATCTTTAGCCCATCTTTTCACTGGGTCATTTGGTTTCTTGATTCTTTTGTTTTTTGATTCCTTTATATATTCCGGATGTTAAACCTCTATCAGATGTGTCACTGGTGAAGATTTTTTTTCCCATTCTGTGGGTTTTCTCTTCACTTTTTTGATTGCTGCTCTTGCTGTACAGAAGCTTTTTAGTTTAATGAGGTCCACTTATTGATTGCTGACCTTAATTCCTGAGCAACTTCTGTCTGATTTAGAAAATCCTTTCCTACACCTATATCCTGTAAGTCATTGCCAATATTTTCTTCTAATAGTTTCAGGGTTTCTAGTTTAAAATTGAGGTCTTTGGTCCATTTGGAGTTGACTTTTGTGCAAAGTGAAATATAAAGATCTAGTTTCATTCTTCTACAGGTGGAGATCCAGTTTTGCCAGCACCATTTGTTGAAGATGCTGTCTTTCCTCCATTGTGTGTTCTTGGCACCTTTGTCAAATATCAGGTAGCTGAAATTACGTTTACTCAGATTTGGGTCGTCAATGATGTTTCATTGATCTACGTGTCTGTTTTTGCACCAGTACCATGCTGTTTTATGACTATAGCTCTGTAGTATACTTTGTGATCCTGTTTAGTAATAACCCCAGTGTTGCTCTTTGTGCTCAGGTTTACTTTGGCTATCCAGGGTCTTTTGTGCCTCCATATGAATTTAATGATTGATTTTTTTCTAGTTTTGTGAAGTATGTCATGGAGATTTTGATTGGGATTTCATTAAATCTGTATATTGCTTTTGGTAGGATGGTCATTTTCACAATATTAATTCTTCCAATCCATGAACATGGGAGGTCCTTCCATCTCCTGGTGTCTTCCTCAATCTCTTTCTTTAATGATTTAAAATTTTCATTGTAGAGACCTTTGGCATCTTTGGTCAGATTTATTCTAAGATATATATATTTTTTTGCAGCAATTGTGAATGGGAGCATTTCCCTGTATTCTTTCTTCAATTGCTTGTTATTGGTATGTAGAAAGGCTTCTGATTTTTGTAGATTTATTTTATAACCTGCCACTGTACTGAAAGTGTTGATCAGTTCTGGAAGTTTTCTGGTGGAACTTTCGGGATCTCTTAGGTATAGTATCCTATCATCTGCACAAAGTAACAGTTTGACCTCTTCTTTTCCAATTAGTACTCCTGTAATTTCCTTCTCCTGTCTTATTGCTCTAGCAAGAGTTTCAAGCACAATGTTGAAAAGGAGTGGAGATAGTGGACATCCTTGTCTGGTTCCTGATTTTAATGGGAATGCTTCCAGTTTTTCTCCATTTAGAATGATGTTGGCTTTGGGTTTGTTATATATGGCTTTAATTATGTTGCGGTATGTTCCCTCCAGTCCAATTCCCTCTAGGACTTTGAACACAAATGCATGCTGAGTTTTATCAAAAGCCTTTTCTGAATCTATTGAGATGACAATGTGGTTTTTGTCTTTCAGTCCATTTGTATGATTAATAATGTTCATTGACTTGCATATATTGAACCATCCCTGTATCTCTTGGATAAAGCCTACTTGATCATGGTGAATGATAGTTTTGATATGTGTCTGCATGCAGTTTGCATCTATATTCATTAAGGATATGGGTCTATATTTCTTTTTCGGTTGTGTCTTTACCTGATTTGGGTATTAGAGTGAGGGTGGCTTCATAGAAAGGATTTGGGAGTTCTCCTTCTGTTTCTATTATTTTGAATAATTAAAGGAGTATTGGTTGGAGATCTTCTTTAAATGTCTGGTAGGATTCTGCTGTAAATCTATCTGGACCTGGGATTTTTTTAGTTGGGAGGCTTTGTATTACTGTTTCAGTTTCCTTATCTATTATGAGTCTGTCTAAACTGTTGATCTCTCTTGGTTTAACTTTGGTGGTTCCCATGATTTCAGATATCCATCCATTTCTTTTAGACTTTCAGATTTAGTAGCATATAGGCTTTTAAAATATTCCCTTATAATTGTCTGGATCTTTTAGGTCTCTGTTCTGATGTTTCCCTTTTCATCTCTGATTTAATTTGGATTTGATTTGATTTGGATTGGATTTGATTTGGATTGGATTGGATTTGGATTTGATCTTTGATTTGGATTTGCTCTTTCTTTCTTTTGGTTAATAGGGGTAAGGGTCTATCTTGTTTAGCTTTTCAAAGAACCAGCTCTTAGATTCATTGACTCTTTGTATTGTTTTCTTTGTTTCTATTTCATTGATTTCTGCTCTGATTTTTGTTATTTCTTCTCTTCTGCTGGATTTGGGTTTCATTTGTTCTTGCCTTTCCACTGCCTTGAGTTGCAGTATTAGGTCATTTATTTGGGCTCTTTCTAATTTTTTAATGTAGGCACTTAGAGCTATAAACTTCCCTCTTAGGGTTGCTTTTAATGTGTCCTAGATGTTGTGTTGTGTTGTATTGTCATTATCATTGAATTCCAGGAATTCTTTTCTTTCTTTCTTAATTTCGCCTTTGACCCACTCATTGTTTAGGAGTGTGTTGTTCAATCGCCATGAGTTCCTGTAGTGACTAGGGCTTCATCCAGTGTTGATTTTGAGCGTTATTGCTTTGTGGTCTGATAGAATGCATATAATTATTTCAATATTTTTGTATTTGTTGAGGTTTGTTTTGTGGCCCAGTATGTGGTTAATTTTTGAAAAAGTTCCATGGGGTGCTGAGTAGAAAGTGTATTCTTTGGTGTTTGGGTGGAATAATCAAAAGATGTCTGTTAGGTCCATTTGATGTATGGTATCAATTCAGATGTCTGTGTTTATTCTTTGTCCAGTTGACCTGTCTAATGGAGACTGTGGGGTATGAAGTCCCCTACTATTACTGAGCAGGGGTTAATCTGTGTCTTAAAGTCCTGTAGTGTTGTTTTTACGCATTTGGTGCACCAGAATTTGGTGCATATATGTTAAAGATTGTAATATCTTCTTGGCTAATTGTTACTTTGGTCAGAATGAAGTGACCCTCTTTATCTCTTCTGATTAGTTTTGCTTTGAAGTCTATTTTGTCAGAATTATTCTTTTCCAACCTTTACCTTAAGGTAGTGCCTGTCCTTGAAGTTGAGATGGGATTCTTGCAGACAGCAAAGAGATGGATTTTGTTTCTTAATCCATTCACTTAGCCTGTGTCTTTTGACTGGGGAGTTCAATCCATTGATATTTGAGGTTATTATTGAAAGGTGTGTATTGGTTGCCATCATTTTGATTGCTGTTTGTGTTCTCTGTGCAATTTTGTGTTTCCTAGATCATACTTTTGTTTATTTTCTTTCGTTGCCCCTAGTGTACAGCTGTTTCTCTCTCTGGTCTCTGTGTCTTTGAGTATTCTTTGAAGGGCTGGTTTTGTGGACATGTATTCTTTCAGGCTGTTTGTGTCAGGAAGATTTTTCTCTCCCCCTCAACTATAATAGACATTTTTGCTGGGTATAGTATTCTGTGCTGGCATCTATTGTCATGTAGAACTGGAAATACCTTGGTCCAGGCTCTTCTGGCTTTCATAGTTTGCATTGATAAGTCAGCTGTAATTCTGATGGGCTTTCCTTTGTATGTGATTTATTGTTTTTCTTTTGCTGCTCTCAGTATTCTCTCTTTGCTCTGTACATTTAGTGTTTTTATTATGATATTTCATGGGGAGTTTCTTTTCTGATCCTATTTGGTGTTCTATGTGCTTCCTGTATTTGTATGGGGGATGTCTTTCTTTAATTTCAGGAAATTTTCTTATACAATCCTGTTTAAGATCTGTTCAACACCATTAACCTGAAATTCTTCTCCTTCCTCTATTCCTGTGATCCATAGATTTGGTCTTTTCATGGTGTCCCACATCTCTTGCATATTCCATTCCTATGTTTTAAAATTTTTTCCATAGTTTTTGCTTGAGTGGTCTAATTCTTCAACTTTTATCTACCAGTGTTGATATTCTGTTTTCCATTTCATTCATTCTAGCAGTGAGGCTT
>NW_008337494.1:340035-357546 GCF_000622305.1 Nannospalax galili
ATTCTATGAATTCTTTTATCATGTTTATGATTGATCTTTTAAATTCAGTGTCCTGGGTTATCTCTAGGGGGTTCTCCTTGTAGAACTCTTCCACAGGATTGGTAGAGTTTGGTGGGGACATAGTGTTTTGGCTTTCCGTTTTAATATTCATTCATTGTGGCTTTGGCATGTGAATTTCATTTGTTGTTTATGATTCTGATATGAGAATTAAGTTGAAGTATGACTTCTGTATTATCCGGGTGCCTAGACCCTTTCTTTATTGCTTATGTAAAGGTGGTTGGTAAAGGGTTCAGGATCTCTCAGGTTTAATTTGGAGGGAACTGATGGCTCCAGATCAGGTATTCAGGAGTACCCACAGAAGCCCAATTCAGGTTTCAGTCAGGAACACTCAGGCTTCCTTCACCACATGGAGGCAGGATCCGGGTGCTCTCAGGCAGTCCCCTGCGTTCTCAACCCTATACCAGAGGGAGGCAGAAGGAGGCCAGAACTGGACACTCTCTGGTAGTTTGCTGAGATCTGAGCCGCTACACCAATGGTGGTCCAAACCCACCCTCTCAGACTGTCTGCTAGGATCTCAACCTACCAAAGCCAGATCTGCCCTGGGGCCTTGGGAGGGGCCTTACAAAATCCCAGGTAGGGGGATGGGTTATGGCACATTTAGGGGAAGCTCACCACCATGTGGAGGCAGGATCCAGGGGCTCTCAGGTCTTCTCCTGTGTTCTCAAGCCCTTTGCTAGATTGAGGTCAGAGGGAGGCCAGAACTAGGCACTCTCTGGTGGTCTGCTGAGATCTGAGCTGCTATCTCATTTACAATATTTTTAACTTACAAGATCTTTATTGGGATATAATTCCATTGTAAGTCAAGGAACATTTTTGCTTAAACACAAAAGAAACCACAAGATGAATCATCAAATTACAAAGAGAATTACATCCTCAAATTACAAGAGAGAAAAAATGAAAAAAAGGAGGACTAATTCTAAAACAGACAAAGTAGCTAGCACAATGCAGCAGTAAGCCCTTACCCATCAGCAACACAGCTACTGTGTTAAACACCTTAGCTAACAGCACAGTGACTGCACATCAGCTGTTTACCTTCAGGTTTGCAGGGCTTAGTGACAACCACTGTTCAGCATCACAAGATAATGTATCAGTGCTTACTGCCAGCCCAGGAAAGGATCAACATTCAAAGTGTGCTGTCAACCAAATGCATTTCCACCAGAAAGTAAAAAAATTAGTAAGCTGAAACTTAATTCAGAGGCTCTCTTTAGTATATACTATAGATTTATCTTTTGATTTCCATAGGCTTATGTAATATTGTATTGTTAAGATCGTCTATTTTAAAAGGATAATAATTTAATTTCAGTTACATGCAAAAAGTTAATATTTTACCTGTCCACATACTTGTTATTGATGTCATGATTTACTTATTACCGTGTTGTATTTCCTTAATGTTCCTTTAATAACTTTTTGTTGTTACAGCTCTTCTTAGTGCTTTTGTCTTTTAATTTGCATACCAGAGTTGAAAGTGGTTTATGAATCACCCTTATATTTTTATTTTCATAGATATTTGTGTTGCTGATTTGCATCTTTTCTTTCAATTTGAAGAACTTTTTGGACATTCTAGTAAAGCAAGGCTAGTAATGACAAACTCTCTCAATTTCATTTTTTTCTGAAAAACTTTTTCTCGTCATTTTAAAAAGGTGTTTTGTTGGGTATAGTCATTTTGTTCGATAGTCTTTTTTCCTCCTTTGATTATATCAAACCACTCTGTTCTGTCCTGAAAAGTTCCTGCTGAGAAATCTACTGATAGGCTTATCAGTGCTTTCTGAAATGATGCTACTTCTGTTTCTTTGAAAAGTTTCCCTTTGTCTTTGACTTTATAATTTAATTATACTATATCTTAACATTGACCTTTTTAGATCTAATTTATTCGTATTTGAGAAGTTCTAGCTATGATTTCTTAAATAGTATTTCTCTCTTTTCTTGTTCTGTTTTTATTCTGAGACTCCCATGATGTGAGACTCCTATGGCTGTGCCTCATAGTGTCCCGTGAGTCTTGTAGGCCATTTCCACTTATTTCCAGCCTTATTTTTTCCTTTTGTTCATCTCACCATGCAATTTCAAGTACTTAGCTTTGATATCACTGACCATTTCTTCTGACTGATCAAAGCCGCTTCTAACTCTCTATGGGATCTTTATGGTGACTGCATTCTTTCACTTCAGATGTCCCCTTGGTTTTATTTTAAGGTTTCTATCTTTTGGTTGTACTTGTAATTTGGTTGACATATTGTTTTAAGAATTTTCGTAGTTATCTGTGTTCTCCTGAAATTCACTGAGCTACTTTAAGATGTTTACCTTTGAGCCCTTTGTCGGGCGGGTTGTCGATGCTCATTTCTGGAGGGTTGATCACTAGTGCTCTGTCTTGTTCTTTTGGTGACCTGTTACTCTACATTTGGTTCCCTTTGGTGATCTGTTTCTCTACATTTGATTCCTGCAGACTTGTGTCAGTGTCCACACACTTATAAACATAGTTATCTTTTCTAGCTTTTATGGACTCATTGAGCAAGGAAATCCCTTTAAAAGTTAGCCTGGCCAGATTCTGAGTGATCTAGTTCGGTGGTTCGGGCTTCAGGTAGGCCTGCTGTGGACTGGTGATCTTGGGAAGTGTGTCTGTGAGCTGTCCTGGTGCTGAGGTACTTTGGGATAGACTTCCGGGTATATGAGTACAGCTCTGGAATTTTAGTCCATAGAAAAGTTAGAAGCTCAGTTCACTCTGTTTCCTCCAATATAGACCCCCAGGAGGAGGGAGTAAAGGTCTCTTGGAACTGAATTATACAGTTATGGAAAGATTGATCTGGGTACAGTGAAACTATTCATTCTTTCCTGTTTGAAATATGTTTTGTTGTCATTTCTGTGCCCCATGTGAGTGCTGTGATCTTTCTGTTGGGTTCTGTAGCTCTCATGAAACTATGTACACATATGGATGGTTGTCAAATCATATGGGTGGCATTTCTGTAAGGAAACAGGGCTAGAAATTCTTATTATGTCATGTTAATGATGTCTTCCAATATTTTTTATAAAGGCCCATGAAAGGAATTCCTGTTAGGTTCTTGGTTCTACACAAACATATGCCTTAGACACTATAAATCCTAAATTAACTATGTATATCTCACTCTTTGTATTGGTTGCTTAAAAGCTCATACTTAAACCAGTGGAGTACCTAATGCATGAAAATGTGTCTTGTGTATCAGTCTCAATGCTGTCCTTAAGTCATTTCTCTTTAAAAATTTTTCTCATTTATTGTTTTGAGACAAGTTCTCCCTTGTAGCATCAGCAGGCCTAAAACTTGCTATGTAGACCATGCTGGCCTCGATCTCACAGAGATCTGCTTGCCTCTGCCTCCCATATGCTAGGATTAAAGATGTAAGCCACCATGTCAGGCTTGATCTGTGTTTTAGCTAGGAGTCTTTTCTTTCTGTTTTCAAATAACAGAGAGCTCATCTATTTTAATCAATGCAACAAATGAACAAGACAATCCAGGAGGAATCTTCAGGTACTAAAGTGGTGTCATCCCACTTACTTCCATCCTAAGCTCTGTCCTCTTCCATAAGCAGATTGACTTCTCTCATGGTAGCAAAATGGCTTATAGTGCTCTAATCCTCGGATCAAATCATCAATGAATCAGGTGAAAGGAAGGAATATTTTCCCTCAGGAGTCTGAAAAATATTTCTATTTTTACTATTCATGTTAAGCGCCTGTCCCTGGATCAGAGCAGGAGAAATAAGCCAGTGCTTGAGCTAATCCACTCATGGCCCATCTCTGAACCTGAAGATGACATTGATTCTATCCAACAGATATGGATGTGAAGGGTGGGCTTTCCAAGGAAATTCAGGGTATTCTTACCAGAAAGGGAGAGATGGGAACACAATAGTGTGAATTCTTTATTAAGTCTCCTTCCCCATTTATCAACTTAAAAATAATATGTACTTTTAAAAAGCCTCCTCGAATCACTTTTGGTAAGGACTTGGAGCATATTCAAACCTATAAATAAGATATATGGTAAACAGTGCCATTAAAATTATAACTAGTAAATGTGACACAAATCAGAGAGAAACTTCATTGTTTTACCTAAAACTTTATTCCAGGGCCAATCTGGATACTGTGGCTTCTCATAGTGATAATGTCAGCTCTACCCTGTATTAACTGCCTAGATGCTCTGAAGTGTAGATAACAGAGATTCTTGCATATCAATTATTCATGAGCTTTTCTCCAGCTATTTTCTCTCATCCCCATGGATAGAAAAAGGCTGTACACTGACAACACAAAAACATATGCTTTAGAGAGACAAAGAGAACTTTACTCTCTGTGATCATGTGTTCTTGCTAAGAATGGAGTCTATAAAATGGTCTCAATTGTAATGGCATCTGCCCTGTTCAAAACACAGCTTGGTCTAGGAGCAAGACTTAGTTACCAGAGCCATGCTGCCTTTATTTGAATCCTGACTGCATTAGTTGTTAAGGCTACAGCCAGGAGAAAGTGCCACAACTTCCCTGTGCCCCAGTTTACTACTTTGCAATGCTGATGATAATTGCAGCAATACCACAGGATTTTTATGAGGCTTCAAGAATTTAAACTGTAAAATTGATCTGTGAAGCACACTTAAAATACTGTGTGGCTTTTAATAAGTATTATCTAAATATTCACACTTTATCATCTTAACAAGATAGAGCATTCTTGGCCATTTAGAGCGTTTCCTCTGCAGGAGCATTAGTCTGGAGTCAGGGCCAATCCTAAGCAAAGTCAAGAGTCAGAAGAAAAAAAATCTTCAGATTTTTTTTTGTATGATATAAGGAAGTTATTATATTTTTGTGAGGTACAACAAATCTTTCTTGGAACAAAGCATAATTAAAATATGAATAATTGAGAGAAATGGTGAATAGTATTAAAAAATGAAAAGAGTACTAGTGTTTTAGGCTCTATGTTCTCTCTAGTTTCAGTTAAATTGGGGCAAAATGACTTATCCTCCCTTCATCTAAAAATGGTGCTGAGAATCCGGTGAGTGCAAAGTCACCCAAAAGCCTGGCATGTCCTTGGCCACTGGGTCCAGGTGTGTCACCCACAGAGCCTGAGTCTACCCTTTGAGTCCTGTGTTGGAAGAAATTATATTACTACTCCAAAACTGGAGTCACTAACTTACATTTTATGTTTTAAATTAATCAATGATTTTCATATTCATATCAAAAGAACCAGTCAACATGAGATTGTGGTACCCATATGATAAGACTTTTATTAGATTCTGTATCATCTTATGACCTTAAACATAAGGAAAATCATATTTATTCTATTTCAGCCTAAACTAGAAGTGTTTAGGTAAGAGAAGAAATTCCTGAGTCTTTATCCGCTTGTCTACCAGAATCACTGGAGGTGAAAGAAAGAGATTCACAGAAAGAATGAGCCTAGAAAACAACTTTTACTATTAATTAGACTTTGACATGACACCGAAATAGCTTCTAAGTAGGATGACTTGAAGCAGTTGGAGCCATATGGACACCATTCCTCAAGTGACAAGAGTCCTAAAACCTCTAACCCTAGAAACATGCCTGGCAGCCTCTGTATCCAGTTTTTCCAGCCCACAGCCTGATCTCCTCTATCAAGATAAAGTTACTCTAATGAGGAAATGCAGTTGGTTATCCATGTCTGTGGGTTCCACTGCTGAACATTCATCCAGTTGCAGATTAAAAACACTGGGAATTGTATTTGTATTGAATATGAAGAGACTTGCATTTCACTGTTTCCTAAATGATGGAGTATAGCAATTGTTTATATCAAATTTCCATTGTATGAAGTATTATAAGCTGTCTAGAGATAAAATGTAGATATACTTTGCTTTATTAAGTCTCACATTATTACACCTTGTAGATATTACATTTTTGAACCAAATGAATGTGGCAACCTTACATTTATTTAAATATTTTATCTATTATTTTTATGTTTATTAGCGTATTGTCTGCATGTATGTAAAGGCACCTGTGTCATGCACTGCCTGTGGAGGTCAGAAGAGGGCACTGGATTTCCCTATAACTGGAGTCATGGACAGTTGTTAGCTGCCGTGTGTGTTGGGAATTGAACCAGGGTCCTCTTAAGAATAGCCAGTGTTCTTAACTGCTGAGTCATCTCTCTGGCCCCTATATTTAGCAACTCTTTATTTAGCAAAAATACTCTTTTCCCTTACCACGTACTCACTTTGTGTCTCTGTCATATTTTGGTAATTCTATCAATCTTTCAAACCTTTCATCCCATTTTTTATGGTGATCTGTAATCAGTAATTTTTTTATGTGCTGGAGATTGAACCCAGAGTCTCTCAGACATTCTATTACTGAATTATACTCTCAGTACTGTGATCAGTGACTATTGATATTACAGTGGTTATTAATTATTTGAGGATATGACAAACCATACCCATGTGTGGTATTGTATGATTTCACCATGTCACTGACCAACCATTCCCACATTTCACTGACCAACCATTCCCACATTTCTTTCCCCTCATGTTTGCTTATTCTCAGAGACACAAGAATACTGACATTTGGTCAATTTATTATAATTGTTTGTAAGAGCTCAAATGAAAAGAATAATCTTACACATCTCACTTTAAAGAATGATTTTTATTGTTTTAAATTGTGTGTGTGCATGTGCATGCATCTATAAGTGTAGGTGCCCATGGAGGCCAGAGGCATTGACTCCTCTTTGAGCTGGAGTTACAGGCAGTTGTGAGTCATCCAGTGTGGGTTCTGGGAACCTAATCCTGGTACTCATCAAAAGCAGTATATGCTCTTATAACCATTAAGCCATCTCTCCAAGCACTACCTCCATCCCATTTTAAATGGAAAGATAAAAATTATTGTTTAATGGTAACATTATGTCAAAAAACAAGATGATTTCATAATTTAATCTTTTCTTACTGCTGAGTAGAACTCCACTGTGTAAATGTACCACATTTTTCATTGTCAATTTGTCAGTTGAAGGATATTTAGGTTGTTTCCACTTCTTAGCTATTATGAAAAGATCAGCAATAAACATGGATGTACAGGTATCTCTACAGAAGGATGAGTCTTTTGGGTATATGCCAATGAGTGGTATAACCAGATCACATGGTAGATTAATTTTTAGTTTTGTGAGAGTTCTTCACACTGCCTTCCATAGTGACTGCACGAGTCTGCATTCACCAGCAGTGAATGAATGAACATTCCTCTTTCTCCACATCCTCAACAGAATTTGATGTCCCTTGTTCTCTTGATCTTAACCAGTCTGACTGAGGTAAGATGAAATTTTATTGCAAGCTGCTAAGGGAGAAAATCAATCAATGGTCCAACCCAGCTACAACGTCTAATAACCACAATACCTGGCACAGCAAATTATCTCTATTGGTCAGTTAGTGGCACTTTTATTTAGGGAGTAATCAGCAGTTAACTAATAGAACTTAAAGCATCAATAGGAGGAAATTCATGGGTGGCACTGTAAATATAGCCAAATACACATGGCTGGAGAGGTCACAGATCCTAGAGAAAACTCTAACTCTGGCATATCTCTAGACAAATGAAATTTCTTACTGTAAGTTAAATATGGATCCTTATATTTACAGACAAGTACACTATACGTCACTCATCAAAGAAGCTTCTTTTTGCAATAGATGAAGGCTATTACAGAGTTCCACAACTGGGTCACACATGAAGAATATATGTCAGAGAGATGCCCAGCCCTATGTGACATATCAACACTGGAACGTTTACACCTAAGGCTCACGGAACACAGTGGAACAAGGGGTAGAGAGAATACTAATACATCCCTCAACTGTCACCGGCAAAGCTTCCTCATACAACAAAGTGCACTGCACACAGAAAGCCACAACTGACTAAGTTTTAGAGAGCAAGAGACTGCAGAATACCTGCCCCTGGATAGAACTCTTACATTATTCCTCACCCACCCATGGCTAAGAGACCATTGCGGGAGAGAGGGTGGAAAGATTTAAGAATCGGGGTTGGCACATGAACATAAGGAAACAGAGGCTTTTAGGCCTCTGGGAATTTGCTCATATGAACTTGCAACAATGGTGACAGCATGCACAAGATCCATGCTGACTCAATCAGACAAAAAAACCTAACATATAACTGAGGAAAATGGGCCCCAACCCTAGCCAAAGAACTATTGGCAACTGATTATTATAGGGTGAGGGAGAGTAGATCTTCTTTAAAGGAGTAACTCTTGATAAGCTGGCTAGACTGCAGTGGATGAACTTGCACCAAGGGACATCTGGGTACAAATGCTTGACCAGATAGGACTTAACATATATGATAGAATACATGAAAGTTATAGCATAAACATTAATTTTCCAAGAAGCAGGTGGGTCTCTCATTAATCACTAATAAAGTTGACCTCAGAAGTTACTGAAGACAAAGAGAGATGTTATATCACAACAAGAGGAACAATCTACTCAGAAGACCCTAGTGATCTTAACTATAAAAAGTATGTGAAACTAAAATTGATAGAACTGAAAAAAGAAAAAGACTGATTTTCCATTATCATTAAGGTAGATTAAGGCTTCAACACAACCCTCCTCAAAAACCTCAAAGAATTAATAGACAGAAAATCAGGAAGGCTGTAGAAGCCCCAAATAACATAATCAACAGAAGTGTGTGTGTGTGTGTGTGTGTGTGTGTGTGTGTGCATGTTGTGTGTGTCTGTCTCTGTCTGTCTGTCCATCTGTCTGTCTTTCTGTCATTTTACTTTACCCAGCAGTTAAACTCTGATTCAATTTATCCAAGCATACATGGAATATGCACCAAGACAGTCCCTATTTGGACTGTAAGACAAGACTTAGCAAATTTAAAACAATAGAAACAGTGAGAGTATATCAAGATTACAATGAATTCAAACTAGAAAACAAAGACAGAAATATAACAAGAAAATCTCTAAGACCTGTAATGAAACAAAACTTTTCCAATTAATTCACAGCTCATAAAGTAAGTCTCAAAGAAAATAAAAAACATACATGGAAATAAATGAAAACAAATGTCTGACTGTATGGGAAAAGCCAGAATGGATTTTGAGAAGGAAACTTACTGGGCCAAAAATTGACATGGGAAAAGAAGAAAGATCTGAAATCAGTGATCTTAGTTTCTATTTCAAGGAGCTAGAAAATGAGAAGAACAATCTAAAGAAAGCAGGAAGAAGATAAGATAGGAGCAGAAACCATTAAAAGTTGAAAGAAACACCAGTCAGTCATGGTGACACATGCCTTTAATCCCAGCACTCATGTGGCAGAAGCAGGTGGATCTCTATGAGACTGAGGCCAGCCTGGTCTACATAGAAAGTTCCAGGACAGTCAGTGTTACAGAGAGACCCTGTCTCAAAAATAACAACAAAATCTACAAAAATTGTATTTGGGGCTGAAGTGATGGTTCAAGATTTAAGAGCAATGGCTGTTGCAGAGGACCTGGGTTCAGTTCCCAGCACCCACATAGTGGTTAAATCCTTCTATAACTCCAGTTCTAGGGTATTCAGTGTTCTCTTCTGGTCTCTGTGATGTACATACATACATGTAGGCAAAACACATACACATGAAATAAAAATGAAGAAAAAAATACAAAAAGTTAACAACACAGATATCTCCTCAAAAAATTCAATAGTATCAATTAATCTGCAACAAAACCTGACACTAGTAAAGAGAAAGAAGACAGATTACCAATCTCTGCAGTAAAGCAGGACTCTCAATGAAGGCCCTTCACCAACTTTAGACTCATAAATTTGACAAATGGGAGACATGGTCTAAATTCTCAAAGATGGGAAACCAGTAACAGCCGACCAAATGAGATAAGATAATCTGAACAATTCCAAAATCATGAATGAATTATATTTAAAGGTGAATTTTACAAAAATAAGCTCTAAACCCCATAATTTCACTGAAAAATTCCATCAGACATTTTAAAAAGAATCAAACCAATTTCATATAACCTTTCCCAGAAAATAGAAAGAGCAGTGATTCAGAAAGGACAGCTTCACAGTGATGGGATTGTTTCTTAACTGTCCTGGCAGGTACTTGAGCCTATTCATATTATAAAATTGTGTAGAACTCTGTCCGCAGATAAACGCATACAAGCGAAAAGAAGTTTGAGTAAGATGAGCCGATTGTACTAATGTCAGTATCCTGGCTGTTAAATTGTTTGCAAAACTGTTACTTCTGCCTGAAGGGTGTGGGGAAGGAGGAATAAAACCCATATGGTCCTTTTCTGTATTTTATTCCTGTGTGTGTGTGTGTGCACGTGCACACACACACACAGGTGTGCTCGCCTATGCACTCACCTGTGGGGACTAGAGGTCAATGTTTGTTATGCCCCTCATTCCCTCCCGACTTTTTTTTTTTTCAGACAGGCTCTCTCACTGAACCTGGAGCTCAACATTTCAGCTAGACTAGCTGCCCAGTAAGCCATGGGATCCAGCTGTCTCTCTCCCTCCCCCTAGTACTGAAGTTACAGATGTAGGTCACCACACCCAGGCTCTTGTCTTTATTTGGGTGCTGGGGATCCTAATTCAAGCCTCATACTTGTGCAGCTAACATTTTACACACTGATTTGTCGCCCAAGTTCCATTCTTCTCCTTATTTCTTGCAGCTCAATTTAAGCCCATAATTATCTTAATAAAATTTTCAATTAAAAATAAAAATATGGGAAGAAAGAATTGAGGATATTGGGAGCATGTAGTTTTGAATAGCGTACCCTAACTCCTTCCTACCTTGTGAACCTAAATTCAGTGTCATCATATAGATGGAACCGGAGAGAACACATGTGGTAGCATCCACATACTTCCGCATTCCGCCATCTTAGCTCGATCCTGTTCCAGCTGTCTCTTCCTGGTTAGTTGTAATAATTGTGTTCTTTTCTCCCGTATGCCATTTTCTTTAGAATTTACCCATTTTATATGTGCTTCTTTGTAGCTTCACCCTGAGCAATGACTAGCTTATCAGATAACAAATCCCTGTTCAACCGGTAGCTTCCAGATAACATAAAGCCTTAATTCATCTACAAGTCATTTGTAAAACCATAAATATAGGAGTTTTGGCTTAATGTTTATTTAAGGACATAAAATAGAAGTGAGAACAAGGCTAATAAAAATATACATAGTACCCTTCTAACTGCTATTTGTATGCAAGCCTGGCTTTTGCTTTCTTAGCAGTCTAAATTAAGAAAGAAAAAGATCAGGCCTATAATTCTCTGTGCTCATAAGATTCAAACAAAGCAACAGGAGAGGACCTCACATTGTATTATTAACTATCTAAGAGAAATCAGTACCCATTGAGCATGCTGGGAAAAGAACGGAACATCAGCAGCATCCTTACACTTAACCTAGTGGTCAAAATCCCCCACTGTAGCCTTCATTCCTTCTTTTCTGAATTGCTTCAGTAATCTGCTGGCTGTTTTTTCACTGCTGTTCTTCAAATCCATTTCCACACCGACCTGAATAATTTAGCTCTGATACCCTCCAGTGCCTGTTTTAGTCGCCAGGGACTTCCTGTTGCTAATGAGAGGAAGTTTAGAAGCTTCAACATGGTGACCAAACTCTCCCGTGGTCTGTGCTCTTCTATTTCTCTGTCTTATCCCCTCTTTTACTTCACTTACTTTTATGCTCCAGTTGTGCTGAACTAATCCTACTGTTTTGCACATTTTCGCCTTTTAGCGAATTGTTCGCATTCTTCCTGAAATTCTTTTCTCACTGTTACCCGACTTAATTTTGATAGCCTTCTAAACAGAACCTATCTTCAGCATCTTGAAAAACTATCCCTGAGAGACTTGACTGTGCTCTACTCTCCTCATGGATGGTCCCAAAGCACTCCAGGTTCCTTTTCATGGTGTTGCTCTGAAGTGCCCTGGGTCTCTCCTATTAAATCCCAAACTTATATAGCAGCAATTCCCTCTTTTTTTTTTTTTTTTTTTTTTTTTTTTTTTTTTTTTTTTACCCACCCAGGGGGTATTGGAGTCCTTGGCACATGACAAATGTTCAAGAAATTACTTTTTACACTAAACTTGAAATGCCCTTCCCAAGGTTGGGGATACTAATTAGTACTGAAATGGACAAAAAAAGCAGGTGCCCAGGAAGGAAATGTAAAGAAAACATGGGCCTTGATAATCCACCAATGGGGTAATTATTTCTAAATAATTCAGATGAACCAGAGTTGTCCCTGAATGATGCCCAAACAACCAGTTGGTTCATTGGAAAAGTCAGCCACTTGGCATCACAGAGACCAAAACATTCAACAAGTCATTTCAGTGGACTCGTGGCTTTTCAGCAGGTGTCCTTGCAGCCTGTGATGGAAGAAATTACTGATTATTCTTTGTTTCTATTTTCTCCTCCTGCCCTTTCCTTCCATATCTACCAAAACTTATATGGGTGTTCCAGTACCTACCTGAAAACATAATTATGAAAAAGCATCCATATTTGAGGAAACTTCCTGAGCTGCAGAGAATAAATTTAGACTGCATGGAAAATCCTACATATGAAAAGGCAAGTTGAACCAAGTTTCTGTAAAGCAGGGGCCCCTTTTAGGTTTGGGACACGTGGCCTCTCTGACTGAATGGACAGAAAGTCTGAATGTGTAAGGGCAGCTAACAACAACAACCCAAACAAGACGGCCATTCTCACTCCTCTCAGACCACTGCTCAGAGGGGCCTGCTCTAGGACGGGTTCTACATGCTAAGTAACTCCTATTCTTAGTACATGTTGACTTGACGGCCAGAGCCAGGTGAAAAGACAATTGACCCAAACAGCCAAACCGAACTCCAAGCTTCACTAACGAGGTGGTTTATTTTCTAATCCCAGTGAGCATTGTAAGATCCCGAGTAAGTGCCACTTTCTAAAATTGAATCTTTCATGTAAAGGGAAAATTATTAAAAGAAGATGGGGCTGTGCAGCAAAGGAGTCCTTTAGTAGGCTGATTTTTGCTTTTGTTGTGTTGTAAGCTTTCTTGCAGGCGACTTTTTGGCAAATACGGCATCTTCAGCCAGAAGAAGTTGGCTGAGCACAAAAGGGCTTTTGAAGCGGTGAGTGTAAATTCAGACTCCTTTTCTTTCTCCCTTCCTTCCTTTCTTTGCCATCTCTCTTCTCCTATGTCTGCAGTCCGCTCAGTAAAATAATAAGTGCCATTGCTTGCTCTCCACGTCCCATGAATTACTCAAACATCAAATGCAACTTTAGAAGAGGCGAGCTTTATTCTTTTCTGCAAAAGTTTCTCTGCCCATTCTTTATTTACATGTTGTCATGAGGCTAAGCGATGTACAGCTTGTCAGCACACACACACACACACACACACACACACACACACACACACGAGGCCATTAAACAAATTAAAAGGAATGGGGCTGACTAATACAGTACTTTTGGAATCCTCAATTTGATTAGTCTGAGTTTAATACACAAAAGCAGCGCCGGAGAGGGAGGGGAGGCCAACTGCTCTTTAATAACCTGTACAATTAAATTATGGTGATGAATTTAACTATTCTGTACTTCTTAAAGGAGTCTTATTATCTGATTACTTATAAAAGAAAGTTTTTCAGCAGGGTTTCTGAGCATTCCACTGAAAGTCTCACTGTGGCAGCTGTAACTGCTGTCTCTCCTCCCTTTCTGGTATTGCATTTTTTTTCTATTTTGTGAGATTTTTCTCCAAACAGTCTTAGCTTCTCGGGGTCCTTATCTTGCTTCGGCCCCATGGAAGCCTAGGGTCAGGAAAGTTTGTATAATTACGAAATGATTTTTCCTTGAGTTGCTATACAAATTCATTGGGGTGGTGAGTTTTGGCTAATTGTTACAACATATTTTACAATGTGGAGCGCATCCTTCTAGTTTCTTTATGGGAGGCCATTCTGACTCTGGGGGCTGGAGAGAGATGACTCAGTAAGAGCGAGTACTACTCTTACAGAGGACCCAAGTTCAGTTCCTAGCACCCATGTCAGTGGCTCATAACCACCTGTTATGCCAACTCCAGGGGATCCAAGTCCTGTTGAACTTCACAAACACTACAGTTGTCTACACACACACACGCACACACACACACACACACTTAAAAGTAATGAAACTAAATTGTTAAGAGTTGAGGTACTGCACCACTGCACTAAACATTAAAGGGCCATATATCAGACACTGAGAAAAGGTGGTTTGATTTTGTAGGGATCAAGCGTCCATGTCATGTTTATTTCTCTCCTGTGAGTGTTGATTATTTCAGAAGGCTTCTGCTGTGCTGCTTAGGCTGACCTCAGACTCATAGCTCTTCTTCAGCCTGCTCAGGAGTTGAGTGCATAGGTATTCACTACAGCACCTGGTTTGCACATCATCATTCTGCTGTGAAGCAGGGTATGGCTGTCTATCCGAGGATTTTTTTTTTTTCAGTGCTAGGGACAGAGCCCAGGCCATCATATACATTAAGCATCCACTCTAACCCTGAGCTACATCCCCATCCCTCCAACAATTTTTTATAGAAATGTGTCTTCCACTTGTCTTAAAAGTCATAGTATAGGCAAATGCTATCCTAAAAGAAAAATTCACAGTTCTGGGCACATTGCCTCAGACTGCTAAATGATGAACTAAAAATGGAGCATGTGGCACAAACATAAAGAGTAGAAAGAATATTTTTTATTTATTTTTATTTTATATGTATGAGTGTTTTGCCTGCATGTATGTAAGTGTACCATGTGCATGCCTGGTGCCCACAGGGCCAGAAGAGGGTGTTAGATTCCCCTAGGACTGGTGTTAAGAATAGGTGTTATCTACTGTGTAGGCACTGGGAACCAAACCCTTCTCCTCTGGAAGAGTGGTATGTGCTCTTAACCACTGAGCAATCTTTCCAGGCCAGAGAAGAATATTTTTGTAGCTAGCTTCAACCAGAACTATTACTGGACCTCAGCTGCTCTTAGGAAACCAGGACTATCTGTTTCCATCTCAAGTGTAGATGATAAACACATAGTGAGGTCTCACGGGGACATCATTTTCAGATGCAAACAGTACCTAAGTTCTGAGAATTCCATATGATCTGTGTGGTTGTCATATTGTACTTTGTTTCGAGGTTGAATAGTATGAGGGCGAAGAGCCTAGATGCTGGAGCCAGTTTGGTGTCAAATTCCAGTTTCTATCTCTGTTAGCTTTGGAAGTTTAGATATGTTGTATAAAGGCTGATGTAAGAGTTAAATGATTACTTCCACCAAGGCTGAGAGAACACTGTGGAGAAAAGGGTGTAAAGAATGTACGACCCAGAGGAAGGGGTGCAGTGTTGTGGAAGGTTGTGTTCCAGACATGATATGGCTGTGGCCACTGCACTCTTGAACTCACAGCAGCTGTGATTATCTGCACAAGACCTGGATGAGATTGGGCTCCTCAACATCTTGTCATGAAGAGGAGAGGGGTTCATGAGGTTGTACTTTGAGGTCACTGAGGATTTATAGAGCATTAATGGTTGCTGGGAGAGGAAAAGGTATATTCTTCAGTAGGGTAGTCTCTGGTAATTTTCCCATGCTCCTATAATTAACTTCTGCCACTATTACTCTAAACAACTCTAATGAAACTCATTGGGTCACCATAAGAAACAAAAGAGTTAAATAGTACATATAAAACTGTAGAACAAGGTCAGAAACTTGAATTTTGGCAACCTTCATTATTGAACACTTACCATATACTTGAAATCTAATAATCCCATCCATTCTTTATCTCACGCAACAGAGTTTGATGTACACAGAAAGCCAGAACTGACCATAGTGTAGGGAGTAAGAGACTGTACGCCACTCATCGAAGAAACTTCTTTTGCAAAAGACAGACTAATGCTCTGCTTCCCTGGGCTGCACGCCCACCAGCCTCTTTCCTGGACACTGGAGCTGACCTCTCAGCCTGGGACCACCACTGCTTCCTGATCCCTTGTATCCAGATGGACCCGACCCAGTTCCTTCTCGAGGTCCCCAGGCGCCCTCTGGGCCTGGTCCTGCCCTCACCTCCCTCTGCTTCCCTGGGCCTACAGGACTCCCCGGCCTCTTTCCTGGGTAAGTCAATTGCACTCTCCTTACCTGTGCCTTGACTCCCCCAGCCTCATTCACCCTCCCATCTCCCCTGCCCATCTCCTAGCCTGGGTGCTGTCCCATTCCTTGTCTTAGCGTCCCAGACACAGGGAACCACGACTGCTTCCTGATCCTTTGCATCCAGTCAAACCCAGTTCCTTCTTAGGGGTCCCCAGGAGCCCTCTGGGCCTAGTCCAGCTCTCACCTCCCTCTCCTTCCCTGGGCTGCACAACCCTCCAGCCTCTTTCCTGGACACTGGGAATGAGATCTCAGCTTCCTGATTCTTTGCATCCAGACCAATCCAGTTCCTCAGTGCAGTCCCCAGGAGCCCTTGGGGCAACTTCCCACCCCCATCTCCCTTTGCATCTCTGGGTGGCATGGCCACCAGCTGCCCTAGACAAGCATTTTTCCTGGGCCCTGCTCCCAGGCCAGTCCAACCCCCAAATTCCTGAGGCCAAAATCTATCCTGGAGGGATCCAGATCTTAGGAGAAAGCCTGAAAGTATCTGATCCAACTTGGGCCTATGTGGGAACTCCTGAGCAACAGGATGGAAGCCAACTGGCTCTGCCAATATAAAAATCAAAGGAGAGAACCTGAAGCCTACACCAACCAGCTCTTCATACCCAACAAGTAAACCACGAAGGCAAATAAAGTTTACAAAAAGAAGCAGACCCAAACTCAACAAAGAAAAGCTTGAGTCTCACACAAGAATCAGAAACTACAAAAGAAATCCATGTGTCAAAGTCACAGTGAAAAACTAATAACATGAAAAACCCAAATGACATATCAGCACCAAATACCAATAGTCCTCTAGAGGAGTGCAATGAAAACCCACTAGGGATAATGCAGGACATGGAACTCAAAAGAACAATTATAGGCTGGGTGTGCTGGCACACACCTTTAATCCCAGCACTCTGGAGGCAGAGGCAGGCGGATCTCTGCAAGTTCAAGGCCAGCCTGGTCTACATAGTGAGTTCCAGGACACCTGGGGCTGCAGGGAAACCCTGTCTCAAAAAGACCAAAACAAAAACAAAAACAAAAACAAAGAACAATTATAAACATGATAAAAGAATTCAGTGAATTTAAAGAACACACAAAAAAAGAAATCAAAGAACTGAAGGAAGATAGGGATAAACTTCTGAATGAATTCAGAAAAAAAGTTAGAAATATTGAAAATACTCAGGCTGAAATGAAGAAGAAAGTGAAACACTCAGTAAGCCAATTAGAAACTACAGGAGAAAGCCTCACCAATAGGATGAATGAAATGGAAAACAGAATATCAAGACTGGAAGATAAAGTGTACGAACTAGAACACTCAAGCAAAGATTATGAAAACTTTAAGAAGACAAAAGAATGGAATATGCAGGAATTGTGGGACACCATAAAATGACCAAACTTACGAATCATAGGCATACAGGAAGGAGAA
>NW_008337494.1:357685-359290 GCF_000622305.1 Nannospalax galili
ACCATACACTAAATATACAAAACAAAGAGACAATACTGAAAGCTGCATTCCCATTAGGATTACAGCTGACATTTCAGTGCAAACCATGAAAGCCAGAAGAGCCTGGACCAAAGCATTCCCAGTTTTAAATAAGCGCAGATGCCAATCCAGATTACTATACCCAGCCAAAATGTCTATTATAGTCAAAGGGGAAAGAAAAATCTTCTATGACATAAATAGGCTGAAGGAATTCAATGAAGGTATAACTGTAGAAAAGTACAGCAATATCAAGAATGTAAACAGAAATAAAAATGACAGGATTCAATACTCATCTTTCATTAATAATTTTAAATATTAAATTTAAACAGACTGAACTTCCTAGTCAAAAGATACAGACTAGGTGAATGGATTAAGAAACAAAACCCATCTTCTTGTTGTCTGCAGAAGCTCATCTCACTTTCAAGGATAGGCACTATTTTAAGGTGAAAGGATGGAAAAAAATATACCAAGCAAATGGTACTAAGAAAAAAGCAGGTGTTGCAATTATAATATCTGACAAAATAGACTTTAAACTAAAACTAATCAGAAGAGATAAAGAAGGTCACTTCATTCTGATCAAAGGACAATAAACCAAGAAGATATTACAATCATGAACATAAATCACCAAACTCTGGTGCACCCAACGTCATAAAAACAATACTACAGGACTTTAAGACCCAGATTAATCCCAACTCATTAATAGTAGGGGACTTCAATACCCCACTGTCTCCATTAGATAGGTCAACAGGGCAGAGAGTTAACAGAGAGACATCTGAATTAAACAATATCATATATCCAATGGACCTAACAGACATCTACCGAGTATTTCACCCAAGCACCAAAGGACATAACTTTCTACTCAGTACCCCATGGAACCATCTTCAAAATTGACCATATACTGGGGCACAAACAAACTTCAAAAATACAAAAAGATTGAAATAATTCCATGCATTCTATCAGACCACAATACAATAAAGCTTACAGTCAACACCAGAAGAAGCCTTAGTCACCACATGAATGCATAGGGATTAAACAACACACTCCTGAATGCTGAATGGGTCAAATGAGAAATTAAGAAAGAAGTAAAAGTATTCCTGGAACTAAAGAAAAGGATAATACAACACAACAAAACCTCTGGGACACACTGAAAGCTATCCTTAGTGGGAAGTTCATAGTTCTAAGTGCCGACATCAAAAAATCGGAAAGAACACAAATAAATGACAACATTGCAACTCAACACACTTGAAAAGCAACAACAAAGGAAACCCAAACCCAGCAGACAAGAAGAAATAACAAAAATAAGGGCAGAAATTAATGAAATCAAAACAAAGAAAACAATATAAATAATCAACAAATCCAAGAGCTGGTTCTTTGAAAAGATAAATAAGATTGACAGACTGGTAGCCCAGTTACCAAAAGAAGGAAAGAGTACCTCCAAATTAACAAAATCAGAGATGAAAGGGGGAAACATCACCACAGGCACCACAAAGATACAGAACATTATAAGAGAATACTTGAAAAACCTATATGCTACTAAATTTGAAAACCTAAAAGAAATTGATGGATATTTAACGACATGGGAACCAC
>NW_008337494.1:359368-360378 GCF_000622305.1 Nannospalax galili
CACATAAGGAAATTGAAAAGGTATTATATAACCTCCCAGCTAAAAAAAGCTCAGGACCAGATGGATTTATAGCAGAATTCTGCCACATATTTAAAGAAGGTCTACAGCCAATACTACTTAATTTATTCAAAAAGATATAAATGAAGGGAGAACTTCTAAATTACTTCTATGAAGCCAGCATCACTCTATTACCAAATCCAGGTAAAGATACAACCAAAAAAGGAAACTATAGATCCATATCCTTAATGAACATAGATGCAAAAATTCTCAACAAGATACTTGCAAACCACATACAGACAAACATCAAAAACATCATCCAACATGATCAAGTCAGCTTTATCCCAGAGAGGTAGGATGGTTCAATATACGTTAAGTCAATAAACATCATAAATCATATCAATGAGCTCAAAGACAAGATCTTAATAGATGCAGAGAAGGCCTTTGAGAAAATTCAACATGCATTTATGTTCAAAGTCCTAGAGAGAATTGGACTAGAGGGAACATACCTCAACATAATTAAAGCCTTATATAACAAACCCACAGCCAACATCATTCTAAATGGAGAAAAACTGGAAGCATTCCCATTGAAATCAGGAACCAGACAAGGCTGTCCACTATCTCCATTTCTCTTTAACATAGTTCTTGAAACTCTTGCAAGAGCAATAAGACAAGAGCAGTAAATTAAAGGAGTAATAATTAGAAAAGAAGAATCAAATTATCCCTTTTAGAAGATGATATGATATTATATCTAAGAGACACCAAAAATTCCAACAGAAAACTCCTAGAAATTATTAACACTCAGTAAGGTGGCAGGTTACAAATTTAACCTACAAAAATCTGTAGTCTTTCTATATAGCAATAACAAGCAATCAGAGAAAGAGCACATGGAAATGCTCTGTCTCCCAATTGGCTAGTTCCTCCAATGGGTGGGGCCTGCCATGGAGCATGAACTATGAAGGGGCTGCTGGGAGCCATCTTGGGACACAAGCCATGAGCTGCAGGTAGCGCAT
>NW_008337494.1:361014-371972 GCF_000622305.1 Nannospalax galili
GGGAAAACCTACAAGATATAGGAGAGGAAAGGATTTTCTAAACCAGACATCAATTGCTCAGGAAACAAGGGAAAGAATCAACAAATGGGACCTCATTAAACTAAAAAGCTTCTGTACATCAAGGGATACAACCAAGGAAATGAAGAGAAAACCCACAGAATGGGAGAAAATCTTCACCAGTGCCACATCTGGCAGAGGTTTAACATTAAGAATATATAATGAACTAAAAAAACAGGGAATCGAGACAAGAAATAACACAATTAAAAGATGGGCTAAGGAGAGTTCTCAAAAGAAGAAGTAAAGATGGCTAAGGAGCATATTAAAAGATATTCAACATCACCAATAATTAGGGAAATGCAAATTGAAACGACTTTAAGATTTCATCTTACCCCAGTCAGACTGGCTAATATCAAGAGAACAAATAATATCGAATGTTGGAGAGGATGTGGGGAAAGGGGAACACTCATTCACTGCTGTTGGGACTGCAAAATTGTTCAACCCCTACAGAAAGCAGTATGGAGAACTCTTTAAAAACTACAAATGAATGTACCATTTGACCCAGTTATACCACTCCTTGGCATATATCCAAAGAACTCATCCTATTGCAGAGACACTTGTACATCCATGTTTGTTGCTGCTCTTTTCATAATAGCTAAGAGATGGAAGCAACCTAAGTGTCCCTCAGTTGATGAGTGGATAATGAAAATGTGGTTCATTTATATAATGGAGTTTTACTCAGCAGTAAAGAAAGATGAAATCATGAAATTTGTAGGTAAATGGATGGAACTAGAAACTGTTATATTAAGTGAGCGTGTATCCTGACAGAACTTCAGGAACCAGGATAATGGAAAGGAACCAGGGAGGCAAAGGAAAGAAAGAACGTGAAAGAGAAGAAGAGTAGGAAACAGGCCGTAATAAGGGAGATATGAATAAAAATTGGGTTAGATTAAGGGAGTAGGGAGGGAAGGGTATACAAGGAAACTAGGGGACAAAGAGAAAGAAGGAGCTCAAGAGAGGTAGGACCATAGGAGAAGGGTATTATTAAGGGAGAAAGGGGGAAAATGGGGACATATTAATTGGGGAAACCATGATGGAGGGGTTAGACAATGCAAGAGATAAATAATGCCTAGGTAGATTTAAAAACCTGAGGGAACCGTATTAGTCCAGCAACCTACTGACAAACTGTACATACCAGATCAAGAAATATATGTCTAGGTAAGGTTTATCTGAGAACAATTGGTCCTTGCCCGAGATTTATCTACATGGCACACAGTAATTAAAAATACCAGACTGGTGGAACTTACCTTCTTGGATGTTTAACAGACATACTTTTAGGCCTATACTAATTTGGTCAGAGGGACATAAAGGACAGTTTTTGCTCCTTGACCTCCTAGTCAACTAGTTCCAGGAGGCTATGAGCTTCTCTCAAAATGTCCTGTAATTGTGGTGGGTCACCTGTCCTCTTGATCAAGGAGGCTGAGGAGACCCCATGAGATGGACTTGAACCATTGTCCAGTCTACTAAGAGGAGGGTCAACACAGAGGAATCATTTCCTCCATGCTTCCAAGTGAAGCCAGCCATGGTCGAGCAGGATCTTTGATTTATCTTCACATAGGAGAAACTGTTAAAAAAAAGGAGCTAGGGGCTCCTCCCAAGCCCATGTGACCCTTGAGGAACAGATCCTAAAATGACCTTAAGAGTAAAAATACATTGGTTACCTGGGCCAACTGTATGGCCTTAAATACCCAGAAGGAAAGTATAACCAAAGATTAAAGGGGCCAATATAATTTTTAAGAGTCCATATGTATAGCCAAAGGCTACATAACAAGCAACAATGCCAGATAGGAGATACCTTCTTTTGAGTTGTTGGCCAGGGTGGCCCAAGGGATTCTGTGATTCCCAGGATCCACATGGTGGCTAACAACTGTCTGAAACTCCAGTTCCAGAGGATCCAATGCCCTCTTTTGTCCTCTGTGGGCACTGCATGACAGAGGTGCACTTACACGCATGCAGGCATAACACTTACAACACATAAAAATAAAAATAAATAACGGGCTGGCGGTGCTGACAACACAGCGGACAGTAGCAGGGATATCAGAGTGTAAGGGCTCTAGTGGGGGGAAGGAGGCATGGGAGGGTGCTACCTGGGAAGTGGGTGTAAAAATAAATAAAAATAAAAATAAATCTCCTGAATTTATATAAATGTACAGTCTTTCACTTAAAAATGAATCTCTCCAGATTGCTAAGTGCAGCACATCTTCTTTTTTCTTTTTCCCTTCTATTTCTCGTTCTTCTTCCCTCCCTCTCCTCCCTGCCTTTGTCCAATGACTTTATAGACATACACAGGTGGCAAGGATCTGAGTGCAACCGATTTTGACCAGTAATAATCATATACATACAGATTAGAGATGCATGTGCCAACATCTTAGTGTTAGTATCAAAAACAATGAGTCTTTCTGTAAGAAACAGTATATTTTAAAATGAAATGGAGATCTTTAAAGGGTAAAAACTCATTCAATTTTATATCTTACAGGGTTTGTACTGAATTCAATATTGTATAACTGTATTAATTCAACAGCGAACCTAAAAATTCTATAGCTACTTTTCAAAGAGCTGTATCTTTGCTCTTGAAACTGTTATTGAGCATATTAAAGCTCTAATGATATGCTTCTTCTAAAAAAATAAGAAATAATATTAAAAATGTAGAAAACAGCATATTTTAAAATGAAATGGAGATCTTTAAAGGGTAAAAACTCATTCAATTTTATATCTTACAGGGTTTGTACTGAATTCAATATTGTATAACTGTATTAATTCAACAGCGAACCTAAAAATTCTATAGCTACTTTTCAAAGAGCTGTATCTTTGCTCTTGAAACTGTTATTGAGCATATTAAAGCTCTAATGATATGCTTCTTCTAAAAAAATAAGAAATAATATTAAAAATGTAGAAAACAGCATATTTTAAAATGAAATGGAGATCTTTTTTAAAGGTTAAAACTTCATTTAATTTTATATATAATCTTATAGTGTTTATACTGAGTACAATATTGTATAGCTGTATTAATTCAACTGTAAACCTAAAAGTTTACAGCCAATTTTGAAAGAGGTGCATCTTAGCTCTGGAAATTGTTATTGAATATGTCAATGTTGTTGTAATGAAATGTTTCTTCTAATTATGTGGTTATTAAATAAATAATTTTAAAAATTAAAAAAAATGTCAGAGACTATTAGAGAATTCCACAACTGGTCACACACAGAGAATAAGTGTCTGAGAAACCCCAAACCCTAAGTGACACATCTACAGTGGAACTTCTACACATAAGGCTCACAGAACATAATAGAACAAGGGGTAGAGAGAATACTAATGCATCTCTCAACTCTCATGAATGAAGCTCCCTCATGCAACAGAGAGTAATGAACACAAAAGGCCATAAATGGTCAAAATGTAGAGAATAAGAGTCTGCAGAGTGTGGGTACATGGGCAGGACTCATATTAAATATCACTGCCCAGGGCTCAGGGACCATTGCAGAGAGAGGGTAGAAAGATCTTAAGAGGCCAAGGGAAGAATGTGTGACCATATGAAAATAGAGTCTTCCAGGCCTCTGGGACATTGCTCATATGAACCTAGAGCAATGGTGTCAGCATGCACAAGACCTATGCAAACTCAAGCAGACAAATGCTTGGAACTGGGGAAATGGGCAGCAGGCCCCAATCTCAGTTGAAGATGTATCGTTAGCTGATTAGTGCTGGGTGAGGGAGAGTTGATATTCTTTAAAGGAGTGACTCTAGATAGGCTGACTAGACTATAGTGGATGAACTTTCACCAGGGGATGTCTGGGGACACTAACTTGACTCGATAGGCCTTAACGTAAATGACAGAATTCATGAAATCCAGTGGGGGAGGACTATGGAAGGGTGGGGCAAGGGGTATAAAGATGATTAAGATATTTTTTTGAAGTACACAAAAATTCAATTAAAAATATAAAAAAAAAAAGAATAAGAGACTGCAGAGTGCATGTCCCTGGATAGGACTCCTGCACTGAACCTCACCCACTCAGGGACCATTGTGGAAGAGGGGCCAGAAAGATGGTAAGAGTCAGGGCTGGTGCATGATCATAAGGAAATAGAGTCTTCCAGGCCTCTGGGAACTTACTCATATGAACCTACAGCAATGGTGTCAGCACGTACAAGACCCATGTAAACTCAAGCAGACAAAAACCCAGCACAGAACTGGGGAAATGGACAGCAGGCCTCAATCTTAGCCAAAGAACTACTGGAACCTGATTACTGCTTCTTTAAGGGAGAGACTCTAGATCTGCTGACTAGACTCCAGTGGATGAACTTACACTGAGGGACACTTGGGTACACAAACTTGACTTGATAGGCCTTCACATACATGACAGAATGTGTGGAATCGAGTGAGGGTGCTCTGGGAGGGTGCAGCTGGAGGAGGAGGTATAAAGATGATTAAGATATTTTGTATGAAATATACAAAATTTCAATAAAAATATACATTGGATAAAAACTAAAATGGGAGGAAACAGGAGTGGACGATCACAGTTAAACCAGTGGCAATGAGTGGTCTGACTACGAAACACATGTATTCAGCCACTATATGTATATACTGCATATTTTATAGCATTTTTCTTGGTTTCTAAGAGTAACCTAATTGTGCAGTAAAGAGTGAAACAATTAGTCTCTCCAAAGTGGACACTGAATGAAAGGTGGGAAATGTGTCATAACGGGAAGGGCAGAGGATGCAGAACTATAGTAGTTGATGAAGCTGCAGGGTACAAGGCATCTGACAAGGAGATGACTGGCAAGTTCAGTGGTCTCAGCATCCTATGTACAACATCCTTCTCTAAGGAGACAAAATTTAATCAGAGAAATATACTAGCTGTAGTTTTTCTATCCATTTCCTCTTGCCGAAAGCTCTGTGTGTAATTTTTAATTGACTGACTTAATCATTCATTTGTTTGGGGGCCTAGTGTTACCTTGATGAATGAAGGTCAGTATTAAGAGAATGTTCCAGGGTTCCAGAGTCAATGGGAAAACATAGCCTCTCATTATTGAACACCAAATATAGCCTTAGGAGCTGTGCAATGATTCGTTAAATTTCTCACTGTTCTCACCACCACCTGGGGCAGCGGAAGGAGGAGAGTAAGGACGAAGCATCCTGTCTCCTTCCTTTGGATTCTGAAAGTCAGGGCTCCCTGGAGTTCTCCATGCTCCCTTGGGGAGTTCAGGCTACCTTAGCTCCTTGAGTTTCTTCCTGACTGGTGAGCATGGGCACTCAGTTTCTAGGGCATGAATACTTTTAAATGCCTAGCTCATCAATTCTTGACTGAGCATTGCAACATTTGCTTGTTCAAGCTGCCCTTTCACTGTGGTTTGCTAGATGCAATTCTGAATAGTAGACTCACATATAATGGATTTTGTTTTCACTTGACATTAATAACTGAGATGAAGGCAACTGAGTTTGTACCATCAATCATCAGAAAACTAAGACCAATAGAGACCATTCATACACATTATATGCAGAGTATGATACGATTTATTTCAATTTTGTATGAGCTTGTTTCTAGGTTCTCATGCCATGATACATATTTCTCTTTACTCAGAACTGAGATTAAAGTGTAAATTTAAGGACTATCCTGAATTACCTATTAGGGAAAAAATTCACCGTAGTACATAAATATCCTTGCATTTTGAGCATATACAAATGACAATACATCTAGAGCTACTGGATATGAATAATTACTATTTTAATTGTGTTACTGATTTTTCAAATAATAACAAGAAGGATGTTATCCACAAATCTACATGTGGCCACTCACAAAACAATTGACTTTTCATTAGATGAAGCAACTATCAGTAAAAACATTTATCTTATGTGGGTTCATTTGTAATAAGACTCAGGTTCTGTGAACTCTGGCATCACTTGCGGAGATCACACAGTGCTTTGCTGCCACTGAACTCCTCCACTATTCTGTAAAACTGTAGAAGATACTCATTTTAGATAAATAAATTGGGTCTGCTTTTTAGTTTGATATAAAAAGTACTTTGGAGTACTTTGATTATGAAATGAGTTTCATATTTATTATGCATTTGATGACTATTTTTAACTAACAACTGGACTTGAGCAGGAATGTTGACATGTGGTTATGACCAATAGTCTCCCTTTATCTGAGGCATCATTCAGGCTGCAGCATCTTCAAATTGTGTGCTCTAGGGCTCCTGGCTTCCTTTCCTCATCTTTCAAGAGAAAATGTTGATGTTGGTACCTATGCCATGGGTTGATGATAAATGTGTGTTAATCAGGGCTTAGCATGTGGCTCAGAATAAAAACTCGTTCTTTTGGCATAGCTTACATTGGCCTCTTCATTCTTAGTTATAGCCAGTACTTCTGAAACAAAGTAACTAAGGATGTAGGTTCATTGACCCTGCCCCTCTGGTCCAAACACAAGCTTGCCTATTTGTTGAGTGAGCTTTGGCCAGGCACTTAATTTCTGTGTTCCCACAACTGTGAAGTGGGAACAGTAAGAATGACCTATGGATGATTACAACAACAAAATGAAATCAAATCATCAAGTTGTGAACCAAACCTAGAACGGTAAACATTCGACAAGTGATACCGTGACTTTTATTATTCAACCTTGTTTCTTGTGGTGTAAGGATCGCAAAAGCCCGCCTCAGTCTAGAGTCCTATCTAACATGGGGCAAAGGGATGCAGATTCTTGCTTTATCCCTTTGGAAAGGCAGATAAGATACCTGCTTTTACTTAAATCCATCATCATGTCCCAAATATGCCTGTAAATACCTAGAATAAAAGATTATAAAAGGAGATATTTGAAATCCTGCAGTAGGCAGATCAGGTAGAACAAGATGAGGCGAAGTTAAATGGGAGACTGAAGCTGAGAAGGACCCACAGGTGTAATCAAGAGGTACAAGCGATGAGGAGCAAACTTTACCCACCTATGGACACACTCTCTTGGCCACATAAAGAATCATAGAGAAGGAAAAATAAGAGATTGTTTAATGAAAACCATTGGTATATATAAAAAAGCACAATCATGGATAGCCAATGAAAGTTAAGAAGTGTGCTCCATGCTTTTCCATCAAGGTCTAAGATAATAGAAGAAAGACAAAACACCATCTTGTCATAGTAGGAGGCACTAAATTTGGCTTTAAAGCCAGATAAGGAGAACTGTGGGCAGAGGCATGATTTAGTAAGCTGACTCCTAGTGAGAAGCAGATTTTCTTTAATATGCCTACAGGTGATATTTAGACAAGCACTCTCCTATACAAAGCATCAGTTAAGGAGGTCAGCTCTTCTACACCCATGTGAACTTGGACTTATCCTTAGTATCTGTGAGCTGCTGTCTCCTGATTTATAAAATAAGGGAAATAAATTGAAGAATCCTCAATAAATTCTATTTCATGATCTTGTAAATAGGACACAAAGATGTCATTAAAATGAGAAGAAAGTTGCATGTATTTTATAAAATGCTGTAAAAGCCATTGGGTGCTAACACCCCCCTCCCCAACTACTTAGTTCCTGGAGAGAAGAGGGCATGTTTCAAAGCTTTGTTTAAGGCAAATTCTGTCCATGAAGTTAAATTATTGGGCAACACAAACCAACATATCCATGGAGGTTATGTGGTGGGAACTTTAATGATTAACTCATGGGGTATGAGTTCAAGAGATACACGATGAAATTCAGAGTCTGTGCACAAACGAGGCTGATGTGAGCTTTAGAACTGGGTAATTACGCCATGTTCTTTTGAATAAATTTCCAGGAAAAATATCTAAAGCTTTTGGAAAGATTTTGTAGAGAATCATTGAAAGAGAACCAGAAAGTCTGGGTATTATTTGCTAGGAAATGAACTGTCATCAAAAAAGGACTCTGAATTTGTTGCACACACGGTAGTGGAACCTTTGGCAAGACCTTCAAGTCTTTGAGTCTCTCTGTCCCCATCCATAAATAATGAAGGAATGTGGATATGTTGCAAAAAGAAAAGGTTAAAAAAAAGTAAGCAAGTAGGAACAGAGAGCTCTGTGAAATATTAGTTATTATTATCGCCATTATTGACCTTGTAACCCATTTCTACCCAATCAGCTCACCAATTGCCCTGTTTTCTATTATTCATATACCATTTCCTATTTTTCACCTTGTTGCAGATTTGGAAATCTACAAAGCAGGAGACCTGTGTGATTAATGAGTTCTAGGAGATCCTGTATAAAGTTTGGGAAATGAATGATTCCTGTTCTTAAAAGTAGGCTGGATTTGGTGTTAGTTTCTGAAATCTCCACTGCTCTGTCTTTTGCCTTATGTAACTCATTTTTATGGCCCCCAAAAGCTATTTCATTTTTACACGATCCTGTAATGGTTCCCACAAAGACAATAGCATTATATATTTCTTCCTGAGTTGTTTCCAACACTTTTAACTTTCTGTCTTACTTTCTATGTAACTCATCTTCAGTCAGGTACATTCACCTGTTCCAACATGTCAGCTACTAAGAAGAGGCAAGAAAGCTCTGCCTCTTCTCTCCTAGTCCCCGCAGAGGGCAGGCCCCGAGTCTTACTCTTTTACTCTTTACTCTTTGTTTTCTTTCTTCTCCCAGACCGAAACCAAGAGCTGTGCCTCAGTGCTACTGTTTCTCCAGTAACTTTCAAAGTTATTTTCTAACCCTTATTTTTATTTCCTAACTTGTCTGTGTCTTAAGTTTCTGAGACTCAAAATATTGATTTTTTTCTTCAATCTTCCCTTCTTTCTTGGCTTCTTAGTGGATTCAATCCATTGCTAGGGTTACGAAGTATTCCTTCCATAATGTTCCTGACTTCTAGCTCATCCTTTACTTATGCCTCTAAAGTTTACTTCTCATGTCTGTCTACCAATCCATTTGTTCATTCAGTCTTTCATTCAACAAGTAATTGTGAAGAGCCTTTGAGTGAACAGGGCAGAATATATCTGTCTTTGTGGAAATTGCTTTCTGGAAAGTGCAGACAATAAGCAAACTAGTAAAATATTTACTTAGATGTTTATGTAGTTGCAGGTAGTGATAGAAAGGTAAATAGGTTGGGACAAGAAAATAGATAGGGGGCTGGAGAGATAGTTCAGTAGTTAAACCCACTGGCTACTCTTGCAGAAAACTAATGTTCAGTTCCCAGCACCCGCATGGAGTCTAACAACCATCCACAACTCCAGATCCAGGGGATCCAATGCCCTCTTCTGTTCTTCCTGGGCATTGCATGACAGAGGTGAACTTAAAATCGTGCAGGCAATATACTTATACACCTAAAAGTAAAAACTAAATAAAATAGAAGGGCTGACTAGATGGCTCCAAAGGTAAAAGGCACTTACCACCAAACCTGAGGACCTGAGTTTGATTCTGGAACACACATGGTGGAAGTAGAGAACTGGCTTCCACAGGTTGGCGTCTGTTCTCCACATGTGCACTACTGCATGCAGCAGATGGGATAGAAATGCCTGTTTTAGTGGTCCTCTTGCATTCATAATACTTGTGCAAAGTTTCGATGAAGTAGGGGATGATCCAGATGACTGTGATGACTGAAAGTCACTGAAAAATACAAAGCGCTGTTATAAAAGCCCTAAGAGAGATAAGCTTTGTATAGTCTAGGAACAGGGAGCTGTATGGTGAGAGTATAGTGAACATAGAAAACAAGCGGAAAGAACGTTGGGTGAAAGACCTCTTGTCCTGAAGCACAACCTTAAAAACTCACTTTGTGAGGATCGAAAGGACTGTACTAGATGACTGCTAAGATAGCATGCTACCTCAATTGGATTGTGAGTAATATTAAGGCAAGGAATGAGAGAGAGAGAGAGAGAGAGAGAGAGAGAGAGAGAGAGAGAGAGAGAGAGAGAGAAAGAGAGAGAGAACACATCTTTGGATTGAAAGGTTTTTCTCTTTAATATATCTTTGAGTTCTAAGATAACTTACTACCTCAGCTACTCCTACCACTACTACCAACCCCCCATATTTCCACACCCAAAAGCCCATATATCCTCCCTAGTTTACAAAGCATCAAAATGTATAGAATTGAAGTGAGTATACTGGTTGTAAACTGAGTGATTGAAAGTGTTAAGGATGGGGACAGAGAGGTAGCAGAGGCCCGTCATGCAGTCAGTTCCTTGGTAAAGTTTGTGCGTTACAGATTCTATGGGATGGACAACCAATGGAATTTTCAGCAAGACAATGGTATGAGTTGACTTCTTTTTTAAAAATAATTATTCTGACTGCTACATACAGAAAAGTCAGTTTGTTGTGAAGGGTTGGATAGGAAGGTCGGGGAAGTGAAAGGCTCACACTAAAGGAATTACTGGAACTAGTGAGAAATGGTCAAATTTTAGAAATCAAGACAATTTCCTGACAGAGTAATCAAGACTGAGCTTGAGTTATTGAATGAATGAAAGCGATGTATACACTTTTGAAAAATAGAATAGCAAAGTGTCAGTTTTTCGCATGGCTTACCTGTAAGCATAAGTGAAAATGTCAAATATGTAGTTGAGAAGTAGTGGTTTATGAAGGTTTTCAGTGCCATTTGCATAGGGGCTTAGGTACAGATAGAAAAGACAGGATATTTGAGAATAAAACTCTGAAGTGCTTCAAAATTAAAGGATCAAGGAAAAGTATTCTTAGCAAAGGAGACTGAAAGCATAGTTAGGGGCTGGGGATGCCACTCAGGTGGTAGAGTGTTGCCTGGTGTGCACAAGGCCCTAGGTTCAGTCATCCAGATGTGGTAAAATATGCCTCAGCACTTGGGAGGTGGAGGCAGGAGGATTACAAGTTCAAGGTTATAGTTAGATGCACACAGAGTTTGAGGCCAGCCTGGGAGGCATGAGACACCCATCTCTAAAAGAGAAAGGAAGGAAGGAAGGAAGGAAGGAAGGAAGGAAGGAAGGAAGGAAGGAAGGAAGGAAGGAAGAAGGGAG
>NW_008337494.1:372134-383730 GCF_000622305.1 Nannospalax galili
AAAAGTATTCACCACTTAAGCTTAAATTATGGCACTAGTGTGTTGCCTTTAAGTCTCTTGCCTTTCCCATTTCTCTGATATGTTGCCACTGGTTTCATCTATATAAAAATTACATATGTATTTTAATCAGTCTTGCTCAGCTCAAAGAATCCAAAGTTACCTTTTAAATCCCAGTTTCAGAATTCTTTGTAATTTATCTGTATAGTTTCTGTATATTTCAGCAAGAACCATTGCTGAAGGTTTGATGTGCTCACTAATCTATAAAAGCCTTTCCCATTCATCTTTCCTCTCAGTGATAGCTCACAATTTGTGTTTCATTATTTTTAATACATTAAAGTCCTCTATTTATAGGTGCTCAATGATTCTTATTTAATGCAGAAATCTTCTCTGAACAATTGATACTTAACTATTTTGCTTATCATAACACTGGAATAACAAGTATTTTCTGAATAACTTATACTCTATGGAATAGTGATGCATTTCCAGCCTGATAGCTGACTTTCCTGGAACCAAAACTCCTATCTTGAAATGCTAGCCATGTGAATTTGAGTAAGTTATTTATTTTCTCTGTTCTTCATTTACTAGCTTATAAAAAAAGCACACGTTATAAAATTATAATAATCCCTACCTCCAGAGATAGCCCAATGTTTCAGTGCATTTAGAGTGTTTCTGACAGCGAGTTAGTACAGAATGAATGATACCAACACTGGCCATCTTCATTTAGCCCTTATTATGTGTAACCTTGCTATATTCAACTTTTTATATAAGTATTCAGTCAACCAAATAGTGAAAGAGTGCTAGATAAAATCATAGGGCTGGCCTATCTAACCACAGGCTCTTGGGTGTAAGATTGCAGAAATAAATATAAATAACTGTTGTGTTGCAGAGAAAGGCCATGGGGAGCTTCCTAAAACACAAACCTGCTTTCACGGGATTCTGTGGAGACAAGAACAGGACTGTCTACCTGCACTGACAGGTGAAGAAGGGTCTCTTCCAGACCCTTCTATTTATGGTCATCACCAAACATTAGTGTTCATCGTTGAGACTGCTTCTGTGGGGATAAATGACACACTTGATTTCTTTTGTCTTACTACTAAGGGTTGTAGCTCAGTAGTAGAGTCCTTGACTAGCATGAATGAAATCCAAGTTTCAATTCTCAGGTGCAGAAAAAAAAAATCTCAAAATATTTCTTTTGTTTTCCTTTATAGATCTTAACCCAGACCACATAGTCCTGGGCATGTAATCATTGTATTTGATTGTTGCAGTATGATGCGGTCAAAGGCGCATGGGTTTTGATGTACCATAGCTCTAGTTCGGGTTCCCCAGTTCAGTGGCTTGTTAGAAGTGAGGTCTGGGACAAAGTAGGCTCTTGTCTCTGGGAAAGAGTCTCTTGCCTCAAATGAAAATAGTAACTGCAGAACAAAGTCATGTTCTCAAACTAATCTATTTCATTATCTCCAGGACCCTAGGCTCAGGGAGCAAGAATGACATCCACATCACACAGCTCATCAGTGGGATCTTGGGATACACACTAAGGCCATCACACTTAATTATACTTCAGCATTGTCTTTCCAGATCTGTAGTATGAAAAACAGTTTTGCGAAACATCTATCTCAGTACCTGGAGCACAGGGGAGCTTTTCTGCTGTGGGTATTAATTTGCGATGGGCAGTGAGATTCAGAATTGGCAGGCTGTGGACAGAACAAAAGATGCAATATCTAGATGAGATTACACGGCTCTTGCTTTTGGAGCCTGTTGCCATCTATGCTTTGTACACAAGCGAGGGTAGTCTGAAGCACAAGACCAGAGAGCCTTGGGGTATAGGGGGTAATAAAGCCTACACCATGCAGAGGTGGTTTTGCTCCTGAAGCCCAACTCCTATCCCAGAAATAGTGGGCTGCCTGATTCCCTCCACTCTCTGCATATCACACCTCAATCTGCGATTGATTGGGCGTAGATGAAGCACCCTTTCGGTGGAGCAGGATCAATTTAGCCAATTTGTCTGACTTAGATGCTGCTGAGATCAGTTCCTTAAAGCCCAGGGTTGGCAAAGTGGAAAACTTTCTGCAACACTGTATTTAATTAAGCTGCTCCTTGTTCAATTAGTAAATTCTCCCCTTAGTTGTGAGACACTTACACGAGCAAAAAGGACCTTTGATAGATAACAGATGTCTAATGGTGCTACTGGGCAAAAATAGCTGCTCCTTGGGGGGAAAATAGGATTTTCCTCCTTTAATAGAAATGGATTTCAAGTTATAATTTGCAGTTGCTACCTGGTAAAAGGGCATCTCTCCCCATGAATCTATGGGATGCTGAGAGGAGGACCATTTCCTTCCAGAAAGCCATGCTTCAAATTAACTTGTTCAGATGCTAAGCAGAGGAGCAATCGGTGCTGACAGAGGGGCAATTACTTTCTCCGGTCGCCTCCACGCTGGTTCACTCATCTCTCCTTATGCTCCAAACCTTGGCTGGGTCTGTGATGCTGGTTCAATACTGTGCAGGCCTGGTAGTTTTATTTCAGCTAAATTGGTAATACAAAAGATGAAAGCCTGGTGACACCGTTATGATGTGCTACGTTTGTACAACCTGTCTTTGAAGTTCAGCAGGCTGATTCCAAGAGGAAAGCAGAGAAAAATGGGCAGAGAAACATGGGGTGCTTTTTTACTGACTTCCCCCTTAGGAGTACGTGTATGAGTATTGAGTCATGAGTGTTCATGCACACACACACACACACACACACACACACACACACAGGTACATCCAACCAGACAACTGGATCCCCTCAGAGATGTAACTGAAGATGTCTTTGAGTGTAAGGCCCTATCAGCTAGGGGCACCAGCCTCTCCCTACTCCACTGGCCAGCCTTGAAATGTCTTAGGGGAGCTTGAGCCTTGAGTACTCTGTGGCATTGCCTGTTGAGGTAACAACCTGTGCTGGTGGGTACTGAGGTCAAAGTAGAAGATGGTAGGAATGGGGCAGCAGTGTGGCCCTTCATTCTGACCCTACACTCAGTTGCTGCTGATGGATCAAGAAGTACTTCCTTTTTACTGAGTGACACTGATGTCATTTCTCTCTCAGGGTTCACAAGACAAAGGCATATGCTGGATTGTCACATGTTAGAATGAGGATAATCAAATTGTTCCATGTATAGAACACAGCCAACATCAGGAAAAGCAATAAACCCAACTAAGCTGCTCTGAGGCACTGTGAAAGAAAATGGAAGGAGTTGGGGGCACTGAATAATTTTTTATTTCTTTTCGACATGTGGGAACAGATACAACAATAGATTACTACATAAAGAGAACGAGGGAGGGGAAATGTATTGGTTTGAATGTAATGAAGTTCAATGACCAGTTTTCTTTTTTGAAATATTTTATTTATTATTTTTATTTTATGTGTATGCTTGTATTGCCTGCATGTAGGTAAGTGCACCTGTGTCGTGCAATGCCCATGGAGGACAGAAGAAGCTGTCAGATCCCCGGAACAGGAGGTACGAACAGTTGTTAGCTGCCATGTGGGTGCTGGAATTTGAACCTAGGTCTTCTGCAAGAACAGTCAGTGTTCTTAACCACTGAGCCATCTCTCCAGCCCCAATGATTAGTTTTCTAAAGAGGACACCTTTCTTCTGAAAAATCAAACTCAAACTATGGTTAGTAAGCACAAAGATTTTTTGTAAGCAAACAGATTATGTATCTGTGATCTTTATACATGTCAGAATTAGCAAAGCTTTGGGCATTCAGTAGGTAAGTTCTTTTGTCAATGGAGAATTTAATTGTGTTCCATAGTAACTAAAGAATAATTAAAAAAATGTTTTCTGAGAACTTTGTGTACTAGAATTCATTGCTGTTACTAACATATTCCTCCGCTTCTAAAGTCTTATCCTCTGAACACAAGCTCCAAGGCACTAAGGAAATGTCTGTGACTTTAGTAAATGGCATGGATATTACATGCAATGAAGCCAAATAGGCTTCCTTCCTACAGAATCCTTTGGAGGTTTTAATATGTAGATGTCTACAAGAATCCCCCAGAGTGGAAGAGGGTTGGCTATACATTCATAATATATTTGATTCCTTCAGGCTTTTCTTAGCTGAGCACCATGCACAACCAGTATAGGGCAGAACACAATGGGAGATGCTAATGTGAAATCCCCAGGACTTACTTTAAAAGAATGTATTCTAATGTCAGCCTTTCCATGTACATGGAAGTTCTATCTCTCTTCTAGTTTGGAAATCAAAGTTAAGAGGTTAAATTTTCCACAAGACTTGGGGATATTTAAAAGGAAATTTGTGGACTAAATTCTACACAATAGGAGTGGAGATTCTGCCTGCCCCAATGTTTGAAGGAGATGTGATCCCTTATGCATGAACATGAGACCTGGGAGAGTGGGATAAATAATAATGGACCAAGAACTCAGGTGTAGCAGATGTCACACTCAACATTTCACACAAGTTGTCTAACGGTCTTGAAAAAAATGGTCTTGCTCCATGAGAGTTGCCATCACCACTTTACAGCTGAGGAAACTGAAGTTAATCGTTTCATATCCCACAGTGTAGTTGTGAAGTGAGGCCTGTGCTAGGATTCAAACAAACCCAGATGTGTGTCGGGAACGAAATGAGGCAATCTGACTTTTAGTCTCTAAATTGTGTTGACACATCTAGATACCATGGCTCACCTGGGGTCACAGTAGTTGCATCCCTGAACTTTATTTTCCCATAGGGATGGAAATCATTGGAGGTATGAAACTGAACTTGATTGGAGTCTAATTGCCTTTGGGAGATACGAGCTGGGATTCAGTAAGCATTGGGGTGTCAAGTGCTTGCTCAGCAAAGGATGGGAGCAAATATGGAGAGTTTGGGTATGCAGTAGTCTTGAGGGTTCTTCTTTGAGAACTCTGTCCCATATCTTGCAAATTATGGCCTGAAGTTCCAGTACCATTCATACTTTCTTTTATTGTGGAAAACTATATTTAAAACAATCTGGGATTAGTCTATCACACAAGGCAATTCCCTATAAGCCTTTCCCACTAACCTTTAAGAAAGAAAGGGCAGGAGAGGAGAAGAGTTAAAAAGTTTAGATCACAGAATCTACGCATTTCTCTAAGAATTAGTTCAGTGTATTTCGCTGCACAACTTCAGAAACTTTTGATATTAAGGCAGATTTTGGGAGGAGTCAAAGATTGTGTTTTTATTTAATCCTTTCTGCCTACTTTTTATTTACTGAACAAACAAGAGAAGCTCAAGGCTTTTTACTAGTAATTCTTGGAAAATTCTTGGCATCTGGTAACATACAAAGGCCATGGGGTAAACACCTCAGTTGAATCATGCTGTCATTTCACCTCAAGTGGCCTCATCCCAGAGAAACAATTTAGCCAGCCTGGTTTGTAATACAGACTAGGTAGTCTTGGAGTCATGCAGTCAGTGACTCAGTGAATCAGCAATACTTTCTAAGTAAGTATTTTTGATAAGTATACTTAACTTGATTGTACAAACTCCCTCTGGAAAAGGTATCTTAAGCATGTACAAATTAAAATTCAGGAGAACTTTAAAGAGTTTGTGATCACACACACACATATTTCTAAAATACAATGGGCAAGTAAAAAAGACATAATATATGGACAGAAGGGATGATAGAAAGAATGAATCTGAGTAGAGAGGGGAAATTAATAGATGAGTGTTTGGTAAAGAAAGAATGTGATTTTTTAAAATTAAGGAGCAGATGTGGCAGGAATTGAGAATAATTTCAGTTCAGATGGCTTGACCCAAGTAAAACCAGGGAATGGTCAGCAGTAGTTGGTACATTCAAGTCAGCTTTTAAGTGGTTTGGAGGATACTAGAGCTCAAGTTCAGGTTTGAGAATGCTGAAAGTTTCTTGAAGGCGAGAGAAAGATCTCTGACTTATTGTAGTCTCATCATCTCATACATAGCCTGACTGGCATAGAGCAGGCATGGGGTGAATTGTTGATGGAGGATTAAAATAATCCATATGATTCTCAGCATTAGTGTCGACTGCCTTCTATAAACAGGAACCACTGGAGCTTAGACAGAGGTAATGTGACCTCAATGGAGAGAGTTAAGAGGGAGAAAGAGGTGAAGACTCTTATAGGTATCAACCTAATTTCAGTCTTTATGTATATATGTTTTCTCTAAAAATCTAACATAAGGAATTTTGCTTCCTTATCTTTTTGTGAAAAGACAAACAAAATTTCCTCTCTAACTCTTGCCTAGTGTGCCACATGAAGGTCATGCAGTATCTATTTTGTATTTTTATTCAAGGTTATTTTTCTCATAACTTAATAGATAAAATTGTTAGCTGGTGTGAAAAACCAGAGGGAAATGTATTAGTTCAAAAGTGTATTGAAAAATCACATGTGACAATACCTGAACAACACGGCATGTATATACATTGAAGGCTATATAAAAAGAAACACAGTGCCAGACAGGAAAAATATCGCTTCAAGTTGTTGGTCAGGGTAGTCCAAGAGACTCCCAAAATAACACAGGTTATTGTCATAGTCCTTGATTATCTCTCAGAACTTGAAGGTAAGACCTGATTGCTGAAGATAGGGCACACATCAGACACAGGACCTGAAGCGATGGAGCTTGAACTGACTGACCTGGAAGCCTTCTCCTTGAAGACTAGTTGTCACAGTTCTAGAGGACCCTATGCAAGCTGTAAGGGAGAAAGATCAATTAATAATCCAACCCCAGTTTTAAAGCCTAGTAACCACAACAATGACCAGCATAACAAACTATAGTGTGACCGTAGTGGCACTTTGATGTTGGGGGTAACAGCTACCTAATTGGACCTAAAGCCCACTCAATTTGGGGACTAGAGAGAGGGCTCAGTGGTTAAAAGCACTGGCTACTCTTGCAGAGGACCTGGGTTCAGTTTCCAGCACCCACATGGCAGCTAATAGCCATCTCTAACTTCAGTTCTAGGGGATCTGACACCTTCTTTTGATCTCCATGGGGATTACATGACATGGGTGCACTTACATACACGCAGGCAATACATTCATACACATAAAATAAAAAAATATTTTTAAAAGCCCACTCAATAGGCAAGAACTCCTTTGTAGCACTGTAAACATAGCCAAATACACATGGCTGGAGAGGTCATAGAACTTAGAGAAAACATTAAATCTGTCACATCCCAAGACAAATGTACTTGATATGTGCTGAATCTGGATTCTTATATTTATAGACTACTATGTTAGTCACCACTCATCAAAGAAGCTTTTTGTGTTTTTCACAACAGATGGTCACACACAGAGAATAAGTGTCTGTGAGATGCCCAGCCCTAAATGACACACTACAGTGGAACTTCTACACCTAAGGTTCACAGACCATATTGGAACAAGGGATAGAGAGAATACTAACATATCACTCAACTCTTATCCATAAAGTTTCCTCATGCAACAGAGGGTGATGGATGCAAAAGGCCACAATTGGCCAAAGTGTAGAGAAAAAGAGACTGCAGAGTGTGGGTGTTTGGACAGGTCTCCTCTATTAAACTTCACCCACCCTGGGCTCAGAGATGACTGCGGAAGAGCGGTCTTCTAGATTGTAAGAGTCAGGGGAGGAGGTGCACGACCATAAGTCAATGGAGTTTTACAGGCTCCTGGGAACTTGCTCATATGAACTTACAGCAACGGTGTCAGCATGCACACGACCTATGCAAAGTCAGTCAGACAGAAACCCACCATAGAACTGGGGAAATGGGCAACAGATCCTAACCTTAGCTGAAGAGCTATTGACAGTTGATTACTGCTGGGTGAGAGAAGTTGATTTTCTTTAAAGGAGAGACTCTATACAGGCTGACTAGATTCCAATGGATGAACTTGCACTGAGGGACATTTGGGGATATTAAATTGACTCGATAGGCCTTATCATATATGACAGAATGCATAAAATCTGGTGGGGGACTGCAGGGGGTTGAGAATGGCGAAGGGCTTATACAAATGATTAAGACGTTTTATATGAAATGCACAAAAATCAATAAAAATATACATTGAAAAAATTATTATCCTCTGCCCCAACTTCCACCTCTTTATTTATGGTCCTTGATGAAAATAATCACCTTTTGAATATCTAAACCAATAGTATTTTTTCAATTTTGAAAAGGTAAAAGCTGAAATTGGAACACCAACACATTTTTGAGTTGAATTAATATTGACTCAGGAAGATAAGATTTTTTTTAAATAAATGGCTCACAGTCTGCTGATTTTCTAGGAAATGGAAACGAAAACAAATGCTTCCCATCTCTGGACTGTTGAGCTGAAGTCAGAAAATGAAATGTCTTTGTGGCACATTTCAGCAGAAACTCAGTGTCCTGAAAAACAAACACATGAGCATGGTGGTATGGTGCAAAACAAGGTGGGTTTTGGTACATAACAAACCTGGGTTAAGGGACTGGAGAGATGAGTCACAAGAACACTGGCTGTTCCTGCAGAAGACCTGGCCTCTACTCTCAGCACCTACATGATGGCTAACAACCATCCATAACTCCAGTTCCAGGGGATTCGATGCTCTCTCTGACCTCCATGGACACTGCACAACATGGGTGCACTTATAATATATGCAGGCAACATACTCATACACATTCATATATATCAAATCTAACAATTCAAGTGGCCTTGGGCAAATTAATTCAGATCTCTGAGTATCAGTCACATCATCTGCAAATGAGAATAACAAAACTCATCTCTCTAGATGTGAGAATACTGGTGATACCATGTGATACTTTCAACACAGTGACAATAATTTATTATTTTATTTTTTTACAAAAAATTATTGAGAATTTCATATATGTATATAAGGTGTTTTGATCAAATCCACACTCACTTTCTCCTCTGAAAGGTCCATTCTTATGATCAAACATCTTTTAAAAATATTTTATTTAATGCCAGGCATGGTGCCACACACCTTTAATCCCAGCATTTGGGAGGCAGAGGCAGGCAGATGTCTGTGAGTTCTTTTTTCTTTTTTTTTTTTTTTTTTCTTTTTTATGGGGCTTTTTGCTACTCCAACATTCTCCCCTTTGAAGAGGTAACACTAAAATCTTTCAAGGATTAGATACAAGCTTCCAAATACTTTCAACATTTTTGGCTTTGGAACAGAGTGTGTTGCTAACAGGCACAAAGACATTGTGACTTTTAGCCAAGAAACTGGCTACATTTCTTTGGGGTCCTTTTACCCTAATTGCCTAGCCACTTCCTACCTCCTATTCTTATCAATCCATCTTCTGAAGGGGTTATCCAAATTGCCAATAGGGAATAGGGACACAGACCATTCTGGCTTCTTCATATTGAACACGGACGCAGGATGAGGCAATTGGAGTACCCCTTCAGAAGGCTATCTAAAAGACTCCCAAATTGCATAACTCTTGACTCTAAGGGGAAAAGAAAGTCCTTGAATCATGAATAGGGGATGTGAAGGAGAAGTAAAGGCAAGAGTAATTAGCATTACAAGTTATAGACAGGGAACTGGAAAAAAGTCAGAACAGCATAATTTTCAAATGTTCATATGAGAGTCCATTGGAGTTTCTTGACATGGGCTTCCCAAAGCAACCCTCTATTGGGTTCTTCCTTGTTTTTCTTTTGTCTTCCAAGGCTGGATTAGTTGTCTGGGAAAAGTGGCTGGATACTCAGGTGAGGGTCCAGTGACTCTGCTTGGCACTCCTTTAATGAATGAGCACAGCTGTCAACAAACCCAATTGTGACTGTGTTTAGTGATCAGGCTCAGCTGACATCGTGATGTTGGTAATTATTTCATGCAGAAGGGACTGCTGTATAGCATCATCTTATTAAAAAGACCTTGAATTTAAAAGTATTTTGTGCTAGGAGCCACATATGAGGGAGAACATATGTCATTTATTTTTCTGAGTCTGTGTTATGTATTTAGTATGACAGTTTCTAGATCCATCCATTTACCTGCAAATTTCATTATTCGTAGAAGAATTCTACAAGGAGAACCCCCCAGAGATAACTCAGGACACTGAATTTAAAAGAACAATCATAAACATGATCAAGGAATTCAACGAATTTAAGGAACACATGAACAAAGAGCTAAATCAAAGAGCTAAAATGAGATAGGGATAAACTTCTGAATGAATTCACAAAAGAGATAGAAACATTGAAAATGATTGTAGAAGTGTCTCTAAAATAGGGTGAGTCCTTCGGGTATATGCCAAGGAGTGGTATAACCAGGTCATATGGTAGGTTCTAATAAGATAACTTGAAACAACAGAATTGGACCACTCAAGCAAAGAGTACGGAAAATTAAAAAAAAAAACAGGAATGGAATATGCAAGAGATGTGGGAGACACAGGAATGGAATATGCAAGATATGTGGAACACCATGAAAAGACCAAATCTACAGATCATAGGAATAGAGGAAGGAGAAGAATTTCAGGTTAATGGTGTTGACCAGATCTTAAACAGAATTGCAGAAGAGAATTTCCCCAAATTAAGGAAAGACATCCCTATACAAATATGGAAAGCACATAGAACACCAAATAGACAGGATCAGAAAAGAAACTCCCCATGACATATTATAGTAAATCAGTAAATGTACAGAACAAAGAGAGAATACTGAAAGCAGCAAAAGAAAAACAACTCACATACAAAAGAAAGCCCATCAGAATTACAGCTGATTTACGAATGCAAACTGTGAAAGCCAGAAGAGCCTGGACCAAGGTATTTCTAGTTTTACATGACAATAGATGCCAGCCCAGAATACTACACCCAGAAAAAATGTCTATTATAGTTGATGGGGGAAGAAAAATCTTCCAGGAAAAAATGGCACTAAGAAACAAGTAGGGGTTGCAATTCTGATATCTGACAAAGTAGACTTCAAAGTAAAACTAATCAAAAGAGATAAGGAGGTATGTCCACAAAACCAGCCCTCTAAAGAACACTTGAAGCAATACAGAGAGCAGAGAAACAACTGTACCCTCAGGGCAATGAAAGAAGATAAACAAAGATATAATCTAGGAAACACAAAATTACAGAGAGAACACAAACAGCAATCAAAATGATGGCAACCAATACACACCTTTCAATAATAATCTTAAACATCAATAGACTGTATTCCCCAGTCAAAAGACACAGGCTAAGTAAATGGATATGTATTCTTTCCCCTTTTTGCTGACTTCAAGAAACTCATCCACCTTCAAGGACAGACATTACTTTAAGGTGAAAGGATGGAAAAAAAGTAGTCAGAGTAAATGGCTCTAAGAAGCAAGTAGATGTTGCAATTCTAACATCTGACAAAATAGACTTCAAAGTAAAACTAATGAGAAGAGATAAGGAGAGTCATTTTATTGTGATCAAAGGAACAGTTGACCAAGAAGCTATTACAATCCTTAACATATATGCACCAAATTCTGGTGCACCGGATATAATCTAGGAAACACAAAATTGCACAGAGAACACAAACAGCAGTCAAAATGATGGCAACCAACACACCTTTCAATAATAACCTTAAATATCAATGGACTGAACTCCCTAGTCAAAAGCACAGGCTAAGTGAATGGATTAAGAAACAAAATCCATCTCTTTGCTGTCTGAAAGAAACCCACCTCACCTTCAAGGAC
>NW_008337494.1:383800-384081 GCF_000622305.1 Nannospalax galili
TGCAATTCTGATATCTGACAAAGTAGACTTCAAAGTAAAACTAATCAAAAGAGATAAGGAGGGTCACTTCATTCTGATCAAAGGAACGGTTAACCAAGAACATATTACCATCCTAAACTAATATGCACCAAATTCTGGTGCACCCAGTATTCATAAAAACAACACTACAGGACTTTAAGACACAGGTTAACCCCAACTCAGTAATAGCAGGGAACTTCAATACCCCACAGTCTCCATTAGACAGGTCAACTGGACAAAGAATAAACAGAGAGACATCCGAA
>NW_008337494.1:384286-384706 GCF_000622305.1 Nannospalax galili
AAGAGGGTCACTTCATTCTGATCAAAGGAACAGTTAACCAAGAAAATATTACAATCCTTAACATATATGCACCAAACCCTGGTGTACCCAAATTCATAAAAACAATACTACAGGACTTTAAGACACACATTAACCCCAACTCAATAATAAAGGGGACTTCAATACTAGACTGTTTTCCATTAGACAGGTCAACTGGACAAAAAATAAACAGAGAGACATCTGAATTAAATGATACCATACCATACATCAAATGGACCTAACAGACATCTTTCGAATATTCCACCCAAACACCAAAGAACACTTTCTACTCAGCACCTCATGGAACTTTTTCAAAACTTGACCACCTATTGGGCCACAAAACAAATCTCAACAAATACAAAAATATTGAAATAATTCCATGCATTCTATCGGACCACAAAG
>NW_008337494.1:384863-394397 GCF_000622305.1 Nannospalax galili
GCACTGTCTCCATTAGACATGTCCACTGGACAAAGAATAAACAGAGAGAGATCTGAAGTAAATGATACCATACATCAAATGGACCTGACAGAAATCTTTTGATCATTCCACCCAAACACCATAGAATACACTTTCTACTCAGCACCTCATGGAACTTTTTCAAAAACTGACCACATACTGGGCCACAAAACAAACCTCAACAAATACAAAAATATTGAAACAATTCCATGAATCCTATCAGACCACAATACAATAAAGCTGCATGCATTCAATCAGACCACAAAGCAATAAAGCTCAAAATCAACACTGGACGAAGCCCTAGTCACTTCACGAACTTGTGGCAACTGAACAACACAATGAGTGGGTCAAAGGAGAAATTAAGAAATAAAAGAATTCCTGGAATTCTCTATCAGACCACAAAGCAATAAAGCTCAAAATCAACACTGGATGAAGCCCTAGTCACTTCACGAACTTGTGGCAACTGAACAACACACTCCTAAGCAATGAGTGGGTCAAAGGTGAAATTAAGAAAGAAAGAAAAGAATTCCTGGATTCAACGAAAAGGACAATACAATACAACACAACCTCTGGGACCCATTAAAAGCAGTCCTAAGTGGGAAGTTTACACCTCTAAGTGCCTATATTAAAAAATTAGAAAGAGCCCTCACGAACTTGTGGCAACTGAACAACACACTCCTAAGCAATGAGTGGGTCAAAGGTGAAATTAAGAAAGAAAGAAAAGAATTCCTGGATTCAACGAAAAGGACAATACAATACAACACAACCTCTGGGACCCATTAAAAGCAGTCCTAAGTGGGAAGTTTACACCTCTAAGTGCCTATATTAAAAAATTAGAAAGAGCCCAAATAAATGACCTAACACTGCAACTCAAAGCACTGGAAAGGCAAGAACAAATGAAACCCAAACCCAGCAGAAGAGAAGACAAAACAAAAATCAGAGCAGAAAATGAAACGGAAACAAAGAACACAATACAAAGAGTCAATGAATCTAAGTGCTGGTTCTTTGAAAAGCTAAACAAGATAGACAATAATTGAAAAAAAACTCTGGTTGCCCTTTCTTATGAATGATATTCTCGCTGCTTGACAGCTCTTTTTCCTTGTTTCTCTTTTTGGAACTTAATGGATTTAAAATTGAAAAAAAAAATCAGTGAATTGTCCATTAAGATGGCACTTGTGTGCCCACCATCACCCCTAAATATGACCACTGCCTGACTATTTGCCTCATAGATCTATTTGGTCTCTTTTTCACACTTTTTTTTTTTTTTGGTCTTTTTGAGACAGGGTCTCCCTGTAGCCCCAGCTGTCCTGGAACTCACTACATAGACCAGGCTGGCCTTGAACTCACAGAGATCTGCCTGCCTCTGCCTCCGGAGTTCTGGGATTAAAGGTGTGCGCCACCAGGCCTGGTTCGTTTTTACACTTTCATAAATCAGAATGCTTTTGTTCCAGGGCTGACAAAATTATGCTTTTAAATAGCTAAAGATACCATGGGTCTTACCCATGAAACTATTCAAGCTGATCTGGAAAGTATAAGTTATCAGATTTGAGCTGCCTTAAAAGAATAAGCGTGAGTTTATGAACAAATAAATACTGCAAATTAGGATTATGATTATTAAATATAACTATTGCAGCCATCAGTGATTGCTAACCTAAAATAAGTTATTAATGGTAATTACAAAGTACATTTATAGTAGTAAAAAGAGAAATACAAGAAATAGATTGGAAAGGGACAACTTGTTTCAAAGGAATCATCTATATAACTGTGTGTATATGTTTGTACATGAGAGAGAGAGAGAGAGAGAGAGAGAGAGAGAGAGAGAGAGAGAGAGAGAGAGAGAGAATCTTCCCTTGGTCTAGCTGAAAGGCTGAGAAGAATGGTCAAATTAGTCTTAGTAAATCTGTAGAAATAATATGCATGCATAATCAAAGCATCCCAGAGGCTCTCCATGAAAGGGTGCCATTGGAGAAACAACAGCTCCAATGTGCCCCTGCAGTTTTCTTGATATGTAACCCACTGCTCTTTGCTTACAAAATTAACTCTCCACTGAGTGCCTTGAGCAGCCTTTGTTAGTGCCTCCATGTCTCAAAGAGAGGATAGAGTGTAGGGCCCATATCAACAAACTTGTGACAAGCCTTTATCTTTCACATTGAACAATAACATGTCATTTCCTATAGCTTTAGGTCCCACATTAACTAGAAATGCTTGCTACCTACCTCTAAACCCACTTGCTCAAATGTAAGAAAATCATATGAAGAGTCATTCTTCAAGCCTGATTTTAAAGGGCTTGAATGAAAGGTACAGGCAGTGAGAACAGAGAAGAGACTAGAATATTCAGAAATGGGTATTTCCATCTAAATTTCTAGACCCATGAAATTTCTAGGATAGAATATAAAGGGGTTTGTATTTAGAACAATGAAGAGAGACACATGGAGGTTTCAAGCTTTGAATGCCAGTTTACTGACAAAACACACTACTAGGCATTATTTTAAGTAGAAATAGTGAATTTCATTTCAGACATGAAATTTAAGGTACAACCAAATGCCTGTAGATGGCTGCAAATATATAATTATAAATTAAGCACATTTTGCATGATAAATTTTTTAGTCAAGCAAAAATTATGTCAAACATATTTCTTTGTTTTGTCTGGGAAAATATTTCTTCCTCTTTTTTCGTTTATTAAAAGTAATTTATCCTTGGGCTGGAGAGATGACTCAGAAGTTAAGAGCACTGGTTGCTGTTTCAGAGGACCTGGGTTCTGTTCCCAGATACCACATGGCAGCTAACAACTGTCTAGAACTCCAAATCTAGGAGATCAGTTTTCCTCTTCTTGCCTCTGCAGGCCTTGTACAACACAGGTAAACTTACATACATGCAGACAAAACACTCATACACATAAATAAAAAATAAATTTCAAAAGTTACTTATCCTTGATATAGAAAGTTTGGCAAATGCGAACTGAAAGAGTAAAAACACAAACATCTACCTTTTTTATTCATGAAATAGTTGCTATTATTATTTTGATGTGTTTCCTCTCATTTATAGTCTATCATGAATATTTATCATGATATTGGTATTTGTCTTTTAATTTGCATTTCTCTGGGTACTAATTAGGCTGAAATATTTCTGTAGATAAATTTTGATAGTATTTGAAATTGAGCTGGGCCCTGTTATTCAGTGTGAACGAGCTACCTCCTTCTATTGAAAACCTCATGATGTTGACATGTACCTGGACTGCAGGGGCTTGAACTTTTTTTACTTGTTTGTTTTTAACTGTTACTTTGATTTTTTTTTAATTAAAGTACGCTATTCCAGTAGGCAAGTGCTCATGTGGTAATTACATAACCTGATAAATTTTTGCAAACTAAACCTAGCAGAGTAATCAAGATTAAGAAATAGAGCATTCACAGTACTTGTGGAGATTTCTCTCAATTTCATGCTGCATTGGCCCTTCTCAGGAGTCACCATGCACTGTCTTGAGATCTTTCAGTTGTAGTTTGTCTCTTTCACACTTTTCATACAAACTGAATCTTTGGCACTCATGTCTGGCTTCTTTAATCAACATCACTTGTTTCTGAGATTCAGCAAGATTCTTATTTTTACACATAGATGGTTTGTTCTCAACACAGTATAGGACTCCATTGTGTAAATATATATCCCAGTTTACCTATCTATTCTGCCATTGATGAAGATGTTAGAAGTTCTCAGTTTTTTTTGTTGTGGATAATGGTGTTATGAAATATCTTAGTACTTGTTTTCTTGCGACTGTATGCTTGAGTTTCTGTTGGACACACACCTAGGAATTAAACTGTGGGGTCAGGAGGAATGTACACATTATAGATAATATGTAGTTTGCTAAGACGGCCTTAGCAATTTACTGTCTCATTACTAGTCTTTTTAAGTCTAGTTGGTAAATATCTTTATCAGTACTTGTTCCTCTTGTACTTCCATTTTCACAGTTCTGGTAGATGTACAGTATCAATTTAAATTTCTCTGATTACAAATGATTTTGACCACCTTTTCACATGTTTACGAACCATTGAATGCCTTCTTTTATGAAGAATTTGTCAAAGCTGTAAGTTCTACTGATATGTCTTTATCTTTATAGATTTTGGGTATTCTTTTGATGTTTAATGTGAGTTCTTGGGGCTGGAGAGATGGCTCAGTGGTTAAGAGCACAGGCTGCCCTTGCAGAGGACCCAGGCTCAATTCTCAGCACCTACATGGTGGCTAACAACCGTGTGTAACTGCAGTTCCAGGGGATTAAACACCCTCTTCTCATCTGTACGGGCATTGCATGGCATGAGGATGCGTACATACATGAAGGCAATGCACTCATACACATAAAAATTATAATAAAATGAGTTCTTTGTTGGATATATGCAAAATTTATATTTACTACCACTCAGTCATCTTTTAATTGTCATATGTGTCCCTTGACACAAATTAAAACAATTTAATCATAGTTTAACAATATTTATCTTTCACGGTTGTGCCTTGTATGTTATAATTAAAATATATTTATTTCTAAGCAAGGAAAATGTTCTGCAATTTTTCTCTAAAAGGTTTTCTTTCTTATTTTTTTACAATTATATCTGTAATCTATCTTGAATTTAGTTTTGTATCTAATAAGAGTCAAGACAATTTTTTTCTGTACTGATACTCAGTTAACATAGTATTATTTACTGAAGATCATTTTCCCCCTATCTAACTTCTGTGAAACAATTTTTCCTTGACCCTTCTTGGACTTTCATATTTCCATATAAGCTTTAGCACAACATGTCAATTTTATCTAGTAAAGCAAAACTGCTGGAATTGATACTGGGACTGAAGTATGTACAGGAATTGGTTTGAAGGATTTAATGTCTTTAGAACACTGACTCAATTCGTTAACATGGTATGCCTCTCCATTAACTGGCATCAAAATATTTTATAGCTATTTGTGTAAAAATTGAACACATTTCTCACTATGTTTCTTATATGTATTTGATAGTATTATAAACGATACTTTAATTTTTTGTTTTCTACTTAATATTGCCTTCTAGTCACAAAAACAGCCTGTCAGTGAATTATGAAGATTCATTTAAACTATGGGTTAACCTCACTTATCATAATAGCTACTCTTCAATAAGCATTTAAAAGCTAACTTTAGAGAGGCAGAGGCAAGCAGAACTATGTGAGATCGATGCCAGCCTGATTTACACAGCGAGTTCCAGGCCAGCTGGGGGGACATTGTATAAAAAAAAAAGAAAAACCAACCAACCAAACAAGAACAGCCCAACTTACCTAGTCAATGTTCTGTTCATCAGTGTTTTTGGACAGATCTTGCTATGTATCAGACTGGCCTCAAACACAGTTTTCCTGTCTCCGCTTTCCAAGTGATTTAGAAGCACATTCACTTTCTGGAACATTCATTCTTAACAGAAGTACCAAATTTGTGCATTTTTGAAGTTTTATAGTAACTATGACATTTTCTTGAAATTAGTCCATTCCTGGTTTTGCCTATTAACTGTGAAATTATTTGTGAAGGAGGACACTGAACTGATCACTTCGCTTATAAATTTTTCATTTGCAAAAAACATTAATGCAATTAAATTACATTAATTTATGTGTTGTCAATATAAAAACCAGCACCACATTCTAATGAGTATTGTGGAGGAAATCTTAAATTGTAGTTAGAGATACAGTAATTAATTACTTTGTAATAGATTTTCAAAAGTGATAGAGAAAATTTAGAGCATGAACCTTGCTGTGGTGTAAAGAAGTAAAGGCATAAAAATAAAATGGACAGAAAGGCTTAAATTGGGTAGAGGACTGGGTGGGCAAGTTAGAGGAGGGAATAGAAGGAGGGGAAATTAGCACCAAAGATCTTTTAAAAAGTCCACAGGGAAACTTACTATGTAGAAACTTAAATATATACATATACATATATAAAAAGATTTAAATGGGTTTATCCTATAATGGGTGACAATATCCCTAGTAGATACCATAGACTAAAAAAAATCTAGCACCAAGAATAGGTTATCTCTTTTTGAGTTGTTGATCAGTGAGTATTACCCTCTAGAATTTGATGGTAAGACCCTATTGATGAAGACATCACATACTTAAGTAATAGATTATGAAGAAATCAAGCTGGTCCCTGACCTGGAAACTTCACCCCTACTGGCTAGCTTTCATAGTTCTAGAAGGTGCTATGCATGATACTGGAGGAAAAAAAGTAATTGTCAGTCTTACTCAACTGTGAATCATGTGAGCTACAATAATGACTGGCCTAGCAAGATATGGCCACCAGTACAATAGTGGCATGAAGGTCATGGGAGTTAATCAGCCATATTCTGATTGAATTTAAGACCTTCTCCACAAGATGAAACCCATACCTGGCCTTGTTATCAGGGCCAAGAATCTATGGCTAGACAGGTCACAAGCCATAGTGGAAAACCTGCTGTAATTCTCCTAAATGGACACAGTAACAAACCAACTCCTAATGACTTATCATATCCATCAATAAGTACATCTCCCAATCCTCATCAAGGAAGCCTCTTTTTTGTGGTAAATCGCGATTTACACAGAGACTCACAACTAGCCAAGGTGCAGAGACTACAAGGCTACTTATTAGAAGGCTTAGCCATAAATTGGACACCTATATCCCACCCTCTCCTCCAAAGGCTCAGGAATCATTGTGTAAGAAAGGGTGGAAAGATTGCAGGAGCCAGAGGTGCTGATGACTACAAGAAAACAATGCTTTCTGGACACAACAAGGCAGGGGCACATATGAACTCATAGGCATTGCGACAGCATGCACAAAATCTGCTGAAGGTCAAGCCAGACAAAATCTCCTCATGGAGAGGGGAAAGTGGGCACAGTACTTTACCTTTGACTAAGGAGCTATTGGCAACTGATAGATGGTGGGAGAGGGAGAATCATGTTTCTTTAAGACAGTGGCCCCTGTTAGGCCAACCAAGCTCCAGTGGACATCGACACACCCAAGAGTATATAGTAGTACAAATTGGACTCTGGGTTAAAAAAAAAAGAGGACACAAAGTCAGATGGGCAGGGAGGGGTGAATATGATCAAAATATACTGTATGGCATTATCTAATTTAAAAAAATGACCATAAGGGAAAAAAATAAACTTTTTTTTTTTTGGTATTTTTGAGACAGGGTCTCCCTGTAGCTCCAGCTTTCCTGGAACTCTGTGAACTAATTTAAACTTTCTAATAAACTCTTGAAATTTAAACAAAGTAGGAAGTATATAAAGTTCTTTAAAGGGAAGGCCATTATATTTATGTCTCTGGTGGCCTGGCAAGGACCATATATAATAAATAGTCTATTCAGTGGTCAACTGGAAAAAAAAAGCAAATGAATCCCAAAGCATCATAGTGACATAAATCTGTTAAGTCATCACCTTAAATTTTAGAAACAATTTACCTTTGAGAAACAAAAATAACTTCATTTACTGTTTTCAAAATTTCTCTTTTATTGACAGGATCTAACTATGCAATCCTGGCTGTTCTGGAACTCATGGAGATCAAGTTGGCTTTGAACTCAGTGATCACCTGCCTCTGCTTCCCAAGTGCTGGGATTAAAAGTGAGCATCGCTATGCCTGGCTACTAATTGAAATCTTAACAATGCTTCTTCACCAAAGAAACACAGCGTGACTAAAAAATGAAATCCCACTCTCAAGCCTATGTTAGTTTTTAGATGTTTGTAGAAGGCAGAAGGGCATCCTTATATTTCTGTGTGCTATAAAATTATTCCTTATTTTATCAGAAATTCAAATTTTACTGGGTGTCCTCAACTCTAATTTGATAAGCTGGCAACCCTAAACATGAGGTTTATTTATTTTATTTATCTTATTTATACTTTTGGGCAATGTGTGTATTACTCGTTCATGTCTTTGCATATGTTCATGTGAGTGCACTTAAACATGCATGCGTGTATAGAGGTCAGAGTTGATTTTGAGTGTCTTCCTCAATTGCTTGTCTGCCTTATTTTTTGAGTCAGTGTCTGTCACTGAGCCTGGAGCTCATAGCTTCAGCTAGACTGGCTGGCCAGTGAGCTTCAAGGATTTGCCTATTCACAGCCCCACAGCTCTGGAGTTACAAACTTGGGTCACCACAGTGTTTGTGTGGGTGCTGGGGATCCATACTCAGGTCCTGACACTCTCATGGCTGGCATTTTACGGCCAAGTCCATTTCTCCAACCTAATAAACACAAATTTTCTAATAATGGTATGTATGCAGACAAGCTAGATTATTTACTTTCCTGTAAGTCACTTCTTTTTTGGTCCTAAATTCAGAGTGAAAATTTAAGTTGTCCTATTAATGGAAAAGTAACTATAAACAAAGACTTTTTTTTAAATCAGTAAAAGGAAGATTGTTGTGAGCTCGGTCTTTGACACCAAGATGGATTTTCAAGGAGAAGGAAACATTTTAGGTGGCAAGCAGTTAAACATTTGGGCTACCTGACCCACTCTCAAGAAAACTTGACTTTCAGGATAAATGAAAAAATATATCCCCAACTAGTCCAACTCTACAGTTTTGAGGTCAATACAAGTCTGTAGCAAGAAATGCTATGATACATAAATCTCTTCTTAGATGATAATGAACCAGTGGGTAGTAATTCTCTGGATGCACAGGCATCTCAGGTAGCTTGTTCTAGAGTTCTCCAAGCCCTGACTTTAACAGATGTGAGACAAGGTATGATTGTTTCTTATAAAATTTTATTTAAATAAATATTACAATTTATATCTACTCACAAATCCAGTTGGCTAGGATGAGCCTCATTTAGTATTTCCTCACTCCGTGGTTCATAGATTGAGGGAATGATGTATAAGAATACAGGGAGGAATTTAAAGAGACCTTTATGATATAAATCTATTCATCAGGAGAAAAGATGCTCTCTGTTTATACTATTTCACAAATGCTATAATTTTCAAAATGAGGACCATAAATTAAGAAGTAATTCAGGGAACAAAGAATATGATGTCCAAATGAACTGTTATTTGCAGAGAATTTCCAACTAGTTTTCTGTTAGTTTTGAATAGTACAAACAAAATCATAACAAATTAAGTTTCTATAAGTTGGGCATTTTAAAGAGTAATTTGAATTATTGGACCAGCGTGTATTTCCATAAAACATACTTTGATCTGAGATAGATGGCAATTAAACACAAAGGGCTCAACTTCACGTCTGTATCATTGTCTTTATCTGTTAATTTGTTGAATTTATCTTAGAACTTATAAATGTTGCCAACACTCAAAGTTAATTTCACATTTCATGGAGCCAGAATTGTATTAGGTCCATCTGAGTCTCCCTTCAAGAGTTAGGACCTGGGAAAGCACACCCTTTCTACAGCATCTCTTGCTCAGCTCCTACCATTACGCCTCCAGTATCGTAGAAATGCACCATGGTTTATCACCAGGTCCTTGTTCAAGGATGCCTGAGCGAGTATAGCTACCACGCAGAGGAAATACATCTTTGTCAGAATTTGTTTTTTCTTTTTTATTGAATTTTT
>NW_008337494.1:394892-419499 GCF_000622305.1 Nannospalax galili
TTTATTTAATGGAATAACAGTATTAGGTTCTCTCATATGGCCTGTGAACTGTGTAACCACATGTTCCTAAGCCTGACATCATTGTCAGATATGGATTTGGTCTTATGAAGCAGACCTTAAACCCAATTATAAAGTGATTGGTTACTACCATAATATTCATGCCACTGTTGTATCAGAGGTCCTATCTTGCCAGGCCAGTTGTTGCTGAAACATGCAGGATCGCAGCTGGGTAAGGTTAATGATTTTTTTTCTTCCAGTTGGGTGGTACACACAGCACCTTCCAGCACTATGAGAGCTAACCAGTAGAGATGAAGCTTTGAAGTCAGTATCAGCTTAATTTCTCCTTGTTGTTCTGCAGCTCATGTCTTCAGCAAGAGGATCTTACTGTCAAGTTCTCATAGGTAACCAAGAGCAGGGGCAATGACCAGTGTTGTTTGACGGTCTAAAGGACCTCCTGATCAACAGCTTCAAAAGAGGGAGTCTGTTCCTAGCACTGGGCTTTGATTTTGCTAGCCTCTGGTGTCCAGTAGGGACAATGTCCCCCAGTTAAAAGATAACTCCTTTGAATCTCCTTTTATAATATGTATTTATATATTTTAAGAAGCCTCCATAGTGGTAGGTTTTCATATGGCTTTTGCTAAAGGCATTTAATGTGAATTATCCCTCCCCATAATCTCTTCTCTGCCCTGCCCTCCCATTCCCCACCCTACTTAACCCTTCATACTTTATTATTCCCCTTTTCCTTAACTCTTGATATAGTCTGAGAATATCTGATAACAGCCTTGTTATGAGTTGGATGTGAAGTGTCCTTCCTAAAGCTCATGTATTACAGACTTGGTTACCAGTTGATGGGCACTAGGCTTAGTGAATGAATCCTGAGAGCTCTGATCTAATTAATGTATTAATTCTTTGATGGATTCATAATATGATGACATTATTGGGAAGCTAGGTCTAGGTGGAGGAATTGGATTGGGGAGACATGTCCTGAGTGATATGTCTTGGTTTTGTTACCTTTTTGTCTCTCTCTCTCCTTCCTTGTTGAGAGGTGAGCAGCCTCTGCCACATACCTCCACTGTCTGCCTTGCCTCAGGCCCAAACCAATGGACCCAGTAAACTTTGGACGGAAAGCTCTGAAGCCTGAGACAAAACAAAATTTTAAATTATTTATATCAGGTACTGTGTCTCATGAAGTGATGAACATATTAACACAAGACTTTATTAATAAACGAGGCCTTTTAATTTTAAGAGATTAATATAATTGATTTTCTAACACACACACACACACACACACACACACACACACACACTTGACGATGCCCTGGTACACTATATTGAGGCTCCATATAAAGTTACATTATTCCTTTTACTCAGTGGAGCCAAATAATTTTTCATCTGTGCTATCACACACCAATAATATATAGAAAAAGGAATGATTCTACCATCTGTGTTTGTTCTTTTAAAATGAGGTGATTCTCTTTTGTATGACTAATACAAAGGGAGAGCCATGGGATGCTACCACCATTTCTCTCATTGTTCCACATGAGCTTTGTCCTGTGGTTTCTACTGGAAGAAAAGTTAAACCACAAAGTTGGTCAGGCTATTTCGGCTATTTGTCCATGGGCCTTGAGTAAACAGACTGTCTCAGTGACCTGTGCTTCTATTTTCTTGGGCATTTTGTTCTGCCTTGTGATGATGGTTGAACAAGGTTTTCAAAGCTCTGATATAATAAGGGGCAGGGAGCTAAACATGATGACTACTGTACCAACATTCCAGACGAGCACCAGCCTCATACAATTGTGGCTTTACAGAGCACACTTTGTAGTAGTTATTATTATGAGCTGCAGTAAAAGGAAAGAACTAGGGATGTAGATCAGTGGGTTTCATTCATTCTGAAACACAAAGATAACTGGCAGGGGAAAAAAAGAAAGTTTCATTAGAAAGAACCAAAAAGAAAAAAAAAATTAACCTCTGTATTGCCGCTGGGTCACAGTCATGGATTTCGGTATAGAAAAGTGTTCGTTCATTGCATTGGTACAAACTTAAATTTGGCATAATGCAAGCTCTTCATTTTACAAAATATCTTTCATCATACTGACCTGAAAGTTCTTCTTAGACATCTGAATGAGAAAATAATTATTCAAAACAATGAAGGCTAAAAGGAGACCTAATGGGGGAAAGAACTAGGCCCTGCTGTTCCTGCCTTTCAGACTTAGCTTTAAGCACAGAACAGGAAAGCACATCAGGGCTTGCTTTCTTATATCTTCTAAGGACCTCTTTGTTTGCAGAGATTACTGTGAAGACTTAAATAGATAGTATACAAATGCATCTTGAGTTGTTTTAGGTGACTTTATCTTTTGCCTCCATATGGGCCTCTGAAATGTGTTCTGTGAACCAACCTTGTCCTTCTAAAAAGGAGGTCTGGATTTGTTGCTTGCAAATCTGTGTATTGATCTCACATCAAGGCCATGCCTGAATGACATTCAGGTTGAGGTGTTCTAAGTGTTTAGTGGAATTTCCATTAATTTGGTGTACATTTTCTCATCTGACACCCAGGAGCACCTGAATCTCAGTGTCTCAGTGTCTCCTGCTGCCCCACAGTCAATACTAATAACAATTGGTAGATATTTGGAAAATATGTCTTACCTCATGATAGAAACAAAACATAAGATATATTGTTCTCTGTCTCATAAAAATATAAGCATGTTCTAAGTGTGCAAGGTGTTTCTTTCCTTACAAAGTGCAGTAGAGAACAAAGTGCATTTTCTAAAATACTATGTGATATTGATCTTACCTTGTTTATATTAATCTATAACGTCTTAATGTAAAATAATTGTTATAAATACCATTCATCAACATATATAATATATAAAGCAAAAAAAGTAGAGGCTGGGGCTGGAGAGATGGCTCAGAGGTTAAGGGCACTGACTGCTCTTGCAGAGGACCCGGGTTCAATTCCCAGCACCCACATGGTGGCTACAAACCATCCTTAAGTCCAGTTACAGGGGAATATGAACCCCCCTTCTGACCTCTGTGGCGTTGCATGACATGGGTGCACTCACATACATGCAGGTAATATACTCATACACATAAAATAAGAAAAATAAATAAAATATTTTTTAAAAAGTAGGGGCTGGAGATGTAGTTCAGTGGAAGTGTACCTGCTTAGCTTTCAGGAGGAAGTAGTTTTCATTATAAAGAAGGCCTTGGATTTAATCCTTAGCACAACGAAAAGCAAAAATCAAAGGAGAAGGCAAAGAAGATTTATAAAATGAAGAAAACAAATGAAAATATTAAAATAATCCACAGTCCCACTACTTGATGTCACCTCTAGAATTTTGGTGTGTAACTTCCAAGATTAGCGTTTTTCTCCTTCTGGTTATGTCTATTTGTATGTATTAATCTATCTAAGCTGCATTTACATTTTTTGTGTCAGAGTCTCCCTGTAGCCCCAGCTGGCCTAGAACTTGCTTTGTAGACAAGGCTGGCTTCAATGTCACAAAGATTCTTCTACCTCTGCTTCCCAAATTCTGAGATTAAAGGCATGTACCACTGCACCTGAATTTATTTAAATTTTTTAAAATCAGAGAGATACTGTACCTTATAGACTCTTGTAATCTGTTTTTAATATAATTTTTTCTCTAAAAATTTCATGTAGGCATATAATGCATCTTTATCACATTTACTTCCTACTTCCCCTTCCAACCCCTCCCAGATTCTATCAATGTCCCCATGTTCTCTCTTTAAAAAAAAAAATCCACTAACTCTATCTAGTTAGGGCTGCCCATATGTGCATGAGTGTGGGACCATCCACTGGAGCATAGTCAACTTACCAAAGTCCACACCCCTAAACCAAACTAACTGTCCTCTGATATAGTCATTTCCTCCAAGATAAAATCTTACATCTCGGAGGGAAATAATTGACCAGGTTCACTAGGTTCCTTTCTTACCAAGACAGCTGAGAGACACTCTCTGACAAGTCCAGCTGCCTACAAGGGGCCCAGACCAACCGAGCTACCTGGAAAGGACACTCTCCAACCTATTGAACTGCCTGCAGGTTGTGCAGCATGCTCCATATTTCTTGCTTTCCTGGGCTGTCACCCATCCTGGAGTGGGCTTTGGTGATTCAGCTGTCTTTGAGTCATTTCTGCTCCTGGAAGTAACCCCAATAAAACTCATCAGCTCACCAATTTGAACTTTGATGGTATCTTACTTTGATTTACTGTTGTTTCCCTGTCTGGGGTGAGTAGATGTTTATGTTTCCCAAGGAAAAGTATCACACAGCATGCTTCCCTGGCAGCCATCAACTAACTGTCCCTGCCCATAGCTCCTCAGCTGGGAGTGGGGTCTCATGTTCCCCTCCCCCATCCATGCTTCAGTATTTTGTTGTGCAGCTCATATCCAGGCAACCACAGCTTCATGGTTCATGACTGCCACGGTCCTGTCAGGTCCAGAAGACATTATTTTACCCCATTTCTTCCTGACCTCTACTTCTTAAACCACTTCTTTTCCCTTTTCTGTGATGTTTCTTGAGCCTTCAGGGCTGAAGGTATATGATACACATGTCCTACTGATGACTGAGCACTCCATGGACACTTATTCTCTGCATTTTGACCAGTTGTAAGTCACTGTATTAACTCCTGTGACTTGCACAAAGAAACTTCTCTGATGAGAACCCAGAGCTGCAGTAATCTATGGATATAGAGATGCGCATTTAGAAGGCAGTTTGACACTATGTGCATTTTCTTTCTAAAACAGTAAAAGTAGATTCTCCCTTAGGGCCTAAAAACTCTAGCCATTGGTTCTTAGCTGGATTTACAGGACCAGGCATGTGTTTCCTCCTGTCAAGTGGGCCTAAATCCAACCAGAAAGCAGCACGTTAGCCCCTAACATTCATGCCTCTATTGTACCCACAATGCTTTTTTGTTGTTGTTATTGAACAACATATCATAAATATATTGGAATTTTTAACCAAACACAATTCCATAACAGTTTTCACTGACTGCAAAGTATTTCATCGTACATATGTGTCATAGCTCACACAATCATTTCACCTTTGATGAATATTTTTTGGACTCTTGATTTTTTACAGTCACATGCACTGTTATTGTGCACATGTTGTATAAACACATCTTCGTGTTTACATTAACTTCTCCTTTAAGATAAATTCTTAGAATGGAAAGGCTGTCAGAGGTTGTAAATGTTTTTTTTTTTTGGATTTTGATGCATAATGCTGAATTTTCCCCAAGACTGTGACAATTTAATCTTTAGTCACTAATCTGAGAGCATTCCTGACTTCTTATACTTTATCACTACTGTTATTGCTCTGTTTTTCAGACAAAAGTATAATCTTAGTCTAGATTTTTCAGTGTCATATAAGTGAGCCTGAGTTGCATCATACCTGCCAATGGCTGAGAGAATGATTTCCTCGCTTCTCCTCCCTGAGATTGATAAGTATCAAAATTGGATTAGAATGGAACTAGAAAATTCAGAATCTAAGAATTACCTTTAAGGGCATTAACAAATTATGCATTCTTTCTTATTTACTTATATATAAATATTTTATGTGTAAAATGACTAAAACATAAAAAGAATTACCTTTATAAATGTAGGAATTAAAATTTTGTTTTATTAATTATTATTGTGTGAATGATGCATGTGTGTGTGTATGTGTTCGTGTGTGTGTGTTGTGCGAATGCCATGGAATGTGGGCAGAGTCCAGATGACAACTTTCTGGAGTCGGTTCTCTCTTTCCACCTTTACAGTGGTTCTGGGAATTGAATTCACATTGTCAAGCTTACATGCAACATTTTTATGTACTGAGTCACCTTACTGGCCCAGAAACATTTTTAATATGCCAAAGACTACAACCGAGAACAGAAGTATCAGAATTGAGTCTTTTATGAAGCATTTTAGAATGGGCATCGTAGAAATGATTGTTTCTCTTCTGGATTGTTTAATGTGCAGCCCTATATCTCATAACATCATGATTGCTTTTCTGGAATAAGGTCTTTCCTCATGAGGTGCTGCTGTGGGGAGACATGGTGTTCACTGAAGAGCTACAGTACAGCTACAGTACAGGCAGGAGTCAATCACATGACTAAGATTTGGCCAATTAGATTTGTGATTGTGCCTTTCTGAATGTTTATCAATTGCATCTTAAGTAGCAAAGGTGTATTTATACAGTTTAGCCCTACACAGTCACCAGGGTTTTTTACATCCGGGTCCACAAACTTGTCTTGATAGGTCTTAACACATATGACAGAATTCATGAAATCCAGTGGGAGGGAGTTATGGGGGAATGCAGGGCGGGGGAGGGGGCATAAAGATGATTAAGGTGTTTTGTGTGAAGTGCACAAAAATTCAATCAAAATATAGATTGAACAAAAGAAAAACATTTTTATTGATAATTTGAGAATTTCATACAATGTATTTCAATCATGTTCAGACCTGCTCCCCCATTTCCACACCTACCTTACTAACACCACCTCCCATGACTTGTTTTTCTAAGGACAAGTATAATTTGTGTCTCCAAATGCTTTGGGGTGTGGTTCTATCCCCTGGTACCTGGTCAACTTACCTGTGTCACACCCTTAAAGAAAACTGACTCTTCCTCTCCCAGCAGCTACCAGTTGCTAGCTAGGGTTGGGGCTTCTTGTCCATGTCCCCCACCCATATGCTGAGATTTTGTCTGGCTTGCACTTGCATATGTCTTGTGCATGCTGTCACAGTTGCTGTAAGTTCATATATCCAACAACCCTGATGGCGGGAAAACAGTTTCTATACAGTTGTCTACCACCTCTAGCTCTTACAATCTTTCCACCCCCCTCTTCAGCAATGATCCATGAGCCTTTTAAGGAGAGGGAGACACCACAGACTAGTAAGCAAAAAACTCAAGAATAGATTCCCTCTTTCGGAGTTGTTTAGTGGTGATGGTGGTGGTGGTGGGGTTCCCATAGATCCTCAAACAACACAGGCTACTGCTCCTGCTCTTGATTACCCACCAGGAATGGACTTCCTTTTTGGAGCTGTTGATTAAGGGGGGGGGTCCTATAGACCCTCAAACAATAGTGGCTATTTCCCTTCATCTTGGTTACTTGTCAGAATCTGGGGGTAAGACCCTATTGGCTACACCAGTTGCAGAACAAACAATGAAAAATCAAGCCAGTATTGACTTCAAAGCTTCACTTCTTCTGGCTTGCTTTCATAGGGTTGGTAGGTGCTGTGTATGCTACCAGAAGAGTAATCATCAACTTGCCTGGCTGTAAACCCTGAAAGCTACAACAACAACTGGCCTGGTGAGATATGCCCACTGGTGCAATAATGGCATGGATGTTAAGAAATTAACTAACTACTTTCAGATTGGATTAAGGCCCACTTCACAAGATTGGATTTAATGCCTGGCACTGTTATTGGGGCCAAGAACCTGTAGTGAGACAGGTCACAGGTCATAAGGGACAACCTACTGCTGTTGTTTTTCTTAATGGATGTAGTATTAAACTGACTCCTAATGACTTATTGTTATACCCATGGATTAGCGCATCTCTCAACTCTCATCAGAGAAGTTCCTCTTGCAGCAGACGGTGATTAACACAGAGATCCACAACTGATTAGTGTGCTGAGGCTAAGAGACAGCGGAGTGATCAGCCCTTAATCATATAAATCTGCTCTTCCCAAAGAATCTCTCCTTCCTTCTGAAAAATTCTCTTATTAAGTTGTCCAAATGTCTTTGTCAGGAACTCCAACTATATGCAAATAGACAATGTGATTTTCTAAGAATTGTGAATGCCAAACGTTTTTCCTTCATATGATTCCCTAAAATATCTTTGTTTTTGAGCAGCACTAGAAATGTATCTTAATACTCAGTCTCAAATGTAATAAATCTCTTTGGGAAGATTTCTTTCCATTGCATTGCAATGATGAAAGAAAAATGACACCAGCACCATCTTTGCCTGGTCCATTGCAAAAAATCACTATTCTATCTGCCTCTGTGGTGTCTTGTGTTTCATTAAGAGACCTATCTTGTGTTCTTCAAATATGAGCTGAGGATTGGAAAACACCACGGGACTTTCCTCAGTCTTGCTAAGGTGACTCAAGGAGCTGCAAAGCCTTGGAAAGATAAAAGCTTTGCATTCAGACACAAGATTGCTGGCAAATCCTCCCTTTCACCACATTTCACTCTCTGTTCCCTTGTCTTTCTCTGGCTTCTGCTTTTTATTCTGTTAACAGGATGAACATAATGTAACTTATTGAAAAAAATTCAAGCAAAGTACACATGCAAGGCTTTAACCCTGAGTCCTCCAAAGAAATGTGTATTTCTAAATTTCTTTCAGACCCAGAATCTAATATTGATGATGATTATAGAGGCTGTTTCTTAAGCCATTATGAAGCACCTGCTATCTGTATGCCACTGTGGTATATGCTGTCTTTGGACGATCTTATTTGATCCCCACAATAACTCCATGACAATAGTGATAATGATAGTGATTGTGGCAGAGCTGGGATTCATAACTTAGGCAATCTGGCTCTTAGCCAGTTTTTGGTTTGTTTGTGTTTATGGATTATAAATACGGACAATTTTCCCCAAATATTTATGTTACTTCATCAGATTCTCCAAGTCCTTTACTTCTGTTAGAAAAAGATTTCCTAGACACTATTTTGGGCTATAAGCCTTTGTAGGTATTTGTGACAAAACATAAGGATGTGTATTGCTCACATCCAAATTGGGTAGAGTACACTGAATCTGTGGAAACAATCAGGAAACTAGGGGGCAAGTTTCTGCCAGTCAACACAGAGCACTTTTCTCAGACCTGGCTCTGATTGGTTCCTAGTGTCCTGAGTTCTGGGTACTCAATGACTCAGGCTGGGCATATGACCCAAGCAAGGGCAGAGAGCCAAGGCCAACCGCGCCACTGAAGGTAAAGCCACAGTCAGATGGGATAGCATCCTCCAGACCCTCTGCTTTATTTTGGTCTTACAAATTGCATATATTTCTGTCTAGCGATTTTCCAGTTCTGGAGTCCCCCAAACTGGTTATTTGGTGAGCACTGAACTTCCAAAGTCTCCTTTCATGGGTCAGGGCATTGGAAATGCTGTCACTGGCTTGGAAAAGAGGACGTCCCACAGAGTCTACTATTCTACAGTTGTTTGTTCAAAGGCAGAAAGTTGCTTAAATGCTTTCTTACTTTTGCTTCTCTTTTTATCCCCCGGAGTGAAAACTTGCAGACAATAACCTTTCCCCTGTCACGTTCCAGTGTAAAATGTGTTGCTAACAGGCATTTTGAACGAACTCAAGCCTCTAACCTTTCCCCACTCTGTATTTTTATGTTCTGAGCTGTGAAGTTTCCTCACAATGCAGTTTTGTATACTAAAAGGAATTGCATATGTTTTCATTTGAAATTCAATGCCTTTGGCTTAAAAAGCATGAGCACACTTGGTAGGTTTGGTTTAAAAAATACATTTATTTATAGTTTCACTATTAGTTATTATTGATAAAGGCAGCTTGATGTGCTTGCCAACACAGGTGTAAAATCTCCTGAGCATGGAGGTTATGCTATTTCTGAGACAGGTTGCAGATGAATATACATGGAAGTTTTAGATTTACTTTAAAAGCAATTGCTGTTCCTTTCATCTCCTTCTGATTTCTACCATTACTGAATTGGAACGGTTATTTTATAATTCACTTCAAAGTGATGGGTAAAATGGAGGTTTTGGAAATAAAATGTCCCCCTTTTATAAAGTCTTACATTTGTAACCAGGCTGTCCATGGAAAATAAATCATGCAAGTTTAGATATTAAGATCCATAAAAACATGCAAAAAATAATAACCCTAGTATAATTACCTTGACTGAGACAAAATATGCCAGAAAGATTCCAAATTACCACCCTGAACTCTAAGGTTCTTAATTTTTGTTTTGTTTTGAAGTGATTGTCTGTAAGGGAAAGAGTTTAAAATTTGTGAAAAAGAAACAAGAATTTTTATTGTTCGTCTCAGGAAGAGCCTATTTGAGAGAAAGTGACAGCAAGATCTGCTTTGAGAAAATTCTATACTGCATTCCAACTTTTACTAATCTCATTGATTTTAGTTTATTAAAACAGCAATAAAGTAATATCATTAACGAATTAACAGCAGCAAAACTAGTCATGCATACAAAAGTGGCAATCATATTCTTCAATACATTTCTTTCATTTCAACTCTGAGCTTCATATTTGGAAACAATGTCATGTGAAAGGAAAATGGAAATTAAAGGGAAATGAAGTGTCTCATAGTTAGATATTTTAAGATGTGTAGGTGTTGAAATTTTCAATATTCATTGTATTTTAAATTTTGGAGTCCCAAAGTTCATTTATCTTTTCCCAACATTTTATTGTGGAAATTTTTTAAATAAAGAAAAGTTAAAAGAGTTATATAGTACATCCTGCATATTCATTCTATACGCTATGACTAGCATTTTCCATATTTATATTATAAACAGACTCTTAAAATCTATTCTTTGCATCTGCAAGTCCATTTTATTATTGATACATTTCAAAATCCAAAGTTCATTTATCTTTTCCCAACATTTTATTGTGGAAATTTTTTAAATAAAGAAAAGTTAAAAGAGTTATATAGTACATCCTGCATATTCATTCTATACGCTATGACTAGCATTTTCCATATTTATATTATAAACAGACTCTTAAAATCTATTCTTTGCATCTGCAAGTCCATTTTATTATTGATACATTTCAAAATCAGTGGCTGACACGGCAGACTTAATCTAAACATTTTAGCTTGTATGCTAATAATCAGAGTTCAATATTTGCTCTCTAGTTGTTTTTTGATACACTTTAATGTTGCTTTGTATTTTGGGGACTCTTTCTCCACTGACGTCCTTCCTTTCCCAGAGTTTATTAAACTTGTTATTGTGATTTCTTGTCTTTCCAAATTTTAATTTTTTTCTAACCTTTGCTATTTCTAGTTTACTTATTTCCCTCCTTATTTTTGTTACCTCTAGTTTCATTTCTTTCCTTTATGGTCTTTATAAGTTGAATACTATGAGTTACGGCTAAAAATTGGTTTGTGCCTAGATAAGATTACAAGTTTACAGGCAGCTAACTTAGGAAACTTAAGAGTGCAAGAGGTAAATATGGGCCCACACTTTGTTGAACTAGTCCTGGTAGACTTTAAGTCCTCACCCTCTATAAAACGTGGTTCAGGCAGAAGTGCCTTTCCCATGTCTCCATGATTTGAAATTCAAGTGCAAGCTCGCAGTTAGATTTTGCAATTTTTCAAGCATATCTCACATTTGTCACCGACGTGTGTGCATGTGTGTGGAACGCATACATTGTGTGTTGTTTGTGTGTGCATCACATTTGGGGCCCTGTGACCTACAATTCAGCATGGGGTTTGTCCCCAAGCCTCTTTAGACTGTCAGCATTTTTTTAAGTTTGTTTTGTTCCTTATGCTAATAAAGCTTGTCTCCGATTCAATCAAAGCATATTATCTCTCTACCCCCCTTTTTTTTTCTGCAAGCAAGGAGGCAATCTGTTCTGTTTAAATGCCTCATCATCCTTTCTTCCCCATCCCTGTTCCCCTAGATTTTCGAGATTGTTGACTATGATGTAACAGATGGCCCAACAGACCTCCGACTCTTTGCAGTGTTGGCCAGCTTGGCTCGGAAAAATAGCAGCACTGGAGTAAGTATTCCCAGGCATGGGACGCTCATGAATTTTAACTCCTCTGCAACAAAGGAATTCAAAGGGGGTAAGAGCCAATCTATCAGGAGCGGAGGCAATTAAACAACATAGGTTGGCATTCTGCTGCTGAGGACTCCCTTCCCTGGTTCTGAATATTTAGACGAGATTAGATCAGCCTGGCTTCCATTCATCTCTGCCCTGCCGCAAGGTATCAAAACAATGACAGGACTCAAAAACAGAAGGCACTAGAGGTTTAGCTTTTAATGATAAAATGTTTGTGTTGCTGTGGGAGAGTACTGTAAGGGAAGGGACAGAGGAGCCACTTGGGTGATCCTACCTCATGTTCCCAGGACAACTCCAGGGACAACCAGGAAGAAGCATCCTGTCTCCTTTGGCTTTCCTACCCAAGGCCCTGGTTTTTAATATTTTAGCTCCCGGGGGTTGGGCTTAGAGCCTGGATTGCTCATACTTTTGTGATTACTTCAAGCAGGACAGTAGACGTAGAAGGCAATAAGATGAGGAGGCAGAGTAGACTTACTTGTCTGTGTTCCAACTTGAAAAGTACAGAAATGGACAAAGAAGAAAAGAGCTGTTTAGCATAGTCCTATCACTGCAAAATGTTTTTGGCAGATTTTCTTCCTGTCTTTTTTTGTTTTCATAATATATTTCAGATTACACACATATATGATTGCATTATCTTTTTTAAAATATTAGACAAATGTTTCACAAATTCAGTACCCAAACCTGCCTGTGTGGCACGATTCCATCTCCAGCTCTCTCTGGGTAACTTCAAGGTAAAGTGGAATCGAGGAGTCTTGCTTTGGTGTTTCTTCATTGAATTTTATAATGAAGTGTATTGTTCAATTAAATATCTGCTGGGTGCTGAACACCGGAATATAAGGAAAGCGTGAGAAAGGGTACTATTCTTGTAGTGCTGGAGACCTACAGGAAGCCAGGTAAACTTACACGGTACCGCTGGAGTATAATGGAGATACACAATTGTGCTAAATAGTATGTACTAACCACAAGGGAAGCAAGAATTCTACGTAGGCAGAGAATTACTGTCATAGCAGAATTTAAATTTGAGTCAAATTTTGAAGAATTAACTCTTAAAAGAATGCAAAATAAAGAGAAAACTGGTGAATGACGGTCAAAGGAAGTTAGCATGTTGACTCAAGGAGTGTGCTGTAGCTAAAACACAACACTGAGTAGGTAAGAATAATTACCTCAGTTTTCTAGAAAGTGCAGGAATGTTTTTCTGACTTGTTTTCTCACGGGGGCTATGTAGTTCTCAGGGAAAGGATCTTGAGTGAGCATATCACAGAATAATTTTATCCAGTGGCATTCACCTCAGTTCTGATTTTAAAAATCATAGTAAGAAATAAGGAGTTCTAATTCAAGTTCAGCCTCTTGACAGAAGAACTAAAAGTATGACTTTCTCAGTATAAGAACTTCTCAGCTTCAACTACTGATATCACTCCACCAGCTTCACCAGTCACTGTGGTGGTTATTCTTGATTGTAATCTTGACTGGATTTGGAATCACCTAGGACACACCCCTGGGGTTGTCTGCGATGGTGTTTCCAGAGACATTTGACTGAGGAGGAAAGCATCGTCTTGCATGTGGGTGGCACCATCTCATGGTCTGAACACCCAGACTGAATAAAAGAGAAATAAAGGGAGGGAAGCCCAGTGAGTTCCAGCATTCCTTTCTTTCTGATTTCTGTTCCACCGAGATGTGAGGAGATAAGGGGTTCTAGCTGGATATTCCCTTTGTCACAGACCCACCTGACTCCATGCCTTCCCTATCATCATGGACTATATCCACTTAAACCTTGAGCCAAAATCAGTCTTTCCTCATTTAAATTGTTTTAGCCAAGTATTTTATCACAGTGACTAGAAAACTTACAGATATGTCGTCTGCTACCAACAGTACCACCAAGCAATACTCTGTACAACCACAACCATCAGCAGTTCAGCATCATCTACTTTTGCAACCACCACCATCATCACCAGAAACAATATCACACCCTTAGCAGCAACAATAGCAACATCACTCCTTCATTATTGGGAGATAAGAGCCAGTTTTCTCACTCCTACTCAAGAGCATCTTGTTTTCTATTAATCATATTTTTGTTACCATAGTTAAATATCACAGACTATGATATCACATGCCTGTAATCCCAGCTACTCAAGAGACTGAGGCAGGAATATCATGAGTTTGAGGCTAGTCTGGGCAACAAAGCAAAAATCCATCTTAAAAACCAACCAACCAAACAGAAAAAAACTAAGAAGAAACTAATGAAATACCTGAGGCAAGATAACCTTATAAAAAGAGATTTAATTTAGCTCAGAGTTCTGGAGGTTCAGGGCAGGGTATATTCAGGGGCTCAGTTCTAGTGAGGTAGATGGTAAGCAATGGTAGGGACACATGCAGGAACAAATGGTCACATCTCAAACCAGGAGTGCGAAAGTGGGACCATGCTTGCTTCTTTTAAACAACCCCCTTGTTAGAACCACCAAGGGGTCACAAGAGAACTACTTTAGTCCTTCCATAGATGGCATCCCCAGTAGCCCAAGAATTTCTACTTAGGCTTTCCCCCCATCCTTTCAATATTGTCACTGTGGTGGTTTAAAAGTGAAATGTTGCCTTCCACCTCCCCACAGGCTCCAGCTATTTGAATACATAGTCAGTTGGTGGCGCTGTTTGTGGAGGGTCATGGAACCTTCAGGAGGTGTGACCTTGCTAGAGGAAATATGTCACTGGGACAGGTTTTGAGAGTTTATAGCCTTGTGCCACTTCCAATTTCTCTCTCTCTCTCCTTCCTGTGTGTGCTTGAAGATGTGAGTGCTTAGTTTCTGCTCTAGCTGCCACTGCCACCATGCCTTCCTGCTATGATGGACTCCTTTCCCTCTGGAACCATAAGCCAAGTAAATACTTCCTTCTATAAATTGTCTCCGTCATAGTGTTTGATCACAGCAACAGAAAAGAAAAGTAACTAACACAGCCCCCCTAGGCTCCAAGCTTCCAGCACGTGGACCCTGGAGACAAACTAAAGAGAAACTACAGCATTTTACCAAAGCTCTTATACGTGGTACAGGCTGAAGTTAAGCCTGAATTGAACTTGACTTCTATTTCCTCCTAGCTGTGATTTCCCTCCTGTTCATGAGTATTGATCTTCAGCCCCAGCGACCTAAATATTAAACTCTGCCTCACATTGGCTCCCTGGAGGAACCAACCTGGGAACTGCATGTGGCCTTCATGCTTAGCCTCGGTTCTCTCTTCTAAGTCTGGGAGATGTAAGAATCAAATTAGATGGTTTAATGAAATCTTTTTAGAAATCATAATGTACGTTTTCTTTAAATGACAAAGACATACTATCATTCTAGCCACCTAGGATAAAATTTTAAAACTCAGATTCTAAAAGCAAACAGTTTGACTTAGAAGCTGTGTTTCACAGATAGATTTATGATATGGGTAAGTTATTTTACCTCACTGCCTCTCAACTTTCCAAAATATAAATCGAAGACTGATGGGATTCAACATGACCTACTGGCAGCCATCTTGAAGTAGATGTGCCTTGGTTGCTCCTAGCAACTCTGATCTGTTTTCTCCACACAGTTTCCCAGCATGTTGTACACAGATAAATCAGTAGAGAGCTATGTGAAGATTTACAGCCTTGATATGATGTCATCCATACCAGAAATATTGCTAACGTCCTTGATATTAATTTTAGATAAAGCAGGTACAGTCCAACTTGGATTTTTATCCTAATCATTAAGCAAGCCCGTCTTTATGATAAAATTTGCAGAAGCCTCTGTTCTTGCTGTATCCAAGTCTATGCTTTTTTTCAGTAAATCAGTCACTAATAAATTTTATAGTCATGGATCTGTCTTTAGTCTCTCAGAATCTTGCAGTAGATTTTCCTATTCTGAGACTGGGTTTTTCAAAACCAGATGTAGTATTTACAGAACTTACACAGAGGTGACCAGGAAAGCACCCAGTTATCAGTATATACCTGAGTAGAGTAACAACATGTCAAATGTCCATGCATTTTCAGGAACAAGTAACACAAATCTCCAGGAGACATCTATTTTCATCACAAGAGGAACATATGAAAAATTCAGGATTCTAGGTAGCTGGATCCTCAGTGTTTTCCAGGGCCTGTGGAGTGGATGTTGCATGGGACCCAGGGACAGGACGGGGAACAGGACAGGAAGAAGTAAGTCCACATAAACATGAAAGACAGAAGACTGAGGAGAAGCAGCTGAGAAAAGGTGACCCCAGGATGTAGACAAAGTAGCTATTGGATCGGAATGACCCGGAATGTCCCTTTATGCCAGAGGCTGATTACAAGATAAACAATTAAAAACCAGTCACTTTCTGAGGTATGGAATACAGTGACTGGGCTTAAATACTCTCCAATGTTATCTGGGAAGGTGTGAATAGAGAAAAAGAACACAAAAAGGAGTGTGTGTGTGTGTGTGTGTGTGTGTGTCAGAGAGAGAGACAGAGAGAGACAGAGAGACAGAGATAGAGAGAGACAGAGAGAGACAGGGAGAGACAGAGAAACAGACAGAGACAGAGACAGAGGGAGACAGACAGAGACAGAGAGACAGAGAGAGACAGAGAGACAGAGAGACAGAGACAGAGAGAGACAGAGACAGAGAGAGACAGACAGAGAGACAGAGAGAGACAGACATACAGACAGAGACAGAGAATTTTTAAAAGTGGAGAGAAAATATCTTGAATTCTGAGTGAGGTTTTCCAAAGTCAGATAAATAACATCTTATGATAGGATAGGTCTGGCAATAGCAGTAAACAAAATACTTTGATTATGGATTGGGAAGACGTGATTAGAATAAACTAGTGGAAATCAGTCTCGAAGGAAACTCCACTCCATCCATTTAGGTTCCTCTTTTCTACCTTCTTATCTTTCATCCCACCCTACTCAGCTCTCGTCAGGCTCTGGAGTCAAGACACCCCAAAGCCAATCTGTTCTGCACAGCATGACACGCTGGAACCCTGCACAAAGTCTGAAAGCTCGTCTTCCATACCTGTCACGGTCTCTTTCCTTGAGTCCTTGGCACTCCTATGGGCCTTTTTTCAGTCTCGTTTGTCTCCAGTTCCTTCACTCTGGTTCACAACTGTGCTGGTCTTCCAACACTGCCTCTAGGACTATAGTACATACTAAGGACCAAAGACAGAGCAATGGAAACAGATTTCTTAGAATATTGGCAACTAACATTTGGGAAGGCGACCCACTGATCCTGATTCAAATGGATGGCTGCTCCTTTCCTCCCCCACCATCCCTACAGCTAGTGAGTCAGTATGGCCTTCCTAAGGAGTATCAGAGTCCTTCCTTCAAGAGTGTATGAAGACATAGGTTACCCTCTAACAAGCTAGTTACTCATTTTTAGATGTGAACTTAAAGGCACATATTATAGGCAATAGTGAATTATGTTAAATAAAAACTAATCACCTGAAAGGACTTCAGTGGAAGTTCAGAATGACGAGGGTAGGTGAGTCTGATAAATGCTCCATTTATTGGACAAACCCCATTCCTCATGTCCTGCCCCCAACACTCTGCACACATTATCCCATCTGACCTTCCTAACAACCTTGCAAGGCTTAGCCCTATTTTTGCCGAGGAAGAATTGGGTTACTGAAAGCTTCGTACATTTGTCTAAGCTGACAGGGTAAACAGATGCATCATTTAGAACAGTGCTTTGGAAATATAAAAACCTGTGTTGTGGTTTTGAATGATAAATGTCCCCCAGAAGCTCATGTATTTGAATACTTGGTCCCCAACTGTTGACACTGTTTGGGGAGGTTAAGAAAACTTAGGGGGTGGGCCTTCCTGGAGGAAGTGCATCACTGGAGGAGGGCTTTGAGAGTTTATAACCTCATCTCACTTCCTCACTTCCTGTTCTCTCTCCCTCTCCTTCTTCCCTCTCTCCCTTCCCTTCTTGTACACAGAGGAAATGTGACCTCTCTGCTTCCTGTTCCTGCTGCCATGCCTTCCCCACCATATGGACTCTTCGTCCCTAGAACTGAAAGCTAAAACAAACCCTTTCTCCCTTAAGTTGCTTTTGGTCATGAAATCTTTGTTATAGCTACAGAAAAATAGCTGATACACATTTTGTGCTTATTAAATAGAAATGAATTAAAATATTGAGCTGCAGGATCAATATTTGAACCAACCTCTCTGGTCTCAAAGCTTCTGTTCTTTCTACCACAGCACACTGCTCCTACCCTATGCCTGCCCCATGAGCTACCCACTGTCAAGTATGGGAAGAGAATACTGAGGAAAGAATAAAGACTGAGGAAGTCAATCCCCTGTCCTTCCTTCCTCCTTCCTTCCTCCTTCTTTCCTGCCTTCCTTCCTTCCTTCTTTCCTCCTTCCTTCCTCCTTCCTTCCTCCTTCCTTCCTGCCTTCCTTCCTTCCCCTTCCTTCCTCCTTCCTTCCCCTTCCTTCCTTCCTTCCTTCCTTCCTTCCTTCCTTCCTTCCTTCCTCCCTCCCTCCCTTCCTCCCTCCCTCCGCCTTCCTTCCTGCCTTCCTTCCCCTCCTTCCTTCCTTCCTTCCCCTTCCTTCCTTCCTTCCTTCCTTCCTTCCTCCCTTCCTCCTTCCTTCCTGCCTTCCTTCCTGCCTTCCCCTTCCTTCCTCCTTCCTTCCTTCCTTGCTTCCTTCCTTCCTTCCTTCCTTCCTTCCTGCCTTTCTTTCTTTCTTTCTTCCTTCCTGGACTATTTTTACACCCCTTTTTCTATCCCCCCCACGCACTTATAATATTTATAGCATACATTTTCTTCTTCCTTCCTTCCTTCCTTCCTTCCTTCCTTCCTTTCTTCCTTCCTTTTTCCCTCATCTGTCTTTCCTCTGCTAGTTGGTTTGCAGAATAAACACAAAGAACTTCTCATATGTCAAGCTCCAGGATGCAAGGTGCTTTCACTCAAATTGTTCATGGTTTTTGAACTCAAAGGGCTTATCATTTAGTTAGACAGTTGAGATGATACACAGAAAACTGTACCAGAATAAAATCAAGTGGCTCTTAATTGGCTTAGGTGATTGATCCAACTAGAGGTCTTATAGAAATTCAGAAGTAGAAAAAAGTTAGTGAAGAATAAAGAGACAAGAGAATTTAGTGCTTTAAAGACAATTTTTCTCAATTAGATAATATTTTGCTATTTTAAAATATCTTTCATTGAATTTTTGTGTATTTCATATACAACGTCTTAATCGTCTTTATATCCCCTTCCCCATCAGTACCCTCCCATAGCCTTCCTTCTGGATTTCATGCATTCTGTCATTTATGTTAAGGTCTATCGAGTCAAGTTAGTGTCCCCTGACGTCCCTTAGTGCAAGTTCATGCACTGGAGTCTACTTAGCCTATCTAGAGTCCCTCCCTTAAAGAAGATCAGCCCTTTCTCACCTAGTATTTTTATTATTTTTATGATGATAAATAATCCAATATTATCACCATAAATAATTAAGACATTGAAGAATATATAGAACACAAAGAAACATAATGTTCCTTAAATATATGTGAAGGAGTCTTGACTTTGGCTCCTTTGATATTAATATTTTGTTCTATAAGTCTACATAATTCTTTGTAATGGGGAGCTGTTCTGTGCATTACAGAATATTTGTTAATATTCCTGGCACTACCTACTAGATGCTAATATTACTCTCCTGACCAGTTTTTACAAACAAAAATGTTTTCAGATTGCTTAATGTCCTTTGGTTGGAGGATACATTGCTTGTGGTTGATTTATCTCTCTCTCAGGCTCTTTCTCTTTCATATACATATATATGATATATCATATATATGATATATATGTGCTTATACATCCTCATACACATACAGTTATAGGCACATATTTTCCACACATTTTTGGGTAAATATTTTATATATTAGAAGACGAATTGTATCATGCATGTTATTTTGTAAACCACTTGCACATGATATACTAGACATTTTGCTTTGATGCTTCACTTTATATCCAATATTTTACAATAATGTATTCTAATCCTGTACCATTAATTTATTTTACCTACATTACTTCCAAATATTTTCCTAATATGGAAAACATTTCAATGGTCTTATGCATAAAACTTAGTGATTTTTTTTTGATAAATTGTTGAAAGGATTTGGGAGTTGATGACTTTGTAGATTTTGTAAATTTGTAACCATGAATGTTAGTTCATCAAACGATGCTCCTTCCTCTTTTGTGTGACAGTGGTTAGCTCTGTTATTTCCCTGTTTGCATCAGCAATATTTTAAATCTCTGATGACCTGACAGGTAAAAAAAAAATAGTATCACAGTGCAAAATTTGAATTTTTATTAGTAGTGAGATATCACATTAGTGTGTGTTTTATCTACTGCATTTCTTGGGGTTTTATTGATTTTGTGCTTCTTTTTTTATATGGGTGTTACTATTTTTTATTATTTTACTTATCATTTTATTTTATTTTATGTGTATGAGTGTGTTGCCTACATGTGTATAAGTGCATCTATGTCCTGAAATGCCTACAGAGGTCAGAAGAGGGTGTTGGATCACCTGGAACTGAAGTTACAGGCGGTTGTTAGTTGCCATGTGGGAGCTGGGAACCAAACCTGTGTCCTCTGCAAGAGCAACCAGTGCTCTTAGCCGCTGAACCATCTCTCTAGTCTCAGTTATTATTATAAACCAACTGCTCATTATTTCCTTCATGTAGCCATGTCTCATATTTCCTTTTATGAATCTCAGTCAACTTAATCATATTTTTATTCAGTTATTTCATGTTTTGCAGTTCTCATGAATGGAGTCCCATTTCAGAAATTAATTGTTACACAGTAGACTAAATAGGGCATGTCATTTTTATGATCCTTCTTAATACTTTCTATTTTTCAGTTAACATCATGAAGTTTTCTATCACATCATCTGCAAATGACACTAAATTTTATTTTCCTTGCTAATATTTAGCCCTACTTCATATTATATTGATTATGACTTTTAGGAAAATATTAATAATACTATCATGTGCATCTTACCTTGTTTTGCATCTAGCATTTCAGCCTAAGTAGGATTATTCTGGTTTTTTTTTTTTTAGATAAAACTTTATCATACTAAGAAGTTATCTTATCCTATGTACAATGTGGGTTTTTCTAACTTATTTTAGAATAGTGAGTGAGATTTAGGTTTTTCAGTTTCTTTCTGAAAATACCTTTCTTTTTATTGAGATGAAAGATTCAAAAGCAATGGGCCTTCCTGGCAGTGGAAGGCCTTGACATCATTTTCTGTTTCCCATAAGACAATTATGTCTATAAGTCCTAACAAAATTTTCCTTTGATTTCCATCTCTTTTTCTGGGGCAGATGCATGCAGCAACTTTACCTAGACTTCTTTCTTGTGCCATCACCCAACCAGCTGACAGTTCCTCTTGTGCCATGGCTAATTACTGCCAGCACTTTCATCTGGCGTAAACTCCGAGGGCAGCCAAGAAATACTTGCTGCTTCCATACACGTTACAATGGATGTGGAACCAAGATCATGCACTCTCCATCTCCATCCACTGACTAGTTAGAGAATTGTGCCCCAACCTCCAACTCTTATACCCTAAAGTGCTGCCTACTGTCAGGATGGGGAATCTACAGTTGAGTGTCTCCTTCCAACATGGTCATCATACAGCATTTCTGGAATAAATATCTCTGTCTCTAGCATGGCATTGATACCATTTTCCAGTTTTCAGTGATATTGTCCATCTCTCCCACATGTACTTCTGTATTATGTAGATTTTAAAATGAATTAGGAAAGACAGAAAGAAACCTTTGTATAGACATTGGCAATCCTTATGTTGGCCTGAAAGACCCTTCCTAATCTGCCTCTTATAAACTCTGATTCTTCTTGAGCCCCTGCTCTAGACCTTGCTGTTCCTTAGCCACACGAAGCAGGTTTCTCTGGTACAGCCTTGACATTTGGAATTCCCTTTCTTGAACACTCATCTCATACACAGAAATAGGCTTTGCTCTCTCCTTCAGGTTTTTATTCAAATAATACTTTATTAAAGAGAGATTTCCTAATAATTCCACAAAGAATTGACACTCTCTCCCAAAACTTACCTTTTCTTCTCCTTGGGCACATAGCAAGTGCTCAGCAAATATTTGTTGGCTGAATCAGTGATTAAAATATTGGTGGCTGAAACCTTACCCCGAATCTTTGACTTAGGTCATAAAAGGAGGCAAAAATGCCCTGAATGACGTAGAAAGCTGTTGCTCAGCATGTCAGGCATGCTGGCTCTGCTCTCTTATGAACTCTGAAGGGTACTGGCCATGAACCTTACTATGAAACTCTTTTTCCTTTGTAAGCATGGTTAGTGATCACAGACGGAAAGAGACAGAGAAGAACGAGTAGAATGGAAAGACAAAATCATTTGTACTTTCCTAGCTCTTCCCTTTGAGAGCTCAAAGCATTTCAACCTGAAGCTTCAGTTCTCCCTCCCACCTGACCACTACACACTTTCTATTACTAGCTAAGACAGTCTGCACTGCTTTTGTGCAGAAATCATAGAGGGGAAGTATCATGGTCCCCTCGAGGAGACACAGGGCTATATCTATACCTACAAACAAAGGATGACCTTTTTAAATGAGAAAACATCAAAAATCTGTCCTCTGTGTTGTTTGTTCAATCTGAATAATTTCTAAAATTTCCTTACTTCGCTAATCACATTGAAACTACACATTTGACCCAAAGTTCACCTATTTTGTTAAAAATTTTATCTTGCATCTCTGCTTGATAAGTGGTTGATAATTTTCGTCTACATTTCTCTTTTAAAATGTTGGGTTATTCAACTTTCTCATTGAAGTATAAACGACTTGGACAGTAAAAAAAATAGCAATATTAAAATCACAAAAAGGTACAGAGGAAGCTCTTCTCGCTTAGTTTGCATCAGATTTCTACTCTTGGGAGTACTATACTTTTTGACCATGAGGGTCAGTTGGGTCAGACTCCATGCATGAGAAATACCAGAGGGTAAATGAGTTGAAGGTCAGGTTTCTACCATCCAGATGCAGTGGCAGGAGTTCCCTGGGGCTAACCTGTTAGCGTTGGCCTCCTTATAGATAAAGTTTTTTCTCCTTGTGTGCTGCCCTGGTCTCTTTCTCCACGGCCAGGTGGTAAAGATGCCTACAGCATGAGGACATTCCGACATAAGGTGTCCCTGGATTCATGGAAGCTTCAGTGGTACCGAATCCTCTGCATACTGTCTTGTATTCCAAAGCCACAGGGAACACTTCCATTCAGCCTGTACCCGAGGGCTAAGTCCACTCCTCACAACTTTTCTGAGTAATTTTCCTTCCTTCTTTGGCAAAGAAACATCTCTGGCCTATTTTCAAATGAGAATTTGGCTTTTATTTGCATAATTAAGTTCACGAAGAGATTATTTTCACTTCTTTGAAGATTAATTGGTTCTGATCTCTGTCTAAATATGATAAAAGGCAACACAGTCTGTTTTCACAGTTGTGATAGACCTTTACCCTGGTTTTAAACTTGCAGTCTAGAAATGGGGCCTCTTGGAAATTATTTGAAAGGAAGATTTAAATAAATGCAGTCTCTATACACTGTCTTCAGATTTTTGACCAGATTGGGTGTCCTCCTAAGTTTTTGAGCCCTAACATGATCATTTAATGCTCTACTTCTGAATCATAAATGCTGGTTGAAGATTTGATGGAAATTACTTATTCTGAGAAATCATTACCCATTCCCTCTGCCAATCTATGACCATTCTATTATCTTCAAATCCAGACTTCTAAAACGCTATTTAATAACTATTATAATGTTATGCTATAGTATAATATAATAATTAGTAGTATAGTATTAATAATATATCGGTAATTGTCAGTATTATAATGACCATACCTTTATAATCTATTATAGCAATAATGGATTTTATAGTAATAATTATCATTTTGGTAATATAGGGACAGCTGCTATCTATCCATCTTATTTAATTCTTAAAATGACCAATGGTATTCTTATTTTTAAGCTTTTTAATTGAAATTTTGCAATTTTTATACAATGTAATTTAATGGTATTTAGCTCCCCTCCATATTGTGCCTCCCCCACTGCCCCCACCCAATTTAATGTACTCTTTCCCTCTCTCTCTCTCTCTCTCTCTCTCTCTCTCTCTCTCTCTGTCTCTCTCTCACACACACACATACACACACACATATATGGTATGGCTTATAGAGTCTAATTTGTGTCCCCAAATGCCAGCCAGGGTGGGTCCATGCACCGGGCCTACCAGGAGTCTCATCCCTGTTAGACACTGTTTTCTCCCCTTCCAGCAGTCATCAATTGCCAAAAGTTTCTTAAATTGAATTGGGATTTCTTACCCATTTCCCCATGTCTATGCTGGTGAGGTTAATCTAAGACATGCCCCAAATAACACAGGCTATTGCCACAACCCCTGATTTCCTCCCAGAACTTGAAGGTAAGATCCTATTGCTGAAGATAGGCCACACTTTGGACACAGTACTCAGAGCAATGGAGCTGGAACTGACCTGGAAGCCTCCTCCCTGAAGACCTGCTTGCTCTCTTGGTATCAGAGGACACTATGCAACATGAGTTTTGTATTTTTATTATTCCTATATTGTTTGGGTTTTTGTTTATTTGTTTGTTTTTGAGACAGGATCTGTAGCCTTTGATGGCCTAAAACTCACTATGTAGACAAGCTGGGCTTGATCTCACCCGCCTTTGCCTCCCAAGTGCTGGGATTAAAGGTGTGTGCCACTATGATTGGCTATCACTATATTGTTGCACTATATTGTTGCTTAGTAAAAGTGAGGCCTGGGGGACTGAAATTATAGCCCTGTCAAACAATTGTTAAATTAAATTAAGTAGTAGTCTCTCTCTCTCTCTCTCTCTCTCTCTCTCTCTCTCTCTCTCTCCCTCT
>NW_008337494.1:419610-422479 GCF_000622305.1 Nannospalax galili
CTCTCCCTCTCTCTCCTTCTCATCTGTACCAGTGAAGATTCAAGCAATTATATGGGGGGAAAAAGCTCTTGACCACTTTCCCCACTGTTACTGCTGTTCATCACTTTCCTCTACAAATGGAAAATTCTCTTGTGTTCTTAAGAACTTTCTGATTATTCATTCTGCCGATCCCCCTTTCAAACCCTGTTCAAGTGTCCCTGTCTCCCTGAAATCTTCCACAGTATTCACACAGCATGACTGACCCCTGTCCAGTGCTCCACCTGCTTTGGTGTGGGACTCTATTACTGTGCTTGCACTATTCCAGGAATGTCTATCGATCTCAAATTTCCACGAAAGACATTGCCTTAGTCAGATTTGTGTCACCTGTGTACAGTGTCCAGCATAGAAATGACTTTATAAACTATGACTTTTGAAGGTCCTTACCATCCCCTTATCCCAGATTTCTAGTAATATAGGATCAGTCAGTGGCATAGCCAGATTTTCTCAAAAGCAGAAAAAATTCCAAGGCTCTGTCCCTGCATCATGGGTCATCTACCAACAAGACCAAAGGCCAAGTTTGGATTAAGTTGGCAAAATCAATTGCCTATCTCTCCACATCATGAAGGGTGTTCCTGGCTTGAGGTAAAAGGTCAGGAATGATGACTCCATTTTTGTGTACACACATGTGAGTGGTTCCATTCAGCCTAGCACTTTACTTATGCTTTCAACTAATATGTAACTCTGTGTCTTCTGTATTCTAGGCATCAGGATAGGTACAGAATACAACTTTTTAAATGTTAAGAAAAATGATCCACTGGAGCTTTTTCTCTTAAAGAACATGTAGCTGACTGGGAGAAAGACAGACCTTGGAGAAAGATCCTGTTCTCTGGAGTTCCCTGGATCTTGCAGATCACTGTTCCTTGTCACTTATAGACCAGTTATCAACACACTCTTCTCTGACAACATGGTCTTGTTCTAGACTTGGGCCAGATATGGCCATCTACACTTTCTAGTGTGTGCTGCTACCGAGTAGGAACAAAATCAGTGGGAAAACTAAGTTTACAGCTAACAGTTGATGTTCACTAAGTATTGAACCTCAGGTTTACGCCTCTCCTTATTCACATCTCTGTTATCACAACTGAGATGGACACTTATCAACTTCGTTTTAACATTATCAGATATTAACAACATTTGTGAGGAAAACTTGCCCAAGATTACATAGCTGGTAAATGAATGGTATTGCATTAATACTTGTAGCTGTAAGGGCCCAAAGCTCCCATGTTCTTGACCATTTAACGATGCTGCTTCTCTCAGTGCTGAGAAATCAAGGACTCTGCCAAGGTACATCCATGCCAATGTAATTAGATAAGAGAATACTTTTCAGAAGGAAAAAGAATCTATTAATAATTACTCTAGAATAATAGATAAAAAAGATAGGACTTTTTGGTCAAATTGGGGCATGTAAATCACCCATGTTATAGACAATTCCAAGATTAAATATTCAGGAATGTGTATATTTAAATCATAAAATATAAATAATGAAAAATTTTAATTTTCTTGTTTATAAATCTAAGGCATAACTCATGATGACATAAAAGCTAGTATTTTCTTAGTTCCACATATTTTAAGAGTGATAATGCTTCCAAATGTTCCAAAATGCACATACATAATCTTGGACCAGCTCAGATTACTGATGGTTCTCAAGCCATTGAGTTTGTGGTGGGATTCGTGAATAAGCTTCTGGGACTGCTTCCCTTCACAGTCTTGCTTTCCTGTAGGTAACTGCATCCATCATCCATCCATCCAACCATCCATCCATCCATCCATCCATCCATCCATCCATCCATCAGAACATTCACTAAGTGCCTCATTTTTTTGTGTGTGTCTGGCATTAGGAGTTAAAAGAGGGGGTTGAGTCATGATGTTTGCTATATATATTTTCACAGTGAAGGGACAAGGGAAACCTATATACAACCACTGTAGTGACAGGTTTAGTATAACATCTGCCTTCAGACATGAGTTCCCTCAAAGTTCTGGGGCTAAGAAAATATCTTTTTACCATCGTTAGTTTATATCCTGAAATTACAAATTTGAGGATAACAAAATATTTAATGTTTTACTTTTCTCCATTATTTCCAATTCATAGAGCATTGTGAAAATTGAGGCTTCATAATAACATGGGGATTGCATCCCCAACCTCATCGTGCCAAGATCACAATGCTTATCAGCTAGGAAGTAGAGATTTGAAATACCAATGTTTTTATTTACAAATTAGAGCTACACCCAGACTGTTTTCACAGGCTATACTAGAAGGAAACCAACAGAAATCCATAATTAGTTTTATAAATAACTCTCTATAATATTAAATGAGGGCTAGAGAGTTGGCTCAGCAGTTAAGAGCACTGACTTCTCTTGCAGAGGACCTGGGTTCAATTCCCAGCACCCACATGGCAGCTACAAACCGTCCTTAACTCCAGTTCCAGGGGAATCTGAAGCTCTCTTCTGACCTCCACATCATTGCGTGATATGGGTGTACTCGCATACATGCAGGCAATACACTCGTGCACATAAAATCAAAATAATTTTTTTTTAATTTTTAAAAATGATTTATTTAATAACAACATACTTAGAAGAAGCATATCATTACAACACAATTGACATATTCAATAACGTTTTCCTGAAGTAGGATGCATCTCTTTCAAATTTGGCTGTAAATTTTTAGGCTTACAGTTGAATTATTACAGTTATACAATATTGTACTCAGTATAAACCCTATAAGACATAAATTAAATGATGTTTTAACCTTTAAAAAGATCTCCATTTCATTATTAAAAATTAAAATTTATACTGAGTGCAATATTGTATAACTGTAAAAACCCTATAAGACATA
>NW_008337494.1:424190-431953 GCF_000622305.1 Nannospalax galili
TACTGCTGAGTAAAACTCCATCGTATATATGAACCACATTTTCATTATCCACTCATCAATTGAGGGACATGCAGGCAATACACTCGTGCACATAAAATCAAAATAATAAATAAAATATTTTTTAAAAAGATTAAATGAAAACTTTAGATCATCTCAGTCTCTTTTTGTCTTAAAATATAAACTATGCACACATATAGGTCTACTTTATTCTAAAGATCAAGGAACTCTAAGATCAATATGAATTGTCTAATCTCAGCATTGACCATAAATATTCATTTGCTACAAGGCGGGAGGTTTTTGCACTCACAGGGGTTTTACCATTTGTCTGATAATCATGTCCTATACACAACTCCCTGCATTCAAATCACATTACTCATCCTCCCAAACCACTCCTGGAAGAAGGCAAACAAGTAAAAGTTTGGGAAAATGAGCTTGATTCCATCTCTTCCATTTCCTTAACTCTAGAATTTGTTTCCTCATCTGCAGAGGTAGAAGACTCTGTGAAGAGGGCCTGTCACATTGCATGGCTGTGAGATCACACAAAGAAACCCAAGCAAGGAGTTGCTCCTACAGTTAAGTGACCTGAGTCAAAGTTTAAGCAAAATTAGGTGTAAGGAGTTATTTTGGATCTACCACTACTCCATTCAGTGAGTACTTAGAGTTCACAAGGACTAAATTCAGTTGGGGACCATACAGCACTGTGAACATGAGGTTTGGTTCAGATTTAGGCAGACTTGGCTTTGAATCTACTCTCTGACTTAGACTCACAGTGTGATCTTAACCAAGTCACTTCAACTTCTGAACGACTGTTCTCAACTGAGGAATGAGGATCAAAATGTCTTCCCTACACAACAATGGATAAATGAAGGTCCTGCAGGAGTAGGAAGGCACCTTAGTAGCGATACTGGGCCATCTGTGTGGCTAAGTCTCCACACATGGCCAAGTTAAGCATGTCCTCATTACTTGAATTAATGACACCACTTTGTTGGCAAAGGCCAAATGCTCACTGAATCATCATTGTTTTTATTAATAGCCCTTCTGGTATTAGAGATTTGAGGGCTGAAGGAGGGATGGGGACATCTCCTGATTTGAACAACTAAACTTATCTAGGAATCCCTGTGAGACTTTGGCAAATGCAAGTACTTTTCAGGAGGTGAAGGTCACCTTTGTCATCACCCCCAGTCAGATTTGCTCCATTTGACTCTCCTTATCAGTGAGTGCAATGAAAGGCCCACATACTGATCGATTGTTCCACAAATGATCTTTAATAACCCAAATACCAAGTCCAGAGCTTTCCATGACTGAAATCCTATTGATGTTGTTCCCCAGATTCCCTAGACCAAAAGACCATTAATTCTGAAAAACTTGTTCACATGTTCACAATTTCCACAAGGGAATCCATTAACACCAAGGAAATCTGTATACAATGGATAGAATTGGAAGAAGTCCTTGTTTGTTCATAAGAACAAGACGGTGACTTTGAACCAGCTGTTAGAGGTTGTTGGATTTTTTGAAATAGGCATTTGCTGTATGTTAACCACTGCATTAAATTCTTCAACGTATTCTAACTTATTAAATTTGCAAAACAATTCAGGGAGGTGAGAAATGAGAGTCTATTTTCTAGATGGGTTGATTGCAAAGCCAGAATCAGTTGTGAGAATTTGACTAACTTTTCTACATATTTTAAACAGAAGTCACATTTACAGTGACTTTACTTTGGTGCCCATAAAATGCTGTTTTAGCAGTGTGCAAGAAGAACTAAAATATCTTGGAGCCCTTCTATGTAGAGGCTTTGCTCAGCTGTATTTGGGGTAGGGAGAGGCAACTGCTCTCATAATAACTTTGTTGAAATTTCAGGAAGAATGCAAATAGATCCTCAAGGCTATTGTATGTCATAATAAAAGATAACACAATGATTATTCAAGGTTCTAACTGAAGTTCTACAATTTGTGTTATTCTGAGAGCATTTGCCTCTACAGCAGCTTAGCTATGGAGAAAGAAATAAGAACATAGGAAATTGATTTATAAATTATTAATTTAGGGATTAATGCAATGACAAGTCTTTTTCTCTTTCATTTTATTTTTATTTTTCCTAGGTGACAGGCAACTAACTAGGAACAGATACCATTTCCACAATGTGTTTTTAGTTCTTGGACTTTATCGGTGAAACTGAAGTTCAGTGTACAATTCCTTATCAACACAGACAAGCACATTGAGATACAATTATGCCAGGATGCAAACACTCATTTGATGTTTGGGGGTGCCTTTTTTCTGCAAGGTTTGCAGGTTTTCTTGCTTACTTTAGTAAACACTGAGTCATTTCCACGAACACTGATTGATAAATGTACTGAAGCACATGCAAAGTAGACAGCTCTGCTTTGGGAATGATAACAGAAAAGGTTAAGCACAGATTGAAACTGAGTCCAGGTCGTTGGTCCTCAACAATAACGATTCTGACATAGTATGGATTCATAATACTGCATTGGGCTTTTCCATTTATAAAGCTTTTTTATTTTCAAGTCTCTTCATTTTTTCACTAAAGGAAGCAAATATACAAATAAATCAAGTGTCCAAAAAGGTAAACAGAATTAGTGAGTTTTGATCTGTGGTTCCCACATTTTGGGGAGCATTATTCTCTGGGACTGCTTGTTTGTTGGGCTCCAGCCTCAAAATGTGGGGTTCAACACAGCTAGGCATGGCCCAAGGGCTCACAGATCACCAGGCAGTATTCACATTGTTCCAAGGAATATTTTGAAGACTAAGAGATTAAGAGAAAGTCTCCTGACTCCCACTCCAGGACTCTCCTCTCAAGAGCACCTGCACCTTCCCACAATGTTATGATGCATGGTAGTTGCTCCAACTGGCTTTCTCCCCCAGCCATTGAAAAATGATCTTTAAAATGTGAATCATGAAGTTTCATTTGAACATTTTAAGAAACCTTTACAATTGCATGCCTTCAATCTTCTCAAGGCATTTTAACAGAAATGGAAAAGGTCATTTTTCTTACTAGAAGGGGAAAGAACAACTAACTAATCATGTATTACATGGCATTTAGAGAAAAGCTACAACCTAAGAAAACCATTGAGTACAATGTAGCATTTTTACAAATGGCCTCATTTACTGAACAGTAATTTACAATAGATAAATATTCAGTCTGGTTGGGATTGGTATTTCTATCCCTGAAGTCAAATGTAACTATTCACAAAATGAGGACTGGAGACACATATTTGAAGCCTCTCACAGTACACAGAAACAATAATTCTCATCTAAACAGGAATTAGCATATTCCAGATGCCTAATATGAAACTTCACTTACATTAAACTAAGGGCTTTCAAAGTTAGCACCATTGACACTTGGGGCAGAAGGGTACATATAAGGGGTTGTGATAAGTCTGCGCATTGCAGATTGTTAAACAACAACACTGACTCTTATTTGGTGGATATCAGTAGAGCTCCTTTAGTTCTGGCAATGAAAAATATCTGCAGACATGGCCACATGTTGAAAACCACAGATTTAGGAGAAGAAAACTCAAATTACTTGAGCACCTACTTACTCATGATTTTGCATGCAAGATCATGGGGTTGTTCAACTTGATATGAACTGAGATATATAGATATATAGGAGGGCTGATCCCCAAACAGTTCTTGGTTGGCTACTTTTCCCTGAAATCACACTAAATATTTGTTTTCCTTGAAGATAAACACTGCTTAGATGTTTCTGTTATTAAATTCTTTAAAAGTTCAGAGACTCTGGAAGTAGTAACACTATTGTCCAAACTTCAGTATGACTTTGCTTTTGGAATACTGTGGTAGCTGGCTAAGAGACCAGAGCAAGGCAGTCCAAGGTCAAGGGAGAAGAGAGATGAAAGCAATGAACGAATTTCACTTGCTCTACATTTTCTTTCTGTCTGTTTCTCAACAAAAATGACAGGTCAAGCAAAATTCCCCAAGTTTAGCCATTTTAGAATACTAGACAGTTGCAAACATACTGTCTCATAACCTGAGGATTCCAAAGGTTCCTTAGCCTTTTTCTTGTTAGGTACTCATTCAGGAATTCAATCATTCAACAACATGACCAGACCGAGGAAACACGATGCCATGTGAAGTAAGGGAGCAGATAGAGCTCTCTACATGGTAAGTGCTAGAGAAACATGCACTGGAGGTGAGGGGGCCACGGAAGTGAAGTATCAAGCTCATCTGAGCAGCTCTGAGAAGTCTTCCTGAGGACTTCCTGAGCAGCTCTGAGAAGGCTTCCTGCTGACTGAAATGGGTCTTGAAGGAGAGGTGGTGGTTTCTTAGATGAGATTACCAGCAGAGATTGCAGTGGATAGTGTAACTTTCAGGGAGACATGAAGTTAGAGCGCTGCAGAAGCCTGACTGTGAGGTCTGTGGAGTGCCAAGGACTTGGTGTATTTCATTAAGAATATTAGGGCACAAGGAAATATTCAAATAAAGGAATAACCTAAGCAACTATCAAAATGAATGAAGCAAAAGGTGAGGTACAAAGGAACAGAAGCACTGAGCTTAATTTCTCTGAATTCTTAGTCATTTCCTTTATCTACCATGACTACACTTTCCCAAACCACCTTGATCTAGTCTTATCCCTGCCACCCTGTAGCACTCTGGGGAGTGCTACAGAGAAACTTGCAGTGGAGGTCACAACACTTGGCTTATTTCTCAACTTTGTATCTCACTGATTACTTATTTAATGAAAACTTAAGTAGAATTTTATTCAAAATGGGACAGTGGCAAGTTTGTCTTGAGGAATTTGATATATTAAACACAGTGGAGGTCTATCACCTTCTGATAGAAGTTAGAGTCACCTTGAAAATTTCAAGGTATTCCACACAGTGTTGAATTCTATTGGAGACAACTGATTTACCTGAATGCTGCTAAAAGCATGCTTGACTACACACAAAGGAATCTCTGGTCAAGGATTGCCTGTGTGGCCACACAGTGTCCCATACCCCAGACTTGATGAGAAAAATAATCATTCTGACTGCAGATCATACTGTTATGCTTAGCTAGCTTATGTCTTAGCAAACAAGTTCTTTGCTTTAAAATATTAAACCTTACTCCTTAGGGCTCAGGAACCACTGCAAAAGAGGGGACAGAAAGATTGTAAGAGCCAGGGGTTGTGCATGACCATAAGGAAACAGAGTCTTCTAGGCTTCTGGGACCTTGCTCATATGAACTTACAGCAATGGTGACAGCATGTACAAGACCCACGTAAATTCAATCAGATAAAAACCCAGCATAGAACTGGGAAAATGGGCAGGATATCCCAACCTTAGCCAAGGAACTATTGGCTACTGATCACTGTTGTATGATAGAGAATTGATCTTTAAGGGAGTGACTCTAAATAGGCTGAATTCACACCGAGAAACATCTGAGTACACAAACTTGACTTGATAGACCTTAACATATATGGCAGGATGCATTAAATCCAGTGCGTGGGCTATGGGGGGGGTGCAGATAAGGGAGGTCTAAATATGGTTAAAATATATTGGATGAAAGCCACAAAAATTCAATACAAAATATACATTAAAAAATAAAATAAAGGTCTGGAGAGATGGCTCAGCAGTTAAGAGCACTTCTGCTCTTGCAGAAGACCCAGGTTTGAATCCCAGCACCCACATGGCATATAACAACAGTCCATAACTCTAATTCCAGGGGATCCCATACCTTCTTCTGTGCCATACGGGCATTGCATGACACGGGTGCACTTCTATAGATGCAGGAAATATACTCATACACATAAAAATAAAATAAATAAATGGGCCCTCACCTTCCTCTGCATCCCTGGGCCTGCACTACCTGTGGGCCCCTCTCCGACCTGCAAACCTCTCTCCGGGGTAAGTCGATTGCGCCCTCCTCCTCTTGACTCCCCCAGCCTCATTCACCCTCCCATAACCCCCCACAACTCTCTCCTCCTAGCCTGGGTCCTGTCCCATTGCTTGTCTTGGCAGCCCAGACACCAGGGGAACCAACACTTCTTCCTGATCTTTTGCATCCAAACCAAGCCAGTTCCTTCTGCGGTCTCCAGGAGCACTTTGGGCCTGGCCCCACCCTCACTTCCCTCTACTTCCCTGGGCCTGCACGACTCCCCAGGCTCTTTCCTGGACACTGGGGCTGACCTTTCCTCTTCCTGATCCTTTGCATCCAGACCAACCTAGCTCCTCAGTGCACTCCCCAGGAGCTCTTGGGGCTGCTTCCCACCCCCATCTTCCTTAGCATCTCTGAGTGGGACGGCCACCAGCTGCCCTGGACCAGCCTCTTTCCTGGGCCCTGCTCCCAGGCCAGTCCAAACCCCAAATTCCTGAGGCCAAAATCTTTCCTGGAGGGATCCAGACCTTAGGAGAAAGCCTGAGAGCATCTGATCCTCATCTGACTTGGGCCTCTGTGGGAACTCCTGAAGACAAAAGCAATCTGGCCACTCCAATATAAAACCAAAAGAAAGAACTGGAAGCTTAGAGGGACCAGCCTTTCATGCCCAGAAAGTAAACCACAAAGACACATAAAATTTACAAAAAGAAGCAGACCTAAACTTGGAGGCTTGAGTCTCACACAAGAAACAGAAACTATAAAAGAAATTCATATGTCAAAATCACAGAGAAAAAATAATAACATGAAAAACCAAAATAACATAACCCCACCAAATACCAGTAATCCTCTAGAGGAGCACAGTGAGAACCCCGTAGAGACAATGCAGGACATGGAACTCAAAAGAACAATGATGAATATGATACAAGAATTCAGTGAATTTAAAGAACACACAAACAAGGTAATCATAGAGATGAAGGAAGATAGGGATAAACTTCTGAATGAATTCAGAAAAGAGCTAGAAATATTGAAGAATACTCAGGCTGAAATAAAGAACAAAGTGAAACACTCCATAAGCCAATTAGAAACGACAGGAGAAAGCCTCACAAATAGGATGAACGAAATGGAAAACAGAGTATCAAGACTGGAAGATAAAGTGGAAATTTAAAGAACATACAAAGAAATCAAAGAACTGAAGGAAGATAGGGATAAACAGCTGAATGAATTCAGAAAAGAGTTAGAAATATTGAAGAACACTCAGGCTAAAATGAAGAAGGAAGTGAAACACTCAGTAAACAAATTAGAAACAACAGCAGAAAGCCTCACCAATAGGATGAATGAAATGGAAAACAGAGTGTCAAGACAGGAAGATAAAGTGGATGAACTAGACCACTCAAGAAAAGAGTATGAAAAATTTAAGAAATCACAAGAATGGAATATGCAGGAATTGTGTGACACCATAAAAAGACCAAACTTATGAATCATAAGCATATAGGAAGGAGAAGAATCCCAAGGCATGGACCAGATCCTCAACAGAATCATGGAAGAAAATTTTCCAAAATTAAAGAAAGACATGCCCATACAAATACAAGAAGAATATGGAACACCAAACAGACAAGACCAGAAAAGAAACTCTCCACGGCACATAAGAGTAAAACATTAAATGTACAAAACAAAGAGACAATACTGAAAGCTGCAAAAGAGAAACAACAAGTCACATATAGAGGAAAACCCATTAGGATTACAGCTGACTTTTCAGTGCAAACTATGAAAGCCAGAAGAGCCTGGACCAAAGTATTCCCAGTTTTAAATGACCACAGATGCCAACCAAGATTACTATACCTAGCCAAAATGTCTATTAAGGTCGAAAGAGAAAGAAAAAAAATCTTCCATGACATAAATAGGCTGAAGGAATTCATATCCACAAAACCAGCCCTTCA
>NW_008337494.1:432072-433152 GCF_000622305.1 Nannospalax galili
ACAAAAAAAATGACAGGATTCAATACTCATCTTTCATTAATAACTTTAAACATTAATGGACTGAACTCCCCAGTCAAAAGACACAGATTATATGAATGGATTAAGAACCAAAACCCATCTTTTTGTTATCTGCAAAAAACTCATCTCACTTTCAAGGACAGACACTATCTTAAAGTGAAAGGATGGAAAAAATATACCAAGCAAATGGTACTAAGAAAAAAGCAGGTGTTGCAATTCTAATATCTGACAAAATAAACTTAAAATTAAAATAAATCAGAAGAGATAAAGAGGGCCACTTCATTCTGAACAATAAATAAAGAATATATTACAATCATGAACATATATTCACCAAACACTGGTGCACCCAACTTTATAAAAACAATACTACAGGACTTTAAGACCCAGATTAATCCCAACTCATTAACAGTAGGGGACTTCAATACCCCACTGTCTCCATTAGATAGGTCAACAGGGCAGAGAGTCAACAGAGAGACATCTGAATTAAACAATACCATGTACCAAATGGACTTAACAGATATCAACTGAGTATTCCACCCAAGCACCAAAAGACATACTTTCTACTCAGCACCCCATGGAACCTTCTCCAAAATCAACCATATACTGGGGCGCAAAACAGACCTCAATAAATACAAAAAGATTGAAATACTTCCATGTATTCTGTCAGACCATGATGCAATAAAGCTTACAATCAACACTGGAAGAAGCCTGAATCACCACATGAACACATGGAAATTTAACAACACACTCCTAAATGATGAATGGGTCAAAAGAGAAATTAAGAAAGAAATAAAAGTATTCCTGAAACTAAATGAAAAGGGCAATACAACACAACAAAACTTCTGGGACACACTGAACCTGTCCTTAGAGGGAAGTTTATAGCACTAAGTGCCTACATCAAAAAAATTGGAAAGAACACAAATAAATGACTTAACATTGCAACTCAAGAAAACCAACAACAAATGAAACCCAAATCCAGCACACAAGAAGAAATAACAAAAATCAGGGCAGAAATTAATGAAACTGAAACAAAGAAAACAATACAAAGAATCAACAATTCCA
>NW_008337494.1:435106-435681 GCF_000622305.1 Nannospalax galili
ACTGATGAGTGGATAATGAAAATGTGGTATATTTACACAATGGAGCTCTACTCAGTGGTAAGGAAATATGAAATCATGAAATTTGTAGGTAAATGGATGGAACTAGAAACTGTTATACTAAGTGAAGTAACCCAGACTCAGAAAAAAAATCGAATATGTTCTCCCTCATATGTGGATCCTAGAACCAAACCCTGATAAATACGTATCCAGACATAACTACAGGAATCAGTATAATGGAAAGGAGACAGGGAGGTAAAGGAAAAGAAATAACCTGAAAGAGAAGAACAGTTGGAAACAGGCCTTAATAAGAGAGACATGGATAAAAATTGGGTTAGTTTAAGGGAGGAGGGGAGGGAAGGGTATACAAGGAACCTAGGGGATAAAGGGAAAGAAGGAGCTCAAGAGAGGTAGGACCATAGGTGAAGGGTATTATTGTGGAAGAAATGGGGGAAATAGGGGTACCTTAAGTGGGAAAACCATGATGAAGGGGTGAGACAATGTGAGAGATAAATAATATATAGCTTGTTTTAAAAACCAGAGGGAACCATATTACTCCTACAACCTACTGACAAATT
>NW_008337494.1:436102-474587 GCF_000622305.1 Nannospalax galili
AGTAGGACCTTTGACTTATCTTCACATAGATGGAACTGGTAAAAGAAAGGAGCCAAGGGGCTCCTCCCAAGCCCATGTGACCCCTGAGGAACAGATGCTCAAACAACCTTAAGAGTAAAAATAAATCAGTTTATCTGGTCCAACTGTATGGTCTTAAACTCCCAAAAGGAAAGTATAACCAAAGATTAAATGGACCAACATAATTTCATAAGAGTCCATATGTATAGCTAAAGGCTACATAACAAGCAACAATGCCAGATAGGAGATACCTTCTTTTGAGTTGTTGGCCATGGTGGCCCAAGGGACTCACAGATAGTAACCCAGCATAGAGCTTGGAAAATAAACAGCAGATCCCAATCTTATCTAAAGGAATATAGATAACTGATTGTTGCTAGATGAAGAACAGCTGACCTTCCTAAAACAAAGACCTCTAGATAGGCTGACTAGACTCACCAGATGGACAAGTAGTGGGGAATGGCTGGGGGTGCTGACAACACAGCAGACTGTAGCAGGGATATCAGAGTATAAGGGCTCTAGTGGGGGAGGGAGGCTATGGGAGGGTGCAATCTGGGAAGTGGGTGTATAGTTGAATAAGATGGTTTGGGATGTTCTGTGTGATACACACACACACACACACAAATATCAACAAATTTAAAAAATTATTATATTTGAGGAGGAAGCATGGAAATTTAATCATGTTAATTAGTAGAGGTGTTAAACATTACCATTGAAATCTACCTGATGACTTTATAGACATACAGAGGCGCCAAGGATCCAAGTGCAACCGGTTATGACTAGTAATAATCATATACATGCAGATTAGAGATGCATGCGCCAACATCTCAGTATTAGTAGCAAAAACAATGAGTCTTTCTGCAAAGGACAATATATTCTAAAATGAAATGGAGATATTTTTTAAAGGTTAAAAAACCCTGAAGATGAATCTTTGCTCTGGAAATTTGTGTTACTGAATATGTTAAAGCTGTAATGAAATACTTCTTCTAATCATGTAGTTATTAAAAATTTAAAAAATGACTATGTAAAAAAATAAAATAAAATAATAAAATAAAATAAAACAGCATGCCATGAAGTCTTGAGGAAGCTTTTGCAAGACTTTCTGCACTAATGATCTTTGTTCTGTTTATTAAAGTTAGGCAATGAATGCACAGTGGAACAGGAAATTGGGGCTCTGTTCCCTTATCTGAGTACCTCTTTGTCCCCCATTCTTGAGATGACTATGTAAAAAAATAAAATAAAATAATAAAATAAAATAAAACAGCATGCCATGAAGTCTTGAGGAAGCTTTTGCAAGACTTTCTGCACTAATGATCTTTGTTCTGTTTATTAAAGTTAGGCAATGAATGCACAGTGGAACAGGAAATTGGGGCTCTGTTCCCTTATCTGAGTACCTCTTTGTCCCCCATTCTTGAGATTCAAATTAAATGTTGTGTAGTTCCCTCATACTGTGCTCTCCCTGTTTGAGGAATCTTTGAACCTCTGCTGTGCTACACACAGCAGAAGTCAATCCTGAGTTTTCTAGTAGTCAAAACAAGTAAAATTGTGATCATAACCAAGATTTTACTATTATTGGGGCATAGAATGTGAGAAACAGAGCATACAACATTGACCAAGTAGATCTATCTAGTGTTACCCACTTAAAATATATTTACATATTTGCCATCAGTGCCTCCAGAGTATTTTATAAATAAAAACCTTTCCAAATCTCTTTTCCCAAATACACAAACCAAGTTTAGAATACCAAGTTATTCTTTTCCTAGCAACAAAATTTTTAAGTAGAAAACAATGCAATAGCTGCTATTTGTATTATGATTAAAAATTTTTGATTTTTTTCACTATTTGCATTAGTCAGAAACTTTGTATGATATTTTCTAAACTTTCTTTAATCATGAAATCTTTCAAATGTTAAAAAAAACTAAAAATAATATATAACACTACCTATTATATAATTTAACAAAACACTTTGCCCAGTTGTTCCAGAAAAGTCTGTCCACTGTCTCCATTCCTTTTCAATATAGTGCTTGAAACTCTTGCTAGAGCAATAAAATAAGAAACTTAAAGGAGTACTAACTGGAAAAGAAGATGTCAATTTATCACTATTTGAGATGATATGATATTTTACAGAAGAGAACCCAGAAATTCCATTGGAAAACTATTAGAAATAATCAATACTTAAAGCAAAGTGGCAGGTTACAAAGTCAGCTAACAAAAATTAGTAGCCTTTCTGTATATCAATATCAAGCAATAAGAGAAAGTACATGGAAACCTCCCCATTCACAATAGCCTCACAAAAATTAAAATAACACATGTCCTTCTGCCCCCCCAGCTCCAAAGATCCATTCATCTCTACTCTCTCCCTGCATCTCCTGCCTCCCTCCCCAGTTCAAATGTCCCCATTATCTCCTTCCTACCCCAAATAATAGCCACGTCCCACCAACCCCCTCTCCTGAGCCCTCTCCTTCCCCTGCCCATAGCCCCCTGCATATCCTTCTCTCCTCTCCTTTCAGATGAAGACTCCCACTTTCCCCACCTCCCTCCCAATAATATCTGACCCCCTCCTTCGAGTTCTTTCTTTTCCTTTACCTCCATGTTTCCTTTCCATTTTCCTGGATCCTGGTGTTACATCAGGATACATACTTACATATAAGGGATTGGTGTTATGATCATCAAATGAGGGCGAACATATGTTGCTTGCTTTTCTGCGTTTGTATTACTTCAACTTAGTGTAAAACTCTCTAGTGCCATCCATTTACCTTCAAATTTCATCTTTTCTTACTGATGAGTAGAACTCCATTTTGTAAATGTACCACATTTTCATTATCCATTCATCAGTTGAGGGACATTTAGGTTGTTTCCATCTCTTAGCTATTGTGAAGGGAGCAGCAACAAACATGGGTGTACAAGTGTCTCTACAGTAGGATGAGTTCTTTAGGTATATGCCGAGGAGTGGTATAACATGATCCTATGAAATTCATTTTTAGTTTTTTTCTAGTTCACGGCACTATTTTCCATAGTGGTTGCACAAGTTTGCATTCCCACCAGTAGCGAATGAGCATTTCCCCTTTCTCCACATCCTTGCTAGCATTTGGTGTTTTTCATTCTCTTGATCTTAAGTCAGTCTGACTAGGATAAGATGGAACCTTAAAGTGGTTTTTAATCTTCATTTCTCTAATTACTAAGGATATTGAATACCTTTTAAGGTTTCTTTGCCATTTTTATTTCTTCATTTGAGAACTCTCTGTTCAGGTCTATAGCTCATCTTTTAATTGGGTCATTTTTTTCTTTGTTTTTTGAGTTCTTTGTATATTCTGGATATGAATCCTCTGTCAGATATGTAGCTTGTAAAGATTTTCTTCTACTCAGTGGGTTTCCTCTTCACTTCCTTGGCTGTTTCTTTTGCTATACAGAATCTTTGTGGCTTAATGAGGTCCTACTTACTGATTGCTGACTTTAGTGCCTGAGCAGCTAGTGTCCGATTTAAAAAGTCCTTTCCTACATCTATATCTTGGAAGGTACTGCCTATGTTTTCTTCTAGCAGTTTCAGAGTTTCAGGTTTTATATTGAAGTATTTGATCTATTTGGAGTTGACTTTTGTGCAAGGTGAAAGATAAGGGTCTAGTTTCATTCTTGTCCAGGTGGAGATCCAGTTTTGCCAGCACCAATTGTTGAAGATGCTGTCTTTCCCCCATTTTGTGTTCTTAGAACCTTTGTCAAATATCAGGTGGCTAAAATTGCGTGCACTCATGTTTGGGTCTTCTATTGTGTTCCATTGATCTACATGTCTACTTTTGGCTAGTACTATGCTGTTTATGACTGTTGGGAGCCTGGGAGCCTGAGGTTCAACTGAGTCTCAGCTTTCTCTCAAAACTGCTGACAGGCCTGAGCTGGCAGCTCTCCATTCTGCCCGCAGCCTTGGCCTGGAAGCTCTGGCAGGCAGCCAGGGCCCATGGCCTTGGCTCACAGCCTGGGCTTACAACCTTGGCCCAAAACCTTGGCTTGAAGCCGGGGCCAGATAGCCTTGCTAGATAGCCTTGGCCCACAGCCTTGCTCTCCTTTCCAGCATACAGTTCTATTTTTCTATAATCAGAGATTCCTCCCTTAATGTGCGTCAGAGCCCCTTGTGCTCTGACTGATGTAATGGTTTGCAGTCTGTGTGCTTTTGTTCTCTTTCTCTATAAAAACTCATACTTGTGCTTCAATAAATGAGACTTGATCAGAGCACTGTCTTGTCTCCATTTCTCTTGTCGCTTGCCTCATCCACAGCCCCACACCCTAATCTAGGTACTTCGTGGAAGTTCTGCAGGTCAGAACTGAGGCACATTGTGGGGTGGCCTCCCGCAGCATGGCGCCCAATGTGGGGCCTGGATACTGGGAGACAATGTGAGGGTCCGACGACGAAGGGAAGAAGGGGTGCGCACCCGATCAAACAATAGTTTGGAGATGTTGCGGTAGCCTGCTGTGACCAAGCCGACAGGTAAGTTGGTCATTCAATCATGGGGCAAGAATTGAGTCAGCATCAGAAATATGTGATACAATTAAAAGAAGCTTTACAGGCAAGAGGAGTAAAGGTTACAACTGAGGATTTATTTCATTTCTTTGATTTTGTGAAAGACATCTGCCCATGGTTTCCCCAAGAGGGGGTTATAGATGTAAATAGATGGAGAAGAGTGGGAGATCCATTTCAAGAATTTTATAAGGCGTTTGGACCAGGAAAGGTCCCAGTTACTGCTTTTTCTTATTGGAATTTGATTAAGGAATTAATAGATAGTAGAGAAGTACATGAGCCTGTAATTACAGCAATTGCTCAAGCTGAGGAAATTTTTAAAACTAGTTCTAAGTCAGAGTTGAGAGGAACTTCCAAGGAGGAGCCTCCAGAGCCTCCTGACTTAATTTCTCTGGATAGTGATGGTGAGAGTTCTGTTAAAAGTTCAAAAAAGGAGTCCTTGAAAAAGGAGCCCTCAGAGTCAGTCAAAGGAAAGGGAGATCGAGAGGATGATGTTCAGGAGCTGAAACAGGAGCATGTTCGTATCTATCCTCTTTTGCCAGAGGCTCTTTTGTCAGAAGCTGCTTGTTCAGCCTTGGACGGAGATGGCACAGAGGCTGTGAGAGAGGGGGTGGTTAGTAAAACTGAGGATGGTATTGTGGCCTCATCCTCCTTCCTATGGTGTACTGCCTGTTCCAACTGTCATGGCGGCAATAGACCCTAGACCAGGATTGAGAGGACAGATGGAGCAGTTGCAGGAGGACATTAAGTTGGAGGAGGCGCATCAGTCATTGATACTCAAATGCATTAAGCAAGAAGAGATGCGTCAGGCGCTGATGCTTAAGTTACAAAAGCTTAGACAATAGTAATGAGGCTGTTATGGGTAAAGGAAGAGTGGATGGAAACAGAGCCCGCCCTGTTCTTGGGGGGCCTGGCCTTCATTTGTATAAGGAAAATTTTGATGGCCCTGAGAGGTTTTCCTCTCCTATGGAGGGTTTTCCTGTGATGGAAACAGTGGATGATCAGAGACAGGCATGGCGACATCATAAAGGATTTCAGTTTACACTGATTAAAGAGTTGAAGCTTGCTGTGTCTCAGTATGGAGCTACAGCTCTGTTTACTGTGGCTATTATAGAAGGTGAATCTGAAAATTGGCTAATTCCTAATGATTGGAATCAATTGGTAAAGGCAGTCCTTAATGGAGGCGATTATTTGCTATGGAAGTCAGAGTATTATGATAATTGTAAGGAGACAGCTAGAAAGAATCAACAATCTGGAAATGCATGGGGTTTTGATATGTTGATAGGCAGAGGTGAGTATGAGACTAATGAAAAACAGATGCAGTATGATGCAGGCCTTTTTGTGCAAATTTGAGCTGCTGCTCTGAAAGCATGGAGAAAGCTTCCAGTTAAAGGAGACCTGGGAACTTCTCTCACTTCTGTTAAACAAGGGTCCGATGAGCCATTTGCAGATTTTGTTCATCGGTTGATGACCACAGCAGGAAGGATATTTGGAAGTGCTGATGCAGGGCTAGAGTATGTGAAACAGTTGGCGTATGAAAATGCTAATCCTGCCTGCCAGGCAGCCATCAGACCTTACAGGAAAAAGATTTGACTGGCTATATTCATTTGTGCTCAGACATAGGGCCATCTTATCAGCAAGGGCTTGCTATGGCAGCAGCTTTCAATGGACAGACGGTAAAGGAGTTTTTAGCCAAAAAGCATAGAGCTAAGGGCAAAGGGTGTTTCAAGTGTGGTGAAAGTGGGCATTTTTCCTGGGATTGCAAGGCAGACACTGTTCAGCAGAAGACTGATGATGGGAAAAGTCCTAAACTATGTCCCAGGTGTAGGAGGGGAAGACATTGGCTCTGAGATTGTAGGTCTAAGACTGATATTGAAGGGAGACCTCTACTTCCTCTTCAGCGAAACTGGTGGAGGGGCCAGCCCCAGGCCCCAAAACAAGCATTTGGGGCAGTCAATCTCATTCCCGCCAACAGCAACAATCCATTTCTAACCTCTGTAGAGCAACCCCAGGAAGTGCAGGACTGGACCTCAGTTCCTCCTCCCACACAGTATTAACTCCAGAGATGGGAGTTCAGACCATAGGGACTGGAATTTATGGACCACTACCCAAAGATACTTGTGGGCTAATATTAGGGCGAGGTAGTGCTGCTTTAAAAGGTTTATCCATTGTGCCTGGGATAGTTGATGCAGATTATACTGGGGAAATTAGAATCATAGCCCGAGCTGTTGGCAACATAGTCACTATTCCCCAGGGGGAACGCTTTGCTCAGTTAATTTTGGTACCTCTGGTTAAATCTGGTCGCTTTGTTCAAAATAAAAGTAGAGGTAATAAGTGCTTATTGGGTTCAGGCCATTACACATGGAAAGCCTACATTAACTTTATGGCTTGATGGGAAAAGATTTGATGGTCTCATTGATACTGGAGCTGATGTCACTATTATTTCTGCTGAGGCCTGGCCTGCAGCCTGGCCCACAGTTGAGGCTCTGACCAATTTAAAAGGTATAGGGCAGAGTCAGAATCCAAGACAGAGCTCAAAATGTCTTACTTGGAAGGATTCCATGAATAATTCTGGATTGATTAAACCTTTTGTGGTTCCTTATTTACCAGTAAACCTGTGGGGAAGGGATTTGCTTTCACAAATGGGAGTTGTGATGTGTAGTCCCAATGATGTTACTGCACAGATGCTTGCTCAAGGGTATGCCCCTGGCAAGGGGTTAGGGAAAAAAGAGGATGGACAATTATTTCCAATACCAATCCAAGGACAGAATGATAAGTGAGGTTTGGGAAATTTATGATGGCAGCCATTGACAGTCCTGCACCCTCAAACTGTGTGGATCGTATAACCTGGCAATCAGATGATCCTGTTTGGGTATATCAATGGCCGCTTACAGCAGAAAAATTGGCAGCAGCCACTCATTTGGTGCAGGAACAGCTTGAGGCAGTGCATATATTAGATCTTAAGGATTGTTTTTTCACTATTCCCTTATATCCTGATGATCGCAAACACTTTGCTTTTAGCCTTCCTTCTATTAATTTTAGAGAGCCAATGAAAAAATATCAGTGGAAGGTTTTGCCTCAAGGGATGGCCAATAGCCCTACTCTTTGTCAGAAGTTTGTAGCTGTAGCTCTTCAAAATACTAGAAATCTTTGGCCTTTCATGTACATAATTCATTATATGGATGATATCCTGAGAGCAGGTGCATCAGAAGAAGAGGTGTTACAATGTTATGCTCAGTTAAAATCTGATTTATTGGGTGCGGGTTTGCAAATTGCTCTGGAGAAAGTGCAAATGCAAGATCCTTATTCTTATTTAGGTTTTTGGACCGATGGACAAAAGATAACTAATCAGAAGGCTATTCTTAGGCTTGATAAATTGCAAACCTTAAATGATTTTCAAAAGTTATTGGATGATATTAATTGGCTAGGTCCTTACTTGAAATTGACTACTGGTGACTTGAAGCCCCTCTTTGACCCAACTTCATCCAGAGAACTTACTGAGGAAGCTAGAGTTGCAATACGTAGAGTTGAGGAAGCAATTGCTAATCAATTTGTTACTAATGTTGATTATTATAAACCTTTATGGCTCGTGATTTTTAATACTCAGCTGTCATCCATGGGTCTTCTTTGGCAAGAGCCTGCTCATCCTCTTATGTGGATACATTTACCTGCTTCCCCTAAAAGGGTGTTGCTTCCATATTATGATGCAGTAGCTGATTTAATAATTAATGGTTGGGACCACAGTCGTAGATATTTTGGTGTGGACCCTTTTCATATTGTACAGCTTTATACTAAAGATCATGTTAACTGGTTACTTCAGAATTCAGAAACTTGGCTAATAGCTTGTGCTGCATTTTCAGGGATTATAGATAATCATTATCTGCCTGACAAGCTCGTTCAATTTTGTAATTTGTATACCTTTCTTTTTCCATGCATTACCAGCCATCAACCTTTATCTACTGCTTTGTTAATTTTTACGGATGGTTCCTCTAATGGGATGGCAGCCTATGCTTGGAATGATCAGGTTGTGTGATTTCAAACTTATAAAACCTCTGCACAACTTGTGGAATTGTGTGCCATTATATCAGTTTTTTCTGCATTCCCAGATACACCTCTTAATGTATATACCGATAGTGCATACATAGCTCGTTCTGTACCTCTTCTGGAAACTGTTCCTATAATTGGGCATATTTCTGAGGCCGCAGAGGTGTTTCATCACTGTCAGCACCTTACTCGCCAGTGAACAGCTCCATTCTTTTTAGGACATATTCGAGCACATTCTAATCTTCCAGGGCCATTAACAGCAGGCAATCAGATTGCTGATACAGCCACCAGGCTTGTTGCTTTTGCTACTACTTCCAGTATTGCACAAGCTCAACAGGCTCATGAATTGCATCATCTCAATGCAGCTTCTTTGCGTTTAATGTATAATCTTACCAGAGAACAGGCTAGACAAATTGTTAAAGGATGTCAGACTTGTGCTTCTCTTCTTCCTGTTCCCCACTTAGGAGTCAATCCTAGGGGACTTATTCCTAATATGCTTTGGCAAATGGATGTCTCTCATTATAATGAATTTGGCAAACTTAAATATGTTCATGTTTGCACTGATACTTTCAGTGGTTTTCTCTGTGCTTCCTTGCAAACAGGGGAAGCTACTAATTGCACTTCCTTGCAAACAGGGGAAGCTACTAAGCATGTTATTGCCCATTTACTTCATTGCTTTTCTATATTGGGTATCCCTAAAAGTATTAAAACGGACAATGGTCCCAGATATGTTTCTCATGCTTTTCAAAAATTCTGCGATACTTTGCAAATACAGCATACTACTGGTATTCCTTATAATCCATAGGGACAAGGCATAGTTGAAAGAGCACATTTGCTTATTAAAACTACATTGCATAAAATAAAAAAGGGGGGTGGTATCCAAGTAGGGGATCCCCCAGGAATTTATAGAATCATGTACTTTTTATTTTGAATTTTTAAAAATTGGATGCTCATGGTAAATCAGCTGCAGATTGCTTTTGGCATCCAGAAACAAAACGTCATTATGTCATGGTCAAATGGAAAGATCCTCTGGATAATTCATGGCATGGCCCAGATCCAGTGTTAATATGGGGCAGAGGATCTGTCTGCGTTTATTCACAGCAACATGATGCAGCCCGCTGGTTGCCTGAACGCTTAGTAAAGCAAATAGATACTAATCAATGTTCCAGGGAAGAGGGAAGATGCTGAGAAATGTTTTTTTCCTCTTTCTGTTTTCTTTCAGACTGCAATGGCTTCTGTCTGCTGCATCTTGTTGCTCCTGATTGGCTTTGTTTGGTTGCAGAAGGTGATGCAGTGGGAATTCCAAGTTAAAGAAGGAAAAACATATTCTGATGATGACATGCAGATCATTGGCACTGCCCATTGTCCAGTGAAGGGTTGTCAAGCAACCATCGTCATTTTGCTCTTTCTGTTTTCTTTCAGACTGCAATGGCTTCTGTCTGCTGCATCTTGTTGCTCCTGATTGGCTTTGTTTGGTTGCAGAAGGTGATGCAGTGGGAATTCCAAGTTAAAGAAGGAAAAACATATTCTGATGATGACATGCAGATCATTGGCACTGCCCATTGTCCAGTGAAGGGTTGTCAAGCAACCATCGTCATTTTGATCACTTCATTTATTTTATCCTCTAAGTCAAGACCTTTCCTATGTTTCACTTATGATAATAAAGGCAGCTGTCTTGCAGATAGTGACACATATGGCGGATGTAGGTATTGGGATTGCTGCCTCCATGATGCTTTTAGCAAGAATGGCATATTGAGTTATGATGATGGTCAGTTCATAATTCGTATAAATGATCCTTGGAATGCCAGGTGGCAGGACGGAGTCCGAGGAAAGATTTTTAATAGAGATCACAGAAATAGAGGCCTGAGCTATAGGCTTCCATCGGGGTTTGCTTTACTCCCGGCAGGGTCTTTAAATATTTCCCGCTGATTGGTCCCTGCTGCTATTGATAAACAGGTAAAACAAGTCATTATCATTAGTGAAACTAAGCTTCAGTCTGCCATACAGTCAAACAATACCCTTAATCTTCTTAACCTTGCTCTTTGGCCTAATTATCTAAACTTTGCTTTGCGGTTGATGAATCTTTCTCATATTAATGCTTCATCATGTATGTTGTGTGCCTCCCTGGTCCAGCCTTTGCTGGCCGCTGTTCCTGTTAATGATACTTCTGCACTTAGTGCTGCTGTTGCTGGCATCATATCTTCTCCTCCTATGTCGTCGATTCCATTACTTCGTAATCCTGCTCACAATATTTCTCTTTGTTATATTACCACTGTTTATGTCTCCTTCTTTTACATGTCGTAGCAATCGTTATGTTAGTTCACCTCTATATGCTCCTCCTCTTACGTCTTTCTGGTGCAATGAATCTCTGTATCAACAGATTACTGTTTCCTCTCCAGGACCTTGTGTATTAATTACTATTGTACCCCAGCTAAACATGTATACACCAGAGGAGTTTGCTTGGCTACTTCACCCCCGTATTAAGAGAGGGGTGTTCATCCCTTTTGCAATCGGGATAGGACTTACTGTTTCTGCTAGTCTTTCTGCAGGAGCTTTGGGACATACTCTTTATACTGCAAAAGAATTTAATTCTCAATTACAGCAAGTTATAGATTCTACAGCCAGTAGCCTTGTGTCCTTGCAATGAGCCCTTGACCTCATTACTGCGGAAAAGGGGGGTACTTGTCTTTTCTTACAGGAGGAATGCTGTTTCTATGTCAATGAATTGGGATTGGTGGAACAGAATATACAGACCCTGAAGACAATCAGCTACAAGCTGCATAATTTCTATCAGAGCCCTTCTAGATGGCTGGATTCTCCTTTTCTTTCTTGGATTCCTTCTATGACATCTCTAATTGCTTCTTCTCACACTTGGGCTGTTTTTAGTGAAAAGGCTGTTAGTCTTTATTAAACAGCAGATAGAGGAACTCCATGTGGCTAAACCAATACAGGTCCATTACCATCGCCTTGATCTTATGGAGCAAGAGCAGATTGGGACACGTTGCTATGATGGCGCTACTAGCCATCTCCCTTGAGAGATGAACTGGACAAAGACAGGTACGTGAGAATCTCCCCTTGTAGCGAACTAAGACAGGAGGGTAGCCTATTGCTGCTGCCTTATCCAATGACGGGTAAGCACTTGGGGAAGGATGCTCCAACCTAAGACAGGCGCAGTTCCCTAAGGGTATAGCAACCTTTGATCCCTAAGCTCTATAAAATAAAAAAATGGGACCTGTTGGGAGCCTGGGAGCCTGAGGTTCAACTGAGTCTCAGCTTTCTCTCAAAACTGCTGACAGGCCTGAGCTGGCAGCTCTCCATTCTGCCCGCAGCCTTGGCCTGGAAGCTCTGGCAGGCAGCCGGGGCCCACGGCCTTGGCTCACAGCCGGGCCTTACAACCTTGGCCCAAAACTTGGCTTGAAGCCGGGGCCAGATAGCCTTGGCCCACAGCCTTCTTCTCCTTTCCAGCATACAGTTCTATTCTTCTATAATCAGAGATTCCTCCCTTAATGTGCGTCAGAGCCCCTTGTGCTCTGACTGATGTAATGGTTTGCAGTCTGTGTGCCTTTGTTCTCTTTCTCTATAAAAACTCATACTTGTGCTTCAATAAATGAGACTTGATCAGAGCACTGTCTTGTCTCCATTTCTCTTGTCGCTTGCCTCATCCATGGCCCCACCCCCCAATCCAGGTACTTCGTGGAAGTTCTGCAGGTCGGAACTGAGACACATTGAGGGGTGGCCTCCAGCATATGACTATAACTCTATAGTATAATCTCAGATCTGATATGGTGATCCCCTCAACATTGTTATTTTTGCTCAAGATTGCTTTGACTATCTAGGGTCTTTTGTGATTCCATATGAATTTTAGGATGATTTTTTTCTAGCTCTTGAAGACATGGGAATTTTGATTGGCATTGCACTGAATCTATAGATTGTTTTGGAGTGGACTGAATCCACTCCAGAGGATGAATTTGTACCAAAGGACATCTGGTAAGATGGTCATTTTCACAATATTAATTCTACCAATCCATGAGCATGGTAGGTCTTTCCATCTCCTAGTGTCTTCTGCTATCTCTTTTGCCTCCAAACCCCCCTGAGAAATACACACACAGTGCCTGAACTTTACAGTGCTTATGTATACCTGGGGGCTGTATGGCAAGGAACACAGTGCCAGAAAGGAGAGCCCTCCCTTCAAGTGGTTGGTCAGAGTGGTTTAAGAGACTTCCAAAACAACACAGGATATTGCCAGAGCTCTTGGTTATCTCCCACAACTGGAAGATAAGACCGTACTGCTGAAGACAGGACATACTTTGGCCATAAAACTTGGAGCAATGCAGCAGGAACTGACCTGGAAGCCTTCTACCTGAAGTTTAGCTCTTGTAGCTCTAGAGAATACTATGCAAGAGTCTAAGAGAGAGAAAATTAATCAATGGTCCAACCCAGCCCTAAAGCCTAATAACCATAATGAGCAGCACAGCAAACTACCTCTATTGGTGCAGTAATGACACTGTTATCTGGGGGTCATCAACAGCTATCTAATTGGACTTAAGGCCCTCTCAATGGGAGAAAACTCACAGGTGGCACTGTAAACACAACCAAATACACATGGCTGGAGAGGTAATAGATCCTAGGGAAAACCATATCTCTGTCATATCTCTAGACAAATGAAATTTCTTACCATATGCTCAATATGGATCCATATATTTATAGACAAGTATACCATACACCACTCATTAAACGTTTCTTTTTGCAACAGATGGAGGCTACTGCAGAATCCCACAACTGGTCAGACACAAAGAATATATGTTTGAGAAATAGATGCCTAATCCTAGGTGACATAACTATAGTGGAACCTCTACACCTAAGATTCATGGAACATAGCAGAACAGGAGGTAGCGAGTAAACTAATGCATCCCTCACCAGTGAAGCTCCCTTATACAACAGTGTGATATACATAGAAGGCCACAACTGGCCAACTTTTAAATAAGATACTGCAGAGTATTTGTCCCTGGATAGGACTCCTATATCAAACCTCTCCCACCCACAACTCAGGGACCTTTTTGGAAGAGGGGGCTGAAAGATTTTAAGAGCCAAGGTTGGTCTATGACCACAGGGAAGCAGAGGCTTTCAGGCCACTGGAAGCTTACACATGTGAACTCGTGGCAATGGTGGCATTGAGCACAGGACCCATGTCAACGCAATCAGATAAGGGCCCAGAGGTGAGCAAGGAAAATGGGTGGCAGGTCAGGCCTACTCTGGGAACTATTGGAGACTGATTACTACTGGGTGAGGGAGAGTAGGCCTTATCAAGGATCTCTAGATAGGCTGACTAGACTCCAGTGGATGAATTTGCACCAAAGGACATCTGAGTACAAATGCTTGACTGGATAGGACTTAACACACATGGCAGAATGCACGAGACCAGTGAGTCTAAATTTGATTAAGAACTGTTGCATGAAATGTACAAGAGCTCAACAAAAATGTTTAAAACTTAATTGAGCAACAAAACCCAACTGAAGCCTAAAGCTATTTATTTAAAATATTTAGAAAATACTCTCAGCAGTGAAGCTTCCTCATACAACAGAATGCTATGTACACAGAGGTCACAACTGGTCAAGTTTTAAATAATAAAAGATTGCAGAGTGTGTTTCCCTGGGTAGAACTCCTATATTAAACCTCACCCACTCATGGCTCAGGGACCACTGCAGAAGAGAGGGGCGGAAAAATGGGAAGAGCCAGGACTGGTTCATGAACACAGGGAAGCAGAGACTTTCAAGTTACTGAAAGCTTGTGCATGTGAACTTGTGGCAATGGTGGTATCGAGCACAGGACCCATGCCAACTCACTCAGACAAGAGCCCAGAGTGGAGTGAGAAAAACGGGTGGTGGGCCAGCCCTAGAATAGGAACTATGGCAAACTGATCACTACTGAGTGAGGGAGAGTAGGCCTTATCAAGGATCTCTAGATAGGCTGACTAGACTCCAGCGGATGAATTTGCACCAAAGGACATCTGAGTACAAATGCTTGACTGGATTGGATTTGACATGTACGGCAGAATACATGAGGTCCAGTGGGGTGGGGGGGTGGTCATAAATGGTGGAGGGGGGGTCTGAATTTGATTAAGAACTGTTATATGAAATGTACAAAAGCATAATAAAAATGTTGTAAAAAGATAAGATAAAATCTAGGAATAAATCTAACCAAAGACATTAAAGATCTCTACAGTGAAAATTTTAAATCTTTAAAGGAGGTAGACAAAGACACCAGGAGATGGAGGGACCTGCAGTGCTCATGGATTGTAAAATTAATACTGTGAAACCGACAATCCTTCCAGAGCCGTGTTTTAAATAAGATGGATTCAAAGATAACTTTCCATGCCCAACTTTCCTTCCTCACTTTCAGAAATATCTGTTGCATACCCTGAGGCTGCTGGGTACCCTCCCTGTGTTTTTAGTCAACACACATTCTCATCAGCAGTATGTAATCTTGTTTTATGTGTTTTGAGAATTTAAATAAATAGTTTCATACTCAAAGTCTGGTTTCTACTAATTGTTTCCAGGGCTGGTGAGATAGCTCAACAGGTGAATAAAATTGCTTGATTGACAACCTGAGTTTGATCCCTGGAGCCCACAGTGGAAGGAGAGAACCATCTCCTCAAAGTTGGCTTTGGAATGCCACTCAGACACTGTGGCAAATGCACGCCTGCATGTGCTCGCGCGTGCACGCGCGCGCGCACACACACACACACACAGGTTAGTTTTTGAGTTCTCCATTTTGTAGGTCTGTTTTTCATATCTCCATCAGTATCATCTTACTTTCATTAATCTAGTTTTATTTTGATTGGTTTACATTATGTGTCAAATGATTATTATAAAGTTACTCCTGTGTTTAAGTTACAGTGTACAGAAGACTGCCATAGCATATTGGATGGGGAAAGAACAGAGGTCAGTAAGATGCGTTCTATGCCTCTGGAAGAAGCCATGTGTTTATTGAGAGGACCTTGTGGGAAGACCAGCAGGTGGCCTTTGAAGCTGAAAGTGGCCCCTCATTGGTGCCCAGTGAGAAAACAAGGACGTCTGTTGTACAATGATAAGAAACTGAATTCTGCACATGACCACACCTGCTTGGTGAGATACTCTGAGCTCCAAAAAGGATCAGAATTCAGTTGCTCTCTTGATTTCAGCCTTGTGAGGCCTTGAATGAAGAATTATATCTGGTCTTTTACTTAGACTTCTTTCTGAGGGGAAGGGTGAGACAGGGCTTTAGGATGTATCCTAGGCTGGATTTCAGCTCACTACATAGCTCTGACCTTGAGCTTGCAGCAATCCTCCTGCCTTAGTTTCCTAAGTGTTGGGATTAGGGACATGTGCCACAATACTCAGCTTATATATGAGCTTCTGGCCTATATAAACTGTGAGATAATAAAAGGGTACTTTCAAAAGCTGCTAAATATGTGATATTTACATAGAAGTAGAAAATTGATATCAAACTTAACACTATAGGTAGAGACTAGTTGGGTTCAATGTCAGTACCACAGGATAAAAAGAACATAATCAGTACAGTTTTGGATTACTAATAAAAATGTTCCAAATTATTTCTTTTCATACATCCATACTTCTTAGTAATAATGCCTACTTGGCTGCTTTTAACACAAAGAAATGGAATCTATTCCATTCCTCTTCTCTGACCCCTGGAATCCAGATATGCTTAGAGACTTGCATTGGACAAATATTACAGAGGAAGTCATATCATACCAGTTCAAAGCTTAAGCCCCAAGAAGCCCTGAACCTTTTCTCCCTCTCGCCTCTCTCTTGGCATCATGAAGAGCCCATGTGAGAAACTCCAAGCTAGCACTGAAGTAGGGTAAAAGGCCACACGGAAAAGAGATAAGTCATCCTGACTGATTCTATCCTTGGACCAACCAGTCCCTTTACCAGAAAGTTGATATATGAATTAATTCAGACAATACCAGAAGAGCCACCCAGCTGTGCCTACTCCAAATCGCCATCCAGTATAATTATGCATTAATTCTGTTTCGAGCGTGTAAATCTGGAAGTAGTTTATTAAACAACCAAAACTAACTTTTACAGACATATTAATTTTGAAATAAGTGTGACAAATCTATTTAAGTGTGTTCATCAGTAAGTTTGGATTTTAATTCTAGATTATAGGGGACGAGATGAAGTTCTAGGTAGATATTTAGGAATGGTCAGTGTAAGAATGTTTATTAATGTACATAGGAAGCTTCTTATTGTTTTAACAAGGTGTTAATTTTCTGATGATAATGGCAAATGCTATTCTCCATTGGGCTCTGTTACCACTGTGAGAAGTTAGTGTGAGATAAACAATTAAGAGAAAAGTTTTTTTAGTATTCTCCAGTTTCTCCATTCTTTTATGTCACACATGTTCTATTTCTCCCCGTCACCACTGTAATTTTTACTTGGGTTATAAGATTGTTGGCTTCCAAGTCTGGTTCTTGAGAGAAACCTACTGAGGTTATATTGCTAAATGGTCATGACAAACTGTATTCTAAATATTTATGTTTATACCCATAGATTTGTGGTACTCTCAACCTTGGTCAGACAATTTTCTTTACACAGTGGGTAGTGGTTAATACAGAGATTCATAACTGGCCAAAACCCTGAGAATATGTGATAATGAGATTAATGATAAGCATTTATCTGTAGATAGGTCATCTATATCAACCTTCCCCTAACCAAGGCTTAGAGAACATTGTGAAAGAGTGGGCAGAATTAAGAGCCAGAGGATGCAGCTGGGGTTGGGGGAGCTTTAAAATTCTGTATTCTGGGCACGGCAGGACTGTGGCACACAAGAACTCAGAGCAGTTGCTTACCTACATAAGAGCAAATCAGTCAAAATTCCTGTGCGGATTGGAACTGGCTTCTGAGGCATCACTCTCTGCTGAGGAACTATTGGCAGCTGGTGGCTGCTGAGGAGGGAATGTCACTTTTCTTTGGGGATGTAGCTGTTGGCAAGTTATCCATTCCCAAGTCGATGGTCCCACACCCATACACATGTGGATAGCACTAATTGGATTTCAGCATGTTATTAATTTTTTAAAAAGAGATAATATGAAGTTGAGAGGGAGATGCTTAGGGTCATCCAACAAAATATAAGAGCCATGATGCAAGCCTGGATTTTTAACTCAAAGTCTTTTGTACTTCCTGTCACATTACCTCCTCCCAGAGGACTTATTCCATACTTGTCAGTCCTCTGAAAACCTAAAAAAAACATTTCTTTTGTGCCCCCCTCAACATAATAGTCTATGGATTACTGGACCCTGTCTAAAATCTCATGGCTACCCTTCCACATGGTCCCATAAATAAGACAGCGCCAGCCTGGGTTATGCTTTCCAGTGAGTCATGCTAGTCTATCTTGTCATCAGAAATGGCTCTGGGTCTTTATCTGCCCACAAATTCTAATTAATGATCATCCAACTGTACTGTCAACTCTGCTTAATTTTGAGTGATACCAGTTGTTTATTCCTTGAGTCAGCCAATAGCAACAGAGGAAAGTACTCATGCATGCCATTGTCCGGGTGGCTCTGGGCCTATAGCAGTCCAGTTTAATGGGCATTTAGACTTCGTTAGTGAGCAAACACATGGGGAGTGACTGCTCTGGTGCCACACGTTGCAACTAATAGCCTGTGGAACAGAATCGTTTCTGTTTTTGCTCACTTGTTGTGAAATTCTTTCAATGTCAACAAGTGGTCCTGTCGGCAGGAGCCCTCCATCCTGCCCAGCAGTTTTATCCGTTGCTCTCCTGGGCCAGACTTGTGTACTCCCCCTTTGTCCAGTCCCACAAAGGAGCCTGAGCAATCACAAAGCCTTCACAGCTATTCATCATCAGCTCACCAAATCTATGGGCAAGCCTTCCCATCGAAGTTTTGGCCTGGCCTGTGGTCATGGCCTAGGCATATATGAAGGTAGAACACCAGGCTTGTGGTCCCTGCCTTGGGGATCTGAATAGCACAGATACATGAGGTTTGATGTTCTCATCCAAAAGAAAACCAGAATTAAAGGTAATATGCAAAACTAAAGCTAAGAGTGCACCTTAAACATAAGGGGAAAATTACAGGTATGCTAAAATTGGGCAAATTATTTTATCAGGCAAAAATAGTCTATAGGTAGAAAGGGAGATTGATCGCATCAGATATCATTTATGAGTTTATCTACTCAAGGAATGTATATTCTTTTACTCATAGGGCTTGTAACATTTGCTTAAGATATAGAAATAAAAAGTGTCTATTAAACGTCATATCAGCACTCTAACATAAAAGTTGTTTTGTTTTGTTTCAATCTGTTTGTTTTGTTTTGTTGTGTTTTTGAGACAGGGCCTCCTTGTAACCCCAGCTGGTCTAAAACTTACTATGTAGGCCAGGCTGGCCTTGAACTCACAGAGATCAGTCTGCCTCTGCTTTTGCTTCCTCGTGTTGGAATCAAAGGTGTGCGGCACCATTAGTGGTTCTGTTCTGTTTTTGAGAGTGGAGCAATCTTCCTGCTTGTGCAATGTCTTTGTAAACAAACGAATTAAGAATTGGTTACATATGCTTGAAATACAGAAGCACTGAAAATAGTTTCCCAGTTAGAGTATGTCATCCCTATATGGACTTTTCTTTCATGAAAAAGAACAAAGTCATCTAGTTTGGGATGCTATATTTTCTCCATTCTTATCTGGCATGAATGGTTTTGTATTTGACAAAGTGGAGAGTGGTCAAATTTATAAGGATTCTAAACCACTCAGCACGCCCTCCAAGCCAGTCCTGGTTGACATGTGCCTTCTATCCCTGGCATCTACATGCTTCTTGCATGTGCTTATTTTCTGTCCTAACTCTGCTGGATTTTAGTTATTGGTGTGTGTGTGTGTGTGTGTGTGTGTGTGTGTGTGTGTGTGTGTATTCATCCTTTATGAGACTGAGAATTTCTAAAAGCTATTTCTACTTCCTCTCATTTGGTTGACTCATTACACACAGACAAGGAAAGACAAGAAAATTTTTTGTAATAATTAACCAATGCCACAAAGCTTTAACTTATAGCTTTCATCTTCAACCACATGATGCAATGGAAATTTGAAATTAGACTTAAAAATTTTGGAGCATTATATCTAGTTTATATTCTTTACAAGTTTGGGTTTTTCAGGTACAATAGGTAAATAAAATTTCTCTCCTAATCAAAGTATTTGATCAGGTAAGACGAACAATTTTAAGCTCATATTCTGACAAACAGTATTCATTGAATTCTTTTTTTCTTTATCTTTGGTTTTTCTTCATGTGTATTATTATGGGAAAATTTTGAAGTTTAAATTATTGATGGCAATGCTGTACCCATTAACTTTCATCAAATGAGCACTTAGTATGTGTCACACATGGTTATCAGCCTCCACTCAAATCCACCAAGATGCTTTTAGTAGTTCCATGAATACATGAGGTGGTAAGGCAGTTTTGCCATTCTATACACTATTATAACTGCTCACGTACAACTCTTGCATTTATGGATGGTGCTGAAATATCTCTATGGGTGTCTTCTTTGAGATACTGGAAAGATAATGAAGGGAAAGAAATTTTATTTCCCAGTGGCAACCCTTCTGGTTTGCCTTTGGTACCTTTCTCACTCAGCACTTGCAGAAAGATCACCAACCCCTATCTGGGGTTACACACGGCCCTTGCTCCCTTCAGAGTGAGTAACGATATGCATTGGTTTCCAAAAAAAAACCTTAAAACCAAACTTTGCATTATTTTGCAATTACTAAAACAAGGAAACAAAGGCATATGGATTCTTCATGGAGCTCCCTTTACAAAAGCTTTAGTACCTTTAGTAGTTAGTTCATGATTGTGATTACCTTAGAAATGCTTTATGTGACTTATCTATTTTTTTCTTTGAAGAATTTTATGGTGTAAATCATGTTGTTATCTCCATATCTTCATACATAAGAAATAATTACAGCTTAGAGATGTTAACTAATCTGCCCAAGGATAGGGATCTAGTAGTACATAAAGACAGAGTTGATTCTCATGTGACCCATATCCTTAATAACAGCTGTCCCTCATTATCCATGAAGGATTAGTTCCAATGTCCCCTCTCCCACTGTAGGTGCCAAACTCCACAGATATACACATCCTGTATCTGAATGGTGTTGCGTTTTCATACTTTGAACCTGAAATGTGTGGAAATTTTGGTCTTCAGCTGGTGGCTCTATTTTGGGAGATAGTGAAACTTTAGGAGGAGGGATCCAACCAGAAGAAGAAGGTCACTAGGGGCATGCATGTGAAGGGTGTTTTATACCTGGCTCCTTCTTGTTTCTCTTTCAGCTTCCTGGCTTCTCTGAGAAGCTGCTCTGCCATGTGTTGCTTCTGCCTGAATGCTCTGCCTCTCCTCAGACCCAAAGCAATAGATCCATCTGACTATGGGCTGAAACCATGAACCCAAATAAATCTTTCTTCCCTTAAGTTTTCAGGTGTTTGCTGTAGGGATAAAATATCTGACAAGTACAAGTCGTTACATTTAAATGATGTACATGCTCCTGTATAGTTTATATCATCTCTAAATTACTTGTTATCCCTAATACAATATTAATGTAAATAGTTGATGAATTGTGCTATTTAGAGAATAATGAAAACCTATACATGTTCAATGCAGACAATTTTATTTTCACTTATTTTTTGGCCCAAATTTGGTATAATCCACAGATGTGGACCCTGCAGATAAAAAGCTTTGATTGCTTTGTGTCTCAACAGAGACAATGTCTGAAGGTTAATTTTGCCTTGCAGCCTTTGGCTGTTGCAGGTGGAGAGTTCCCTAAAACAGCCTGTCATAATACACAACTTTTTTTCATTTTATTCTTTTATTGAATTTTTGAGATTTTTATGCAATAGAGTTTGATGGTATTTGGATCCCCTCCCCTATTTTCCCAATATTTACAGCATAATGTTTTCCTTTAATAAAACAGTCTTTCTTCGTGCAACTTTCTACATCCTGTATATCTTGTTCTAGCCATAGAAGAAGTTACTCCAATAGCATACACGTCACTATCTAGTATTTTGTGACACTTTTGGAAGCTGGTTTTGGTTTTAGTTTTGCGATTTCCACAGCGTGCTACAGAAAACATGACAGTGACTGGTTACTGAGAGCGGTTTCTGTGTCCTGTCTGCATGCACAGAGAATGCAGTGCTGTATGGCACATTTCTTTGAGGGACTTTAAAATATATAATTAAATTGTTTAAATCAAATTTGGGGGGGCTGTCACAAATCATTACCTGCCTTTCCTCTGTCTATCTTCTCACTCTTTAAATTAATGACACGTACACTGACCTCCATTAGCTTAATTTGGTTGAGACATTTTCCAGCCCATATCATCAAAATGAGAGAGAAAATTATGTTGGCCAAGGGACCATCTGTAGAGTGATGATGTTTAAAAGAAGTATGCATTAGTTTATTTTTTAATTTTTGCTTTTCATTTGAAAATACTTTTCATATCATTCTAGACATTTTTAAAACTAAATACATTCTCAGAACACTGCTTTTGATTTGATGAGACTGATGTTTCTATTCTAGAATGAAATTAAAAGTATTCTTAGCCTCAAATCCTGATGCAAAATTGAAGTAAAAATGATAAAGGATCTGATTTCTTGATCAAATCTTTCTCTTGGTAAAGAGTACTGTATACAGCTGTCCAGTGCTAATCTCTTCTCTAATTTTGCAAGAGGTACTGTGAAATCAAATTATCTCCTAGTGTACCAGCTTGATACACTCAATTTTTAATTCATTGCCATATTAACTAGCATTGATTGCTTCCTTCCATAAAATAAGTGAATTTCTAACTTCCTGATGGGGTTATCAATATATATCCTAGACTAAAAAATATGATCTATGGATTAGATGGTCATTCAGTTTAGAATAGCTTTAAAAAAATATGTTTCAGGAATGGTACTTGTCAATAAGGAAGCATGCTCTTTAGCAGAGAACTGGTACAGTGATAATTTGCCTTCCAAAAATCTCAATGTAAATCTGGGGAGATGACTCAGAAGTTAAGAACATTTGCTGTGCAAGCATAGGACTTGAGTTCAAATCCCCAGAACCCATTCAAAAAAGATGGATGGAACAGTATGTGTGCCTGTAACCCCAGAGCTCGAGGGGGTAAAATAAATATTTGAACAATTCTGCGTACTAAGTACTTAGATGAACCCACTTAATAGGTGTTTATGTCTTGACCACTTAGTAGCCATTTGGAAAAAATACACTTAGGTTTAAAAACACTTTTAAATTATTACAAAACCACAAATACTAGCAGGATGTGTATACCTCTTGGGCTTTATAAATCATGGAGTCCAATTATTTTTTGTTCTGTATTTTATTTTACATGGTATTTTTTTTATTGAAACAATCACCAAAACTCAATTTTACAAGGATGTTATCAAAAGCAATGTAACAAAACTTAATGTTGAAACCATGATCTACATTGAACTACAAATTGGACTGGTTTCTGATAGCTAATATGTTCTGTGTTTCCTATAATTTAGAATTATCCCACCATGTTCCTGAAAGTTCACTTTGTCATCTACCAGTTAGCTTCAGTGTTCCTAGGCACAGTTTAGATACCACAAAGGTGGGAAATTTCATCAGAGCCAAAGTTTAATCTTCACTATGCTTCCTGAAAATCATTAAAAGAGTTAAAAAGATGCGATTATTATTTTTAGAGATCTCAAACCAGGAGCCACTAAGTCAGAAGATGTGAAATCCTCTCTTGGTGACTCTAATATTGTTTCACTCATTCAGTCAGCAATTGTTGGGCACCACTAAGTATCAGGAATGATTAAGCTAACCTCCTGGGATGCAGCACTGAAATCTTTGCAGTATGTAGAACTGGCATTTTGGTTTAAAAAAAGTAGCAGTATGAAAATTAAGTGAGTTGTGTGGTGTGTTGGAGGGTAATGTGCTCGGAAAATGAAGAGCAGAGAGAGCTCTTCATTTTCTGAATATGGCTACTAGGTATAGACTTTCTGGAAAAGGTAGCATCTAAGCAGAGATTTGAAGGAGAGATGGGGTACAGGAGCCCAAGACAAGGGTACTAGTAGGTCCAAGGTCCAGCACCAAGACCAGCCTGACTGGATTGATGTCATCAAGGTGTAGACAGGTAGAAGAAAAAGTTATCAATGAATCAGAATAGGAAGGTGTGGAGACTACCATTGGGACGCCTAACTTTATTATGGATGGAATAAGGAATGACTGGAAGTTTTGCATGGGGTGTGACTGGATCTGGCATGAATTTTAATAGGATCACTTAAGCTACTGGGTTTGGGGACAATTAGGGTACTATTGCAATAGCACAAGTGACAGTCATAGGTGTATAGACCAGGATAACAGTACAAGTGTTTTATGTATATAAATTAAAAAATAAAAAGACGCCAACATCTCAGTGTTCTGAGCAAAAACAATGAGTCTTTCTGTAAGAAACGGTATATTTTACAATGAAATGGAGATCTTTTTAAAAGGTTAAAAACTCATTCAATTTTATGTCTTACAGGGCTTATGCTGAGTTCAATATTGTATAATTGTATTAATTCAACAGTAAACCTAAAACTTTTTATACCCACTTTTGAAAGAGATGTATCTTTGCTCTGGAAACTGTTAATGAGTATATTAAAGCTGTAATGAAATGCTTCTTCAAAAAATTTTTTAAGTGAAAAAATAAATAAATAAATAAATAAATAAATAAATAAATAAAAAGGCTAGGATTCTGGATATATTCTGAATTTAGAGCCAACAAGACTTTTCTGTTGCTTCTGAGATGTGAAAGAGTCCTCACAAGAGGGGAAAAGAGGTTTTGAGGAGGCAGAGGGAGGACGGAAGAGAGCAATAGGACACATGAGACATGAAGTGGAAAGGAGGTTATGGAGGGAGGATGTAAGGGTGCGAGTCGGGTCAGGGAGATGGGGAGACAAAGGGGGGAGAATCAACAAAAACACATTTTATTTGAAAATGCCATAATGAAACTTAGTACTGTGTATGCTAATTGCAAAATAATAATGCAATAAAATAACCGCAAGATTTTAGTCTAAAGCAAAAATTAACTATGTTTCACATCTTTAAAAAATGTTGACATTACTTAGTTCTTAGAATAACCAAATTTCCTTTAATGTTGAGTGTTTCTATTTTGTAACTTTTGTGTTTGATGTTACTTAGTTCATACCTTAAACAATTTTACTGGGAACTGAAACAGTGGCACTATAGAAACTATGGATACTTAGTGAAAGAAAATTTTCTTCATCTGATAAACGTGCATTTTGAATTTTATATGGCAGACAAGGTCTAGGCTTTTGGGATGAATGATGTAGAGGTAAATCCTACTTTGCGCCTGCCTTCAAAGTACATACAGTCTGTAAATAAATCACATGCATACAAAATATTTAAAGATAAAGGGACCAGAAAGGCAGTGCCCATGTAACACTATGGAAAGTCAGAGGAAAAAAGAAGATGCTTTGAGCTCTTGATGGAGAATGTATCAGGGAAAAGACCCAGGAACTAAATGACTCCCTAGGAATAAACTAAATCTTATGGTTCATGAATTAAGAGGGAGTCATAAATGGGTAGATCCCTTTAAGGTTTAAAGGAGATAAAATTGCTTTGGAGGCCTAAGGTAAGAGCTGAATGGAATTGGGAGTTGGTTCAGCATGAAATGGAAGAACTCTCAAAATGTGTCAAACAGGAAGATAACATGAAGGGACTCAGACTTGGGGAAAATTAGCCTGGCATTAATGTGCAAATAGAGAGGAAACCGTGACACAATGGCCCAGCACCAGTACCATGATAATAAAAACAATATAAGCTAATGGCAGGAAAGTAGAGACAGGGCCATAAATTGAAGATATTAAGGGGACAGGCTATTTCCTCCATCTTGACCAAGAATAGGATCTTAAGCAGGTGTCTCTCGTATTTATCTCATACTTTTTGGATTTTCCTCCTACTTGATAATTCTTCTTTAAGTTTGGAAACCAGAGTCATTCTCTACCTCTAGGGCAAGGTGTCAAGGAAGAATCGTATAAAGCCAATGAAAAGAGGCTGCCCACCCAGAGGAATGAGCACAATTGTAGGACAGCTAGTCCCAAGTCAATTCTGCTGGTGGCTGTAAGTTGATACCAGATCCTGTCAAGAAGTACTCTTGGTGTCTTGGATTTTGGATTGCTTTCTTCTGCGGCATCCCTCTACTGTCATCTGAATGGTGAGCACTGTGAGCTAGAATGTATGTGTAAATGCATAGAATCAACAAGTGATCAAGAATGCATTATGGGGTTTGTTACAATGATATATTGCTCTATGATGCTAAAAGTTTGAATCTATGGGCCTTGGTGTCTGGCTAGACAGGGTGAATGTGACAGAAATAGAAGGAAGTTCAGCAACAGGTAATTCAGAAGTGTCAGGCTGAGTTAGAGACTCATGAGATATTTTTGATGAATAAGAAATCAAATACTAGAAAGGAATGGCTATGGAGCCATGACTGGAGGTTGAGATTTAGAGTTGTCTTTATAGACAAAATACTAGGAATCATGAGACAAGGTAGGATTGCTCAGAAAAGGTGTCTAAAAAACAGAACTGTAAAAACTAGATAAGAGGGATTGGAAAGGTGGAACAGCAGTTAAGATCACTGACAGTTCTGCAGAGGACCTGAGTTTAATTCCCAGCACCCACATGGCAGCCAACAACCATCCATAACTCCTCTTCTGACCTCCATGGGCATTTCATGACACATTACATAGGTGCACCTACATACATGCAGACAATGCACTCATACACTTAAAATAAAAATAATAATAAAATATTTTTTTAAAATAGAAAAGGGTCCAAGGCAAAACCAGTGTTATGGTTTGCATATAAAATGTTCCCCACAAGTTCATGTGTTTTAATACTTAGTCACCCTTACTGATGAGGATGTTTTGGAAAGTTTGGGAACCTTTAAGATATGGGTCCTAGCTAGAAGAAGCAGACCTGGGGATGAGGTAGATTGTATGAGTGTTCTGCAATCTGGGCCACTGAGATGTAACAAGACTCACTGTGATGCCAGGACAGAGGCCCAGAGGCCATGTCTTTCCTGCTATGATGAGCTGCATCCCCTGAATCATGATGTAACATAAAGCAATACTCCCTTAAGTTGTTTCTGTCAAGTATTCTGTCACAGTGACCATAAGAAGAACTAATACAGCTAAGAAAGAGAAAAGATGTCAAAGCAAGAACCCTAAGACAGGTTCTCTTTCATGTAGAGACAGGAAGTAGCGAGAGCAGCCAGAGAATGTGTGAAAGACAAGTGGCGGCCTGGATGGTGAACCATCACCCATGTCAGGTTAAGTGTTTCTGAGCAGAAGAGCAAAGAGTTGTTCATGCTATAGCAAGATCTTGGAGTTGTAGAATCATGAAGATGTGGGCCACTCAGTTGCCCTCATTAATAATCTTCAGCGTGTAACATCCAGTTATTTCAATGTATGATAAACCTTTTCTAAAATGCTCCAACAAAGGTTGAGCAGTTACTCAGGTGATACTTCATGGTACTTAGTACTGTGCAGGTATATTATGGAGTAGGTGTGGGGAGACAGAACAACATACTTTACTGGTGCATTTGATAAATAAATAGCCTTCTGAGAAAGAAGGTATCTGTTGAGTTGTGACTTGCTGTAAAAGATGTCTTATTTTGCTGCTTGAGTAATAAGAACATAATCTCCACATGACTAGGTATCTGTAAACTTAATGGTAAATATTTTCATGTTGTTATATCAAAGGAACTAGAAATTACAGGTTAATTCCAGCTAGGTTAGGGTCACAAATCCCATGTCCATAATAATATCTTGTTTTTCATCCTGCAAACTAATGAAAGAATGTATAAATAAGGAACTATTTCTGTCTATCATTTGATGTCCGTATCTTCAAAGCATATCCAGGGAAAATATCTTCCCAAAAAACAAGGGAAAGAAATAACTTCTTGTTTCCTGCTCTGTCCCTCAGTGACTGAGACCTGTGACTGAAAGGAAATAGAAATTCCTCAGTCCAGTAGCTGTTAGAGAAATGACCATGCTTCATGGTATCCCCAGCACATACAAAAACAAAAATCTGCTCTTTTGTACATTTTCTTCTCTCCAAGAACTGTGATCACTTTCCATCACAGCATCTGTCACAAGCAGTGCTGCTGATGTCCAACTTTAGGACTTTCTCCTTCCGTATGCTCTTCTATTAGCAAATATGACAGACCAATAAGAGACAGATTAAAAGAGACCCTTTCCCCAGTGAGAGTGAGATTTGGACTTGTTAGGAAGCAACCTTATATCATCAGTGATTTGACTCATCTCAGGAGAGAAATGACTTCAAAGGAAACACATTTTATTTGGTTTTTTTTTTGCATCATTAAAAGCAAAAGATGAATGAAAACTCAAAATGTCTGTGAAGACAACGGATCTCTAGCCTTAGTAACTGGTGCATGAATAACAAGAATCTATCCCTTCATTATAGCACATGTGGCTGTCAATTGAATGATCAAGTTTCCAGATTAACCATAGATTTGCATTTCCTTTTACTAACATGAGAATTTTTCAAGGTAGAATTTTGCATGTCTTCTGTTTCTTTCTCCTGTTCCTAATCCCAAACCAAAGGGAAGGTAGCTCCCCTACCATATTCCAACTCAACACAAAAACAGAGACTGAGGAGACACAGCAACTACAGAAGTGCTCCATGACTCCAAGGAGATGATTTTGCTTGTATCCTTTTTTATTTTTATTTAAGACAGGAGGAAAAAAAAACTTCACAGAGGGGTAAACCTGAGACACTGATTCAAGAGCCAGACAGTTCAATGAACAGGATAATCGGGGTAGTTTTTGACAGGTGCGGCTGCCTGCCTATAGCTGGCATATAATCATTACCATTTTAATAAGGCTCTAATGGGGGGCTGATCATTCAATGGGGTGTGAGGATCCTAATTCAGCTCCCAATCCCACATGAATGTGCTAGAATTTGCAGGCTTTGTTTTCCTCTTTTGTACCTCTGAATGCCAATAATTACTGGCTATAGATTCAAAAAATTCTTAGAACTGGAAGCTAAATTAGCTCTCCTAATACTGCACAAGAATGTCAATACTCATAAAAAAGGAAGCAAGTGGTTTTTTTGTATTCTTTTTTTTTTCACACTTGTAGGCATTGTGAAGACCAGCAGTTGAAGTGGGCTGCCTTACAGCATGAATAATGACATTACTGTCTCTCTCCGTGAAGAGCCCTCCCCATTTCAAAAACAAAAAGTTATCCATTGGCCCAAATGAAATGTCTTCTAAAATCACACTTTGCTTTTAAGGTTTCTATGTTTCTTGTCAGAAAAAGATCCATGTCTTCTTTTTGATTTGGTTTAGAAGAAAGCTTTGTAATATTTTATAACTCGTATTTGAGATGTAGGTGTTTCCTGAACAACAACAACAACAACAACAACAACAACAAAAACTTTAACCTCCACAAAGCTTATCTCCAGAGCATTCACAGGCCGGGTGCTTACATCATAGGTGGAATTGGAATTATAATTACTGTGATATTGTATATCACTATTTAGATAACATGTATGATACCTCACCCACCCTGTGGTTTACAATAAGGACTATTTCATCTAATACTTCAACACTTATAGGAAGTAGATATGATTTTTTAAGGCCCATTTGCAGACATGGCATTCTGAGTATTAGAGAGTTTGTGATATTGTATATCACTATTTAGATAACATGTATGATACCTCACCCACCCTGTGGTTTACAATAAGGACTATTTCATCTAATACTTCAACACTTATAGGAAGTAGATATGATTTTTTAAGGCCCCCATTTGCAGACATCGCATTCTGAGTATTAGAGAGTTTACTCAGAGTTGCATATCCAGTAAGTGCTGGAACAAGAATTCAAACTTCCTACATAACATGGTTGATGGCAATTTGTACTTCTTATAGGTGGCACTTGTCTTTTCTGAAATTCCTAAGACTTGTACATTTAATTTAGGGGTGATCATGCTTCACCCCAAATCCCAAATAATGCTATTGAGTGTCAGAGCCATTTACTTTCTCTGATCAGAAATGTTCCTCTTTTTGGAGCTATGAAACTTGTCTGAAGCCACGCTCTGGTTGGTACCCAGAACAGGTTTTTAAGCATGCTTAAATTTTTTTTTCCTTTATATAACAGACTGTCCTAAGCAAATAATGAAAAAGGAAAGGCTAGCCAAATATTCAGTTGGTATGAGTCATTATATCTAATCTCTAAAACAGTTTTTCTTTATTGGCAGCATGCTACTTTAATGGACTTTGAGATTCATGCCAGGAAATGCCCTGCTGACTTCTAACAGTGTATGGGTGTAGCCAGGTAACAGACTTTTAGACACGATCATCTATGTACTCACCTTAAACCAAAATCTCCTGTATGCTGATTAGTGACATCCTAAAGTTCTATTAACTTGTCTTTGAAATTCAAGCATACTTATCACCATTGTCAGGTCTGGTTTTGGCTTTTTGATATACTTCAAGAAGTTTCTGAGTAGGAGATTTATAGTTTTGTAAGTAAGTAAACTGAGATTCAGAGAACCATAGACCAGATACCCAAATCTAATTTTCATGATGTTGAAGAACTGTTTCCATTGTTAAATGGTCAAGATCACTTAACTATATCACTTAAAATATACCTACTCACACATACCCTTGCATCTCAATTTACGTGAAATATTTCTAGAACAAGATAGACCTAATTCTTTCCTTTTTATGATTTGTTTTATTGTTAATTATGTGTGTATTTCTGTGTTGGGGTATGTACATGTGTAAGGGCATGTGCCTGTGGAGTCCAGAGGAGGGTATTAAATCCTCTGGAGCTTGAGTTGCAGGTATTATGTGCTGCTCAACATGGTTGCTGGGAGTCAAACTCAGGTCCCCTGCAAGAGTAGTACATGCTCTTAAATGCTGAGCCCCCTCCAGCCCTAGGCCTAATTCTTAAATAAAAGTTTGGACTCCCATTAACTGCTTGCTAGTACATCAATTAGGACAGGAGGAAGATATGCAATATAAAGAGGTGTTGATTGATAATAGATTTGTTTCCCAGTAGTCTGTGCCTGACTATCACTCAAAGCAACTGTGCTTTAACAAGCTATTGCTGCAAAGTAAATTGCCTGAAAATTACTCAGTTGAATATAATATGTTTTTTAATCTCTTAGTTTGTGTAAGGACCTCTAGAGCAGATGAGGTGAGGCTTATACCTCAGGTTTTCTTGTGAAGGTGTCAGGATGTCAATTAAGGCTTTAGTTATCTGAGCATTTGCATGGGACAGGAAGATCTCTGGAAGCTAGGCCCTTGACATGGCTCTCCAGTTGATTCTTCAGAATCTCTTCATAAAATTGCTTAGCTGTTCATACAAAAGGATAACTGCTTCCCCTTGAAACTGCTATAGGGAGCCAGGTGGATGTTCTAATGTCTTTTATGACCTTGCCTCAGAAGTGACATACCATTGCTTCTTTGACCCCACCCCCCACCAGTTGCACAGGTTATCTCTGTTCAAGTGTGTCTCAGTAGCAACATGAACTTCAGCAGGAGGAAATCGAGGAATCATTCAGAGCTGCTCCTACAGAGGCCATGGCAGAACTCCTTGCTCTAGCACTGTCTGTGGTAGAGACAGGAGAGAGGTCATTTCCACTCAACCAAGTAACCAACTCATTGTAGTTGTTTGTTGTGTGGTTGTCTCCATACAACAGTTTGCAGAAGCAGAAATCACAGGAATAATTTTTCAAACTCTTCCATCAGTGTTTTCTCTTGGTTTCCAACTCAAGGCTGGAGAATGGACAGAGCTCCTATTCCATTCATAGTCATCTGCTCCCCTTTCCTTTACTCTTTCAACAAAAATTAACTTAAAGCCTGCTAGCTGCTATTTGATATATGGTTTGGTAAGAGCAGGCAAAACAGGGCTAGACTGTAGCCTCTGCAATTCGGTCATCTTCACAGAAGGGCGTTGTAGAGCAGTGAGTGTTTTCTTGTGGAAAAGCCCAGCATTCTGTGTTTGTGCCTCCTTATTTGCAGTCTTAGGAAAAACCTGGCTTATCCCTGAAGATCAAAAGCTTAAAAGACTCAGGAAAATGTCAAACAAATATACACATCCAGTGCAGAAAAGGCCAAGTTGTCAAGTACATACCTATAAGAGGGACATTCAGCATTGCACTAGCCACACTGATGTTGTCACAATAGAGATTGCAGAGGTCCTTGTTTCATCATATACAGCTCATGCCATTATCCAGAGTGTTTATGTGCAATTTTTCATCTATTCATAAAATTGAACATTTTAATCATGTAGCATTAACTAAGAATATTAAGCTCCTATAAGAGAGGACTAAAACAGCCATGCTTAGCCTAATAAATAAACTTTCCCTGTAAACTGTGGAACCTCATGTTACTCGTTGGGAAAATGGTTATAAAGACACAGTGGCAGCTGGGCGTGGTGGTATACTATAATCCTAGCCCTGGAGAGCTAAGGCAGGTGGACTGTTAGTTCAAAACGACCTTGGGCTACATAGTATAAATCTGAGGAAGCAAGAGGTGGTGGGAATGAGAGCACAATCCCTCCTCGGGATTACTCAAATAACACGTCCAAAGAGTCTGGCTCACAATAGCTCAGTAACTTTCACTACAAATCAGTAGTGGACTACCATAAACCACTGAAAATAACAGGTTTTATTTGAGCATTTCTTTCTTACTTTTATTGTCCTTTTTATTTTTGAGAATTTCATGCACTAGTACTGTGTTTATATCATTTCCACCCCTCCCACTCTTCCCATGCCCCCTCCCACTCAATTTCATGACCTATTCTCTGATCATTTTGTGATATATATAAATAATCTACTGAGTCAATTTAGTGCTACTTCTATGTACATGTTTAAGAATGACCACTTGGAATTGGATAATCTATCAGGGAGCTCGTCCCTAAAGAAAGCTGGTTCTCCCTCTCTCAGTCTCCACTGAGTGCCTGCAACTTCTCACCTGAAGGTGGCACCCTGTGAAATATGGCCCCATTCACATGGACATGTTGACTGGTATTGTCATTATGCAGGTCTTGATTAGGCAACCATATCGTTGAGATTTCATAGATGCAGCTTCTTTGCCAAATCTAGAAGACACCATCTGCCAGCAGGCATCCTGATCCTCTGGCTCTTAATTATCAGCCTTAGAGAATTTCAGGGCTTGATCAAGTATTCACATATTAAACCTTGAATCCCCCCTCCAAAGTTAATGGGCCCTACTGTGATCCAAAGTGACTGTCTCATCCATCTGGGTTTTAGAAAAAAATATTTATTTTTTTTTATGTGTATGAGTGTTTTGCCTGCATGTATATAAGTGCCCTTGCACTGCATGTGTGCAATGCCTACAGAGGCCAAAGAAGGCGTTGGAGTCCCTGGAAATGGAGCTAGGGATGGTTGTTAACCACCACTTGGGTGCTGGGAACCGAACCTGGTCCTTTGTAAGAGCTGCCAGTGCTCTTAACCACTGAGCCATTTCTCCAGCCCCTGCTCCAGCTGATTTTCTTTCTTTCTTTCTTTCTTTCTTTCTTTCTTTCTTTCTTTCTTTCTTTCTTTCTTTCTTTCTTTCTTTCTTTTTTTAAAAGCATTAGATAACTTCAGAACTGTTTTTGTTGTTGTTGTTGTTTTGTTTTGTTTTGGTTTTTTTTTTTTTTTGGTCTTTTGAGACAGGGTCTCCCTATAGCCCCAGCTGTCCTGGAACTCACTATGTAGACCAGTCTGGCTTTGAATTCACAGAGATCCGCCTGCATCTGCCTCCTGAGTGCTGGGATTACAGAACTGGTATTTTAATAAGATGATGTTTCTTTGTACTACTAAAACAAGAGTCATAGCCTATCATTGATCGTTCCACCTGCAAAGTGAGTTGAATGTGCATTCCAAGGTCATTCAGTAGGCTCCAGTCAGGATCTTAGAAAACAGAGGTATACATGGAATTGTTGTTCACATTATAATACCTTGATAATATCCCTGAGTTTCCCACTTGTGTGATGATGACCAAAGAGAAGCATAGTTTTCCAGTTTCTAATGACTATTTTATGAATACGACGTTCAGAGCCAAACTGAAGCGTCCCATGCTCCCAATTCTGCTGGACACCAGGAAAGCATGATTTCCTGGAGCAAAATAAAAGGCTTAGAAAGAAGGCTGAGATGGAGTCTTAGGTATCAAATCACTCTTACAAAGCATTTGGATGAAGCAGTAAGGGTAAGTGAATCAGAAACATATGTATTAAATTTCCCTGGAGTTACCTGGGGTTTCAGAATCAAGGGATTAAGAAATGGCATGGGCCGTCCTTTAGTTGGGCAGTGCCCTTCAAAACCTCTAAAGCAGGTTTGGGGGAAATTTAGTCAACCCTCGAAAGTTCAGAATATTCTCTACCTGATCATGTTGTACCAAAATTCTTCAGATGTCTCTTATGAACACATCTTCATCCCCTTTCTAGATGGAAGAGGTAGAGTTAAACATGTGCAGGCTAAGATTTTATCTGTAGTGAAAGAATGATGCTTTCCTTAGGATTTTCATGAAGCAGAAATAATTACCTTATTTCCGTCTTAAACCAGAAAAGAGTATTGTACATCTTTTTCTCCACTGAACTCCCATTCTGACAATATTACCCTCAGACATTTTCATTAAATTAGAAAATAGTATTATTTCATCTTTCATCTTGACTCATTAAATAAAGCAGCCCTTTAGGGCCTACCACCTAAATTATCTGATTGTTGTATTGTTGAAGGGTATCAATAGTTGGCTTAAATGTGTATCAGGGAATGCTTAAAATGCTCCAAGTATATTATGAAACTATATTCTTAAAAAGAAACTGATTTAATATCACTATCAAAAATGAGTCAAGGTAGGAAAAAGTGCAGTGTTCAGAAGTTCAACAGGAAAGGCCTGCTCTGAGGTACAGGAGCTCTGGGGGCTGAAATCGGAATTCAGCAAGGTTTGGAGACCATGCTCTTTGGAGCTTGGAGAAACTGGCAAATCAGCTACTAAAAAATAGGACTAAAGTGTTTTATCTGTGTTGTCCTTTGTAATTAGGCTGCTGAATAACAGAAGTATTATCACACCAGGGTTAGTGCCAGAGGATTACCCAAAGTTTTACAAATAGGATGCTAAAGTGGCCTGAACAGGTGCACACACAAAGACCAAGGAGGGAGAAAAGTAAGAGAATGAAAGCTGAGGCCTACTACTTTCAGCCACATAGTAAAATTAATGGTTTCTGTAAATGAATGGCACGGTTAGATTACCATTGAACTTGTAAAATTGGAGGAAGGAGTCAGATTCTTCATTACACTCCTTTTTCTCTTTTTTAATTTGAGCCAAGGAGGTCGACCTTAATTGTCGTTTTACCTAAAAAAGAAAAAAAAAATCTTTTCATTCGAATAATTTTGCAGCAGGCACAGTGACTCCTCAAAAGAACTGTGCTTTGTAAAATCTTTTTCTTTTTTCCTGGTCTGCTGATGTGACCTGTGTGCTGGAAAAATGAGGAGTGAGTTAGATTTGAATGCACTCATTCGACAGACTAGTGAATTTAAAGGGATGGGAAGCTGGGAAGTTGCTACCCTTAAAAACGACAGTGAACATAGAAACACAAATAAGCTGCATGTAGGCAAATTAAAGATGAATACTTTAGGACCAGTGAGACGGTCCAGCAGGTAAAGGTGCTTGCCACATGACCTGAGGTTGATGCCTGGAACCCACAGGATGGAAGGAGTGAACAGATTCCTGCAAGTTGTCCTCTGCCCTCCAAATCACACGATGGCATGCACAAGTACATACAGCACAGAGACAGACAGACAGACAGACACACACACACATATACACGCATGCACATACATGCACACACACAATAAATAAATAAGTAAATAAATATTTTCAAAAGATTAATAATTTTTTTAAAAGAGCCTTGCTTAGCACTAGAAGCAAATATGTAGGAACTCATGAATCTTAAGTGTCATCAGTTAGACTCTAGAAATTTGCCAAAAAGGTATTTTCAGTGTAGTGATAGTTCCATTCACTAAACACAGAGATGCATCTTAATTATAATTTACTCATAAATAAAAATGCAGAGTACTAAACCATTTAGCTTTGGAAAGTTAAATGTTTTGACAGTGCTATATAATAATTCTTTTCCATTTCCACCACCTCCTCAACACTCCTTTACCTAGCTGTCCTTGATATGAGTAACACATGTCACTACATGGTCATCTGGGTAAACATGCAGTCTCAGCTTTGAATAGCTTTAGATCCCAGGAGTCTATGAGTACGACTAAGTCTGTAGACTTTCCATGGCCTCCACAGGTATGTCTTTATTTTAGTCAGTATAATGTACAAAGTGGGAAGCTGAACAGGAGAAAATGACAATGTCACAGGACATGTCTATTACTGTTAGAATTGACATTACTATAATTATGACAATGCTTCTCAACAGACTTCTTCTAGAACTAGACTAGTACTTTATATACAAGTTCAGAATGTAATGTGTGTGTATAAACTGTGTCCATGGAAACTAGATATATAGCCCAAGTATTATCATGCACTAATCAACTGGTCTTGTCCATCATGTACAAAATATAATTTGTATTTGAGAAAACACAGAAATCTATAGTGGGATCATAGCATTTATTCATATAGAAATTTGAGGATTAGAAACAGCAATTAATATTTACTAAATGCTTCATCAAGCAGTCTGCTAAGTACATTATGTACAACATTACATGGAATTTTCAACTGAACCTTCAATTGAAGTATTTTTATTCCCTTTCTATAGGTGAGGAGTCTTGAGGGGAGTCTAGAAGTTATAAGGGTTAAGGACTTCAAAAGACATACCAAGTGTTAGTACCAATGGATTCACCAAGGATTCTCTAATGGCTAAATATCTAGTTCACTTCACTGTCTTATATCCAAGTTCACTGCAATATACAGATATCCCTGGTTCTAGGATCCCTGTGGATATCCAAATCTGTAGATGCTTAAGTCTCTTACATAAAATGGTATAGTACTTGGACATACCAGCCTGTGAACATCCTCCTGTATGCTTTAGCTCAACTCCAGGTTACTTGAAACTGTAAATACAAAGTAAATGTAATGCAAGTTGTGATTATATTGTACTGTTTAGGGGAAAATGCCAAATGAAAAAAGGCATGTATGTTGAGTATCAACACATTTTTTTCTGAACATTTTTGATCTGTGATTGATAGAATCTGTACATGCAGAACTCATGGCTATGGAGAGACTGTTCAAATCAAAACACTCTGAGTGTTCTGAAAAAGCCATACAGTATAGCCACAACTGGCCTGGGACTCATTATATAGATCAGGTTGGTCTTGATCGCAAAGAGATCCGCCTTCCTCTGTCTCCCAAGGACTGGGATTAAAAGGATAAGCCACCAAGCCTAGCTAAGAATGTATAGATTTTAACACTAATTCTTTATGTGAAACTAATAGCCAAAGTTTTACATACCTAAATAATGTTATGTTTTAAAATAGATACCTAAGGTGAAATGTAAACTGTATTGCACAACTGACAGCAATAACTTGAGTATTAATCAGGTTTTCACTAAAATTCCAGTAAAAAGATGAACTATTTTTTCTTTGCCTCACAGTTTTCTCATAAATGAGGTTCAAATTTGCATGACTAATGATCAAAATGGAAAGTTTGAAAACCAACCCATGGACATCAAATCAGATGCTTAGACTGAAATTGCTATTTTCTTTTATGCCTTCATCTGTCTATTTCCTATCTTTATTTTGTACCTCCATCCTTGATGGCCATGTCATTTAAGCTTGGTGCAGAGCTCTGCCTGAAACTCCCTCCGAACAGTTGTAGCAGCATCTTCAAAGAAATCTAAAGGACAACCTACCTATACTCTCAGATGACTGTGTGATCAATTCATAGTAACTGTTAAAAAGCTAAGTCATTTTTAGTGTTAACAAATAGTGCTAAGCCGGGCATGGTGGGACATGCCTGTAGTCCCAGCACTTGGGAGGCAGAAGCAGGCGAATCTCTGTGAGTTCAAAGCCAGCCTGGTCTACATAGTGAGTTCCAGGCCAGCTGGAGTTACAGGGAGACCCTGTTTCAAAAATACCAAATAAAATAAAATAAAAATAAAACAATGGAACAAATAGTGTCACATTTTACCTACTTATATGCTTCCTGAATACAATATGGAATTTTTCTCTCCATAGAATTAAATGACACAGCTAGATGGACCCTGTCTCACCGTCAGCTTTCACACTATCTGTTGTTTCTAGAATATCTTCACCCACTCCTCCATTCTTCTGTCAACTTGTATCCACTTTACACTGGGAGAAATACAGTAGCAACATTAAAAGAGTTTCTATGCAAATAAATTGGTCTTGAGGAACAGGAGGCATATATACATTTGTGTCAGCAATAAGAATAATGATAATCTATTTATGAGTCATAATATAAAATACATCCTGGCAAGAGACCTGAAAAGCATCATCTTAAGAAGAAATAGACACTACTCAGAAAGACAAATGTCTCATGTTTTCTCTCCAATGTAGAATCTGGGGAAAACGTAAGAAAATAGAAGGGTCTGTAGAGAAGAGATAGGGAACTGGGGAGAAGGGAAGAAGGTGTAAGGGAGGACAATGAAAGGTAAATATAATCAAAGAATGTCATGTGTGTGTATGAAGGTGTTACAACAAAACTCATAGACTGCATAATAAACAAACACTAAGGACATATCCATGTTATTATAAAACTATTGTCCTAGTTTGTCTCTCTATTGCTGTGACCAAACACTCTGACCACTACCAACTTGAGGAGGAAAGGGTTTATTCAGCTTACATCTCCTGGTTCACAGTTCATCAGGGAGCCCAAGGTAGGAACT
>NW_008337494.1:474746-538706 GCF_000622305.1 Nannospalax galili
CAACCCAGGTGTGTCAAGTTGACTCTAAAGCTATCCAACACAACTATAAACCAACTAAAGTAAAAGTATTATAGATATGCAGCAGTATTCACCACAAACTAAACAAAATAATCTCTAGAAAATTATTATGACAGTAAAGAAGTCATTTTTCTAAGATCTGATTCACAATACATGAGATAAAGAATGAAAATAAAACTCTTTCAAAAGCAATAAATACATGCTCAGGAGGAATATGTTGCAATGGTGCCTTCAAACCTGGAAGAGAAAATTATTTACAACTTAAAATTCCATACCTAGCCAAACTATCATCTAAGAGTTTCTGAAAATAGAGATACTATCAGAAAAGAAAGGTTTTTAAAAAATTGTCTCTCATGGAATCTTTCTCAAGAAACTATTGGAATATGTACCTGTCTTAGAAAATAAACAAAGGAAACAGAAGTGGAAGATCCAACACCAGAGGGATATAAAGAAAAACTATGACAACATCTTCATGAAGGAAGATCCAAATCCACAACTCTTTTTAGTTTAGAAAGTAATCTGGTCAGATTAGAAACTCAGGAGACTCCAAGAACAATATTCAGAAAGATGGTTTATAAAATGCCTAATATCTTCAGATGCACTGACTTCTATGAGACCTAGGAACATTTTGAAGTTAAATTAATGACTCTCCTCTGAATATCAGTTGCACAGAATTAATGATCACTAAATATTGCTGTAGCCTATGATAGCAGGTATTCTGCTAGTATATGATAGTTAAATGGAGTACAAAAAGTAAAACTAGTCAAAAGTCAAATTTTGACAAATCAAAAAGTCAATATATAAATGTCTACAATTGAATAACCTGAATGCTAACAAAAAATCAATATATAAATGTTTACAACTGAATAATATTAATGCAAATATATAAGTATCTGTGGAAGTAAAGTACACCATTGCGGTTAGGGAGTCAGGTCTCTGGGTTCAGATACTAGCACTACCCATTATTGGTCTTCTGACCTTGCTCAAGTTGCTTCACCTATCTGAATCTTAGTTTTATCCTAGTAAAACTAGGATAATAATAACTTACTGCATAAGATTTCTATGTGCAATGAATGTCTAACTCACTTAGAATAGTACTTGACATAGAAAGCAATATAAAAGTGTTGACTGTTAATATTTTATTAGAGACAAGAAGGTAAAAATTAAAAGAATCAACTTAAAACAATAATTAATTGTTGGGGAATGAAAGAACAGTGGGAAGATTACTGCTTTCATGGGTTAGAGAAATATAATTTTGTTATATTCACAGATAACTCTGAAACTCATAAAGCTAAATGTGAAGCAACAGGGATAAGATTTTCTTTCACAGTCAAGGGCTAGATGAATCAGCTTCTGCTCGTATACTTCCAAATTTTATGATAAATAGGGCAACAAGATGCATGCAGCCCCAGGCCATTTGAACTAGTCATGATTCTTTTATGTAAGCAATGGCAATCGATTGATATACAGATATTGGAAAGATGTCAGGAAACTCACAGAATGCTCATTGAGATGCTGGAGAACTTGGTATGAAAGGAGGCCATACTGCCACACCATGTGAAATCCATAAGGTTGGGTTTTTACCTCTGTCACCTTTAAACTCAATGCCTCAATCTACATATCTGAGACTGGAAGGTGGCCCTGGAATCAAATACTGCTCTTGTGACAACCTTGACAGAACGACTTCTTAAGAACCCTCCATGTTGATCTATGTCACATATTCAAATCACACCCAAGTATAAACAACTGGGTTGGGAAGTGGGAAAGCAAATTATCTGGTATTTATATGTCCTGTAATAGGAAGAAGACTCTGTTTCTCTCCAAAAGAGATAGGATAAATAATTTTCTAGTGACAGAACTGGATGGGCTAGGCTGTCATCCATCCCTCACATTCATTATTTTCCTTTCAGAAGTATATTTATTAATCCCTGTTGACTCAGGCTTGCAATATGATTAATATTTGAAAAATAAAATTAACAATGACATATGCCATTCTAGGTCAGAAAATGTGAGCCAGGACATTTTTTAATGTACTTTTCTCTTCCCAGTAAATATAGATGCATACTGAGAGAAGGCTTCTGTCAACCTAAATTCCTGAGTAACTAGAATGTGAAGATTGTCAACCTGTAATGAACATATTGTATGAACAAGAAATAAATCTCACCATTTAAAGCCACAGCAGTTGGCGGTTGTTATTTCTGCAGCTTAATCTTGCCCATCTTGATTGAAAAAGATGATTCCACTGCTACACAGTCAATTCATGACAAATCCAGGCATGGTGGTGCATGCCTGCAATCCCAGCACCCAAAAGGCTGAGACAGAAGTGTAAATGCTAGGTCAACCTGGATAGTGAGATCCTATCTCCAAACAGACAAAAAAACAACAAAATAAGAAAAAAAGACAAATACATACCATAGAACTTGTTTCCTATGCCAAATACCACGAACGGTCTCTAATGATACACAAACTTCCTAATTACCTTGTGATATCTACAATGTAAGTGTTCTCCCCAGTTGCTCTTTTTTTGGTCACTTGCTCAGACTTTTTCTGAGCTTATATTTGTTACTGTTTGTCATCTTTGTTTTTCACTCCTGTACTGCTGAACTCAGCCCTGATAGTTTTGCAGTCAAGAACAAGTATGGTACTTGGGCTTATTTTATTGTTTATCCATTGTGGATTATCTAGAAGGGTGTAGTCAAATCTCCTGAGCTTCTTACACAACTACAATAAGTTATTTAAAACCTCTATAATTTTATTTATTCATTCACTCAGTGACTACTTAGGACTCAACTGTGTTCCAGGCATTGATCTACTATGAGTTTACACATGAATTGTTCTATACAAGTCTACTATGCACTAGAAGTAGAGCAGTACACAATAAAACCCAAGATTCTAATGCTTGGAAACTGATGTGCTAGAGGAAGGAAGTTGATATAGGTGTAGTTTATAAATGCTATAGAAATTCATTAAGACAGTTAAAAATATACAGTACTAGGAGCAGATAGAAAATGATAGCTGTGATTCTAAGCAAGACTGCTCAGGGTAGGGATTTGGAGACGATAACTTTTAAACACAGACTTGAGTTAAACAAGTTATCCATGTGAATAATGTGAATATCTGAAGAAAAGTTTTTCCCAGGAAGAAAGAGGAGGTACTTAAATCTTTGAAGCAGTGCTATGCCCCCCTTTTTTGATATTTTTGAGACAGGGTCTCCCTGTAGCCCAGCTGGCCCACTAGGTTGGCCTTTATCTCAGAGATTCACCTGCTTCTCTCTTCCAAGTGCTGGGATTAAAGGCATGTGCCACCATACCCAGCTTAAAGCCATGAGTTTTTGGAGTTTTTACTGGGGATGCCTCCTCTGTACACAGATAACTTCCCACTTCCTTTGTTATTAATTCGTGGTTACACAATTTGGGCTTCGGAGTCCCCTGGAACTGGAAATAAGGACGGTTTGTAGCTGCCATGTGGGTGCTGGGAATCAAACCCAGGTCCTCTGCAAGAGCAGTCAGTGCTCTTAACTGCTGATCCATCTCTCCAGCCCCTCCTTTATTTTTTAAATTGATAAAATATTTTATTATAATCATCCCAAAGATTCACGTAAGGCAACTTTTCCTTAGTAGATCAGAAATTATCCGAATGATCCATTGCACTTACATTCTGACTTGGGAGTCATCAAAGACCTATATTTGACTCTGTGACTAATAACCCAAATAACCACCTTTCTGACAGCAATCTCCTGCAGAAATGGAAGAGGTTTGAGTGTTTTGATATCTGAGGGCTATTTTATAAAAATAAAACATGACAAAAGCTACTGGAGGATGTCTTCAGTACCTCTAGGAGCATGAGGGAGCACACTGGAGCTGACCTCCACTTTTAAAAGCAGATATACATTCCTATACCAGAGTCATTTGAAGTTCGCACCCTGTGGTTTAGTGTGTAGTATAAGATGTCAAATAAAGCACAGTATAGGATGTCAGTGTCCTTTTGGACAAAGCAACTTCTGAATTTTCGGCAGGGACAAAATTACATTCATAAGAATAGAAAACACCCACTGCTGAAAACTTGTCCTTTCTTGTCTTTTGACCAAATCTTCTCAAATATTTCAAGATTAAAACAGACCATGCAAACAATACCTGTAATCAAACTTTCTTCCCCAATACCTGCCACTTCTTAGACATAAGTTAACCTCCTCAGGAAATGCATTCAAGGTTTTTACTTTAATGGTTTACATGGGCCCACTGTATGAAGCTTAGTACACGCTGCCATCATACAATCAACTAAAGTCTAAATTTCAATGGTGGGGATAAAACTACTTTTGTGTTGTATTTAGCAATTAAAATAAGAAGCTAGAAAGCACTCTTAAAAATGGACATAAAGATTTATTAACACATGGGTCTATTAAGTGAACCAGGGGCTTATAGCATGGTATCAAATATCATAACTTCTGTACTTATAAAATCCTGGAATTGTAGATTTGTAGCAATGAGATGGATGTGAAACACAAGAGGCACACAGAGAAACAAAACCAATGAACAGTTTCTCATGCATTGTCTGTGTGACTTGAAGCAAATTCTTAACTACAGTTACTTGTTTGTTTCTGTGTGTTCTCATGCGCATGTTCCAAGGTACGTGTGTGGAGATCAGAGAACAAGTTCAGGAGTTGGTTCTCTCTTTCCCGACATGTGGGTCCTGGGGACCAAACTAAGGTTGTCGGGTTTGGTGGCCTTTACTCACTAAGCAATCTCACTGGACAGAAGCAAATTCATAATATCACAAAACTTGTGTTTTTTCAACCTTGTGAAGGAACAGTAACTCATCAATTCCTAACATAGGAGGACTGAATTTCTTAACTTATGTACTTTAGTTTCTAAAATAACCCACTATGGGTAAGAGGTAGTTAGGAGATGTTACTTCTGTCACTTCTTTCTTCTTTTTCAATTGAATTCTGAGAATTTCATATGATACATTTTGATCATATTTAGATTCCCTTCCCTATCCCCATTTACCCTTACTACCCTCACCCAATTTAATGTAGTCTTGTGTGGCATGTGTATGTGTGTGGGGGGCGTGGGTGTGGGTGTGGGTGTGTGTGGGTGTGTGTATGTGTGTATCACAGAAGCCTGGTTAACCTACCAAGAGTCACAATTTTGAAAGACATTGACTCACCCCCTCACAGCAGTCTTTGTTTGCCAATAGTTCCTCAGGTAAGGTGAGGGCTTTCTACTGAATTCCCCATGTCTCTGATGACATTTTGTCTGGTTTGAGCTTACATGGGACATGTGCCTGGTCTCGCCATTGCTGTAAGTTCATATGAGTAACTAGCCAGCTGTCTGGAAAACTCTCTTTCCTTATGGTCATCCCCCACCTCTGGCTCTTACAATCTTCCTGCCCCCTCTTCCACAATGATCCCTGAGCCTTGGGAAGCAGAAGTTTGATCTAGGTGTACTATTCTGGGATAAGCAGTCTACAGCCTCTTATTCTCTGCACTTTGGCCAGTTATGTTTCTCTGTGTTAATCACAATCTGCTGGATAAGGAAGCATCTGTGCTGAGGGTTAAGAAATGAATTAACCTATGGTTACAAGAATAAGTCATTATGAATCTGTTCAATACCATATCTATTTAGCAGAAAACTAGCATTGGGATCTCCCCTATATTCTCTGACATGTCTAGCCTCAGGTTCCTTAACCTGATATCAATGTCAGGTATGGGCTCCAACCTATGATGCAGACCTTAAATCCAATTAGAAAGTGGTTGGTTACTCCTATAATATCCATGCCACTAATGAACTTATGGGTATATCTTGCCAGGCCAGTTGTGGTTGTAGCTCATAAAATTCAAAGCTGAGTAAGGCTGATAATTAATTTTCTCTTGGAGTAGCCTGTATAGCACCATCCAGAACTATGAAAGGTAGCCAGTAGAGATGAAGCTTCGAAGTCAGCACCAGCTTGATTTCTCCTTGTTTGTTCTACAGCTCATGAGTGTAGTGTTTTCAGCAATAGAGTCTTCCTGTGGAGTTCTGGTGTGTAACCAAGAGCAAGGCAATGATAGTGTTTGAGAGTCTATGAGAACACTGATGAACAGCTTCAAAAGAGGGAGTTCATGCCTGGCATTGGACTTTTACTTTGCTAGCTTGTGGTGTCTAATAGTACCCATGTTGCAAGGTAACTCCTTTTAATCTCTTTTTATAATGTATATGCATATATTTTAAGAAGATTTTACAGTGGTAGGTTTCCTTATGGCTTTTTCTAAAGACCTTTAGTGTTGCTTATCCCTCCCTGTACTCCCTCCTTTGCCCTGCCCTCCCATTTCCCAACACATTTAACCCTTCGAAGTCTATTAATCCCCTTCCCCCTTTACACCACTGCATTCTACCTCCTCTCTGAGAAAGCACCCCCCCAACACACAATAGCCATTTACTAGTTTCCTGAAGTCCCTGGATTTTCAAATTGAAGCATGCATGGCTAAGATTTCAAAGCTAGCACACATCTATGAAAGAGAACATGTGACATTTGTATATCTGTGCCTGGGTTACCTCACTTGAGATATTTATAGTTCCATCCATTTACCTGTGAGTTTCATTATTTTGCTTTATTAAGAGCTGAATAACATTCCATTGTGTATATGTACCACAACTTCATTATCCATTCATCAGTTGATGGACATCTAGGTTGTTTCCAATTTCTGACAATTATGAAAAAGGCAGTAATGAACATGGATAAACTGGTATTTCTATAGTATAGACTCTTTGGGGTACATGCCCAAGAGTGATATGGCTGGATCAAACGTAGATCAATTTGAGGAATCTCCATACTGATTTCTATAGTGGCTGCACTAGTTTGCACTCCCACCAGCAGTAGAAAGAGTCCGCCTTTGTTCACATCCCTTGGAACTTTCTCCAAAATTGGCCACATATTAGGATTCAAGGCAAGCCTCCACAAATTCAGGGAAATTGAAATATCATCCTGTATTCTATCTGACCGCAAAGGAATAAAGCTAGATATCAACAGCAGTGAAAATGGGAAAAAATACACAAACTCATGGGAGCTAAACAACACACTACTGAAATTTTGATTAAGGAAGAAAACAAGAAGGGAATTTAAAAATTCTTAGAATTCAATGAAAATGAAAACATAACATACCCAAATCTAAGGGATACGATAAGGCAGTCCTAAGAGGAAATTTTACAGCATTAAGTGCCTAAGCCAGAAAATTAGAAACAGCTCACAAAAATAAATTAATGCTTCACCTGAAGGCCTTGGAAAATGAGGAACAAGCAACACTTAAAAAGAGTAGACAGGACCAGGAGTGGTGGTGCATGCCCTTAATCCCAGCACTTGGGAGGCAGAGGCAGGTGGATCTCTATGAGTTCGAGTCCAGCCTGGTCTACATAGCGAGTTCCAGATAAGCTGTGGCTAGAGGGAGACCCTGTCTCAAAAAGATAAAAAAAAAAAAAGAGTAGACAAGAAGAAATAAATAAAATCAAGACCAAAATGAATGTACTAGAAACAAAGAACAAACTACAAAGACTTAATGAAACAAAGAGTTGATTCTTTGAAAAGATTAACAAGATTGACAAACCTTTGGCTAAATTAACCAAAAGAAATAGAGTATCCAAATTATCAAACTCAGAAATTAAAAGGGAAATATGGCAACAAACCCCAAGGAAAATTTTAAAGTAAGGTAATTTAAGTAATTTTAAAGTAAAATTTTAAAAATCTATATTCCACTAAACTAGAAAATCTAAAAGAAGTGGATAAATTTCTACATATATTTTGCCTACTAAAGTTAAACCAAATGACACAAATAACATAAACAGATCCATAACAATTAATGAGATAAATGCAGCAATTAAATCTCATAATTAAGACTAGCTCTTCTTTAAAGAAGAGACACTAGATAGGCTGACTAGGATCCAGTGGATGAGCTTGCACTGAGGGACAGCTGGGTTCAAATGTTTGACCAAAAAGTACTTAACATATATGACAGATGGGCGAGGGGAGTCTAAATTTGATAAAGATCTATTATATGAAATGCACAAAAATAATCAATAAAAAAAATCTCCTAACAAAAAAGAGCCTAGCACCAGATGAATATATCACAGAATTATATCAAACCATCAAAAGAGAACTAACACCAATAATCTTCGAAGTATTCTGTAAAATAGAAATGAAAGGAATACTCCCAAATTCTTTCTATGAAGCCAGAATTATTTTAATGCCAAAACTAGACAAAGTCTCAACAAAAAGAAAATTATAGCCAATATCTCTGATGAACATAGATGGCAAAAATTCTCAATAAAAAAAACTTGCAAACCAATGCAAGAACACATCAAAAAGATTATCCACTATGACCAAGTTGTTTATATCCCAGATATGCAGGAATGGTTCAACATATGTAAATTAATAAATGTGATCCACCACATAAACAAACTCAAAGACAGGAACCATACAGCTGTCTCATTACATGCAGAATAGGTCTTTGACAAACTCCAACATCCATTAATGTTAAAAGTCATGGAGAATCTAGCGATATAGGGGACATATTACACCATAATAAAAGGCAGTATACAAGTCCACAACCCATACTGTACTAAATGGAGAAAAACTCAAAGCATTCCCAATAAAACCAGGAGCAAGACAAAGAGGTCTCATGCCCTCCATTCCTGCTCAATATTGTACTTGAAGTCTTAGCTAGAGCAGTAAGACAAGCGAAAGGGAACAAGGGAATACAAATTGGAAAAGAAGAAGTCTAAGTACTCTGATTTGCAGATGACATGATTCTACTCATAAAAAACCCTAAAGACTCTACCAAAAAATCTCCGAGACCTGACAAATGCATTCAGCAAAATAGCAGGATATTAAATTAATACCTTAAAATTGGTACCCTTTTTATATAACAACACCAAACATACCAAGAAAGAAATCTGGGAAATGATCCCATTCATGACAGCCTAAAAAACATATAATATCTTGGAATAAATATAACCAAGGAAGTGAAATACTTATATAATAAAAACTTTAAGATACTGAAGAAAGAAATTAAAGAAGATACCAGAAGAAAGACCTCCCATGCAAAGGATTGGCAGGATTAATATTGTGAAAATGGCCATCCTACCAAAAGCAATGTACAAATTCAATGCAATACCCATTAAAATTCCAAAACAATTCTTCACACTAATTTTTAAAATGATCTCAAATTTCACAGGGAAATGCAAAAACCCAGGATAGCCAATATAATCCTGAACAATAATAGAACTACTGGAGGCATTACTGTTCTTGATCTCAAATTATATTACAGAGCTATAGCAATAAAACCAGCATGGTACTGGCATAAAAATAACCATATTTATCGGTGGAATAGAATTGAGGACTCAAATTTAAGTCCACAAATTTACAGTTACCTGATTTTTGGCAAAGGGTCCAAAAATACACACAGGAGAAAAGAGCACCTACAACAAATGGTGCTTGTCAAATTGGATGCATGCATGTAGAAGAATGAAACTAGATCCCTATCTCTCACCATGCACAAAATCCATCTCTGAGTGGATCAAGGACCTCAGCCTAAGACCAACACCTTGATTAAGACAGTGGAGAAAGTAGGGCATATACTTGAACTTATAGGCACTGGAAAGAACTTTCTAAACAGGACTCCTATTTAGCCCAAGTATTAAGTATAATAATTGACAAATGGGAACTCATGGAACTAAAAAGCTTCTGTACAGCAAGGGACATTATCATTCAAGTGAAGAAGCAACCTACGGAATGGAGAAACGTCTTTACCTGCTGTACTTCTGACAGAGGTTAGTATGTAGAATAAATATACAATGAACTAAAAACACTAAACATAAAAAAGCAATTTAAAATTGGGGCAATAAGAGAACAGGTAGTTCTCTAATGGTAAAATACAAAAACACAAATGGCTGAGAAATACATCGAAAAATGTTCAATATCTTTAGTCATCAGGGAAACACAAGCTCAAACCACTTTGAGATTTCATCTTACCTGAGTCAGAATGCTAAGGTCCAAAAAACAATGAAAAATACTGCCAACCTTTCTTTAAAAAAACTTTATATTGATTACTTGAGAATTTCATACATTGTATTTTGATCATATTCAGGCTCCCCCCATCTCCACCCCACTTTGGCCTCTCCAACTTTGTGACCTCTATTATTTTCAATCTACCTGATATCACACCCTTAAAGAAAACTAAGTTGCTCATTAGTTATCAATTGCCAATAGCTCCTCAGATAGAGGTGAGGCTTCTTACCACCTCCCCATCCATGCTGGGTTTTCGCCTGACTTGGCTTGCACAGGTATTGTGAATGATGTCACATGCTCTGTGGGTTATATGTGTAACTGCCCTGTTGGGTCTAGAAAATACAATTTACTCATATTCATCCACCACCTTTTGCTCTTAAGGTCATTTCACACCATCATCTTCCACAATATCAAAGCCTTGGGAAGAGAGAGGTTGATATAAGTATCCCATTCAGGACTGAGCACTCTGCCATCTTGTATTCTCTGCACATTGACCAGTTATAATTCTTTGTGTTAATCGCCATCTGCTGCGAGAAGCAGTTTCTCTGATGAGAGTTGAGAGATGCATTAATCTATGCTATAACAAGAAGTAGGCTCTTACTTTTGGTCTTTGACCTGTCTAGCCACAGGTTCTTGGCCCTGGTAACAGTGTCAGGTATGGGTTCCCTCTTGTGAAGTGGGGGGCCTTAAATCCAATCAGAAAGAAATTGATTAGTCCCTTAAAATTCATGCTACTGTTGTACCAGTGGAAATATATTTCCAGGGCAGTAGTAATTGTATAGCCCAGAAAGTTCACAGTTAGGTAAGGCTGATAATTACTTTTTCTTCCAGTTGCATTCCTGGCACCTTCCAACATTATAAAAGGTAGTCAGATGTTTCTCAGCCGTCTTTATTTCTTCCTTTGAGAACTCTCTGTTTAGATCTTTAGCCCATCTTTTAATTGGGTCATTTGGCTTCTCGATTCTTTGTTTTTTGAGTTCTTTATATATTCTGGATGTTAAACCTCTGTCAGATTTGTCACTGGTGAAGATTTTTTCCCATTCTGTGGGTTTTCTTTTCCCTTTTTTGATTGTTTCTTTTGCTGTACAGAAGCTTTTTAGTTTAATGAGGTCCCACTTATTGATTGCTGACCTTAATTCCTGAGCAACTTCTGTCTGATTTAGAAAATCCTTTCCTACACCTATATCCTGTAAGTTACTGCCAATATTTTCTTCTAATAGTTTCAGGGTTTCCAGTTTCACATGGAGGTCTTTGATCCCTTTGGATTGACTTTTGTGCAAGGTGAAAGGTGAGGATCTAATTTCCTTAACTCTGTTTTCAACATGGAAAGTTTTTCTTTCTCCTTCAATTGCAGCTGACAATTTTGCTGCACACAGCAGCCTGAGATGGTATCTATGTTCTCTCATGACTTGTAGGAAAATTCATCCATTTCCTTCTGGTTTTCATAGTCTCCATTGAAGAATCAGTTATTATTCTGGTGGGTCTGCTTTTGTATGTGACTTGATCTTTCTTGCAGCTTTCAATATCTTTTATTTGTTCTGCATGTTTAGTGTTTTGATTATTATATGACGTGGGGGTTTCTCTTCTGGCCTTGTGTGTTTGGTGTTCTGTGTGTTTCTTATACCTTGATAGGTATCTCTTACCTTAGATTTGGGAAACTTTCTTCTGTGATTTTGTTGAAAATATTTTCTGTGCCTTTGATCTGGGTTTCTTCTCCTTCTTGTACAGCTATGACTCATAGGTTATTCTTTTATAGTGTCCCAGAGGTCCTGTGTGTTCTGTTCCTGGGTTATTTTAGATTTAACATTTTCTTTGACTCAGTGACCCATTTCTTCTACCTTGTCTTCAAGAGCTGATAGTCTCTCTTTCACTTGATCCAATCTATATAGGTGAGACTTTCCTCTGAGCTTTTTGTCTGACTGGGTTTTTCATTCTGAGTTTCATTTAAGTTTGGCTTTTCTTCAGAGATTCTATCTCTTCACTAAATTCTAATTTCATCTCTTGAATTGTTTTACTTATATATTCATCTGTTTATGTTTTGCATTCAGTCTTTTATTCATAACTTCTTTGAGTTCTTTGAACATATTTATAATTGCTATTTTGGTATCATTGTCCTGTGCATCTATGAGGTTTATGATGGGGATGCTAATTTCTGAAGGAGAAATACTATTATGGTTATTCATGTTTGTATTTTGTGGTGGAACCTAGGCATCTGGAGTTACGCCATTGTTAGTATTTCTTGATCTGGATATCTGATTTTGCTTTTGTTGAGTGAATGTTTGGAGCTTAGTTTGCTATTACCCCAACTTGTCAGGTTGTGACCCAGCTGAGTGTTGTTTGGTGTTCAGACTTAGGGTCAAAATGTGTTGATGTGCAAATGGATTGTAAGAAGTGGTCTCAATTCAACTAGGGATAGATACAACTTCTGAGCCTGTGCTTCCATATTAGACTTCATATAGTCCTAGAGTGGTGGAGTGGGTGGGGTAACTGCTAGAGGTGAATGTGGGTTCAGACAGGTCAATGATGATTTTGTATTAGAGAGCTGGGAGTAATCCCAATTTAGTGGTAACCAAGGAAATGTTCAACTGTATCTCTTGACTGAGTCTGTTGGGTTGATACACTGATACACTAAACTATACATAGGCTGCACAACTCCAGTTATGCCTGAGAGTGTGGGGATGGCAGCATGGGCAGGTGAGATTCTGTAGAGGTGACCAAGCTGGCCTGGTGTGAAGATAGCGTGGGCCTAGGTGGGTCTGGAAGTGTGGGAAGGTGGAGAGGGAATGCTGGGATTTGGAAACTCACTAGACTAATGGGTACATGGGATATGGATATGTGAGCTGAACTAGGCCTGGGTGCTTAGAATGGTGGACAGGGAGTGCTGGGGTTGGTGGACTCATAGGTCATAAGGGTCTTGAGCACAAAGCTTGGGAGAGTGGGACAAAGAACCTCCTTCTTTTCTACAGATTGTTAAATGAATGTTCATGGAGTATCAAGATAATTACCCCAAATTAGTCATCTGATGAGTGGCAGAGCTATGGCAAATTTTTCTCTTATCTGGTTTTCCTTTAATATTGTACAGAGTATTACCATCTGCTCTTCTCACATTTTTAGTTCTGTCAAATTAAGTTTTAGTTTGTTATGCTGTAAGAATATTCATAAGACATATTCAATTCAAACTGTACCTACTTAAGAATGAATATCACCAATAGAGCTGCCATGGACTTTATTGCTCCATCTTTGACATGAAAGTTCAAATAGCTAGAGATATCCTCTCCATGATTTTAATGCCATACCAAAGATCGTTACTCTAATGTGCATCAAAGTTTAGTGGATCTCATTGGACAGTTTACTTATTTATTTTTGAAACAGGGTCTCACTACATAGGCCTGGCTGGGCTAGAACTCACTATGTAGACCAGACTGCCCTTGAACTCAGAGATCTGCCTGCCTCTGCTTCCCAAGAGCTGGGATTAAAAGTGTGCACGAGATTTCTCAAGGAATTCACTTGGCTTCCTCTAGAGCTCTTTCTTCAAGTCAAGGATACCAAACCACCACCATGTCATTATTACTAACCACCAATCTGGTTAACTAGGGTAACAGTCAGAGGATATTGTGGGCTGCTGAGGTTGGAATGTGCTTCCACCACTTATTTTGTGAGTGGCCAGTGGCCATGGGCAAATCACTAACTTATCTGTTTTTTTGTTTTCTCCATAAATAGACTTAGCCTCCATGAATAGAATCTTTAAAAGAATACCTAGAGCACAGCAAGTGCAGGGAGTTTGGTATCACTAGTGGTATCAGACTTTCTCCAAAGTGTAAGTTGATCTTAACTTTATAATCTCCCATCATTAAATATATTCACCTTTCTTCTTTGTTGGTGACATTTTATTTCAATTAATGGCTAATATTTACATAAGGCATTTCAACTGGCAAATTTAAATTCAATGTTTCTAGATATGTAGAATATATTAGCTATAATCTTCAATTCTTAAGGGAAGGAGGACGTAAACAAAATAGACGAATCCATTTCTTTATACCCATATTGATAATTTTATATTAAATTGAGCATTCTTGGGGTAAATGCGTATAGAGCAACATGTAGATTCTTCATCATACTCAACTTACATATGTGTTAAAGTTTTTTTTATCCTAGTTCAGTTGAAGTTATTTGAGCAGTTGATGTGAATGACAGAAAAGAACAGGCTCAGGGGTCAGATTCCCTAGGTTTGAAATCCGACTCAATAGTATACTATTTATGTGACTATGGACATTTTAATTAACCATCTGTGTTTTAGTTTCTTTATCTATAAAAGATGGATACTGTTATAACTAATAATAGGGCTGAAGTTATAATTGAATGGGTTAATGTTTATACAGCACTCAGCAAATTGGAACACTGAATACTACATAAATATTTGTTTAATCATATAAATTGTGTTAAGCATCATTTTAATAGCACAGCAAGTTACTAGCATGCAATAGAATGATTCTAGTTAGAGATTTTTATCATATAATTCTCAATGGTTTGTTTATTAAATTAGCTATCAAGTTCAAAAGAGACTTCACTGTAGGGCCTGAACAAGTTTCCCTTAGGACTTTGTAAAAGTGTTTCTGGACCCAATTCTACCTATGGATCTGGAAAGAGTTTCTTGATGGTATAACCACATCAACAAGCCTCAGAAGCTTAATGATATACAATAGCACAAAGGCTTAATGGGACACTCATGGCCCATATTTGTCTGCTTCTTACCCTCATCTTATCACATAGAACCTTAATCCCTTAACAAATATCCAAAATAGCCTAAGGAATCCCCAGAACAGAGTCTTGGTTTGTTTGGAAAAAGTCTGACTGATAATGATGCTCCTTTTAAGTATATTGATTTTGTGGAAACAACTCAGCCTTTGGAAATCACATGAGTGTATCAAAGCATTTCCAACTCTACACATCCAAAATTGAACTCAATTATTTCCCTTCCATACACACTGAACAGACTCTTCCTGAGTGCTTTATTTGCCTTCAATGAAACCAGAAGATGCGATATCTATCCAATGCCTCACTCCCTCTGTGACCCCCACTCCCACACCCAGTCATGCACAGAGTCCTAACAGCCACGCTTCTGAAGTGATCTCCAATCATCTTCCTCTCTCACAGCCAATACCCTGATCAAACTTTCCACTGTTCCCACACAGAAAATAAAGGTATTCCTCATTTTAATTTTAGGCTTCTAGGAGGTTGTGTTTCCCAACTTTAGATGTATCATCACATATTTTTCTTACCTCTTCTTATCCCAGAATCCTAATCTAATCATATTACTTACAGTCAATTCAGAAACCACTGCATGCTCTAAGTACTTTGCCTTGTCTTAAAACATGTTTTGTTTGTCAAAATTTTACCTAGCACATAATCAAGAGGAGTGCCTTGTGTTTACATGAAGACAGGGTAAGATTTCCATCTTAAATTGAATACTTTTTCTATGTGGAACTACTGAGATTTTACCTGCTCCTTTCATATGGATTTCCCGATGCCTCTTCCCCCAGGCAAGCTATCTTTAAGCTTGTGCTGTCTACTCTACTTTCCATAGAAAGCTCTTCCATGGAAACACCTGATGATAACCATTCTATGGGAAAATCCAATTAGTCTCTATATTAACATAAATATTTTTCATGGTGCCTGAACAAAAAATGTTCATTAACTAAATGATTTTTTCTGTACAGCCATCTCCAGTTCCTTCCTGATCAGGAGTTGGCAGTTCTGGACCCCCTACCAGATACTTCCTTTGGGGATAAAAGTTTTAGTTCATGATTCCTTAGCACTCTTTTTTATTCAGGATATATCTCCATAAACATATTCCTTTAAAAGACTTCCTAATTTTGAAGATGATAGGGTACACAGAAAGGGCAAAAACTGTAGTGCCTAGTCTCATTGGGTTCGAACTCTGCTCTAAGCAAAATTAGTGGTATTTCTCATCTTTCTCTTGCCTCTTAAAATAGTCACGATTGAGAAAGAAGTAGAGAACTATTGGAGTGTAACAAGCGAGGCATTTTGGAGGCTCCGGATGCTGAAACACTCAGAGCCACAATGGCAAAGTCCCACACACAGTGCTTAGGAAAGGAATATTTTGCCTTCAACTCTATCATAGGCCCATGTGCTGCTTCAACACCTGAATGCTTTGTGGACAGCAAAGTTTCTCTGTCCTTGGAGCATCAGGAAATTGTGATGTTTAGAAAGAGTGTTATCACACAGAATTCTGTAATCCTATAGTCATGTCAGGATTTCTCTACAGAACAGGAAGAGGCTCGTGTTCTCTAGAGCATTCTGAAATATATACAAGGTCTCTGAAGTGGGTTACCAGCTTGTGAGGATCCACAGGACCTCAGAGGTAGTAAGATTTCTATACTAACTGAATGTAACTGTACTTGAACTCCCAGACCAGAGAGACCTGAGAAAATAATGCAATTGAACATTATCAGTTAATCCTCAGGAAAGAAGATATGAGTTTCTGATTCCATCAATATTTCTTTAAAAATTTAATAATGCCATTTGGTAAGTCAGTATATAGATGAATAAGATTGTTTGGGATGTTCTGTGTGATATACACACAAAAAAATCAACAAATAAAAAAAATGAGGAGGAAGCACAAAAATTTACATCATATTAATTAGTAGAGGTGATAAACATTACCATTGAAACCTACCCGATAACTTTATATTCATACACAGGTGCCAAGGATCCGAGTGCAACCGACCATGACTAGTAATAATCAGATACATACAAATTAGAGATGCATGAGCCAACATCTAAGCGTTATTAGCAAAAACAATGAGTCTTTCTATAAGAAACAGTGTATTTTAAAATGAAATGGAGATCTTTTTGAAAAGGTTAAAAATACATTCAATTTTGTGTCTTAAATTGCTTCTACTGAATTCAATATTGTGTAACTGTATTAATTCAACCTAAAATTTTTATAGCCACTTTTGAAAGAGATGTATCCTAGCTCTGGAAATTGTTATTGAGTATGTTAAAGCTGTAATGAAATGCTTCTTCTAAAAAATAAAAAGAACTTAATAATGAATGCTAAACTCAGCATACATGCATTAAAAAATAAAAGTTCAAACTCCTGAGGAATCATGTTTATCAAATAAGGTAATGCTTAAGTAATACACAAATGATGAGAAGTTGCTTTGTAAATTATATTGGGAACAATCTTGTATAAGGAGCTTCAGGTAACAGATGGATATTACTTTGACTTTTAATTTATAGGAGCTCCAGACATTAGCAGAGACCAATGAAGGTGATGTCATTAGCACCCACATTCTAACTATACTGTTTCTCATCAAGACATCAAGAGAAACAACAGCTGGATTGGTCATGAACAATTTGTGTGTGTGTGTGTGTTTGTGTGTGTGTGTGTGTGTGTGTGTGTGAGGGTTTTGTCCAACATTTTACCAAAGGAAAGCTTTAATTATCCTATTTGTGGTCTGAGTGCAAACCGCGGGTTGCTGTCAATGTTAGGGATGCTTTCTCCTGGTTATGATTTTAACCTCCAAGTCAGAGACATATGGAGTGGTAAATTCTACCATGAGGTCAGCAAGGCTGGTATGAGGAGTAACAGAGACAGTGTTTCTCTAGTCTTTCTTTTTCCTCATTCCCAAAGAATATTTTGACCTTTACACATTTAGAAAACATGAAACAAATGAAGAAGTACTCAGGGCATTTTTTTCAAAGTTTTGGGTAAGCTAGCTAAAACTAAACAAACAACCCAGCTCTATGATGAGAGCAGAAACTTCTGTTTCAAATGCAGGTGATTTATTGCTTCTTGCCTGGGCTATCCATGGGGTCCCTAGTCTTGTCGATCTTTCCTCATTAGTTGAGAAGGAATCAGGAAACACAGACCACTCACATTTTCTTTCACTCTGATACAGGCCAAGCATTAAAGCAAATAGAGTCAGCCGCCTCTTGAAAGCTAAAACCACAGTAGATTTAAGAAGCATCACATTCTTAACTACTGCCTTGGAAACATTTCATTTCTTGAGATATTTTCAGTGTCATAAAAATTACTTATTGACATTTGTTTATAAAACTTTTGAGGGGGTCGTTGACTATAAATAAATTTTACACATGTATCTACTATATTCCTTGATCACACAAACCTAGACATCTCCTCTTTACATGAATTATTGCTGTCAGAGGACCTTGATTATTTAGCTTCTTGGTTCTTACCAAAATTATGGATATGTGACTATATTTGTGTATTTCTGCAAATTTTGATACTACTATTTTCTGATTTTCCTGCTAAATCAGTGGGACTGAGATTTGAAAGTCAAGATTATGCAGAAAATAGAGTTGCAAAGAGGGGAGCCAGCATCCCACAAAGCTGCTCTGCTTGGGACATTTGACCGACCTTGGCACTGGAGTGAGATGAGGCACTGAGAAACTGAAATGAAAGCCAGGACCAAATGGTACAGAATCAAGGAGAGATTTCCCAAAGTCATGAGGATAGAAAAATCGGGCTAGAGGGTTATGAGAAAAATCACCATTTCAGTTTGCAAGATCCTGGAGAACAGAATGATGTGGGGGAGTGAGCCTGGCCTTCTGTAGTATCCCATGACAACAGACCAAGGAGCTAAAAAGGCCTGTGAAAAGTGGCGCAGGATTTATTTTTAGTCATTTATATTTTGCCGCACTTCTAGGGTGCTGGTAAAATCCTGTGCTCATTCTGGCTCATGACCACATGAACATATGTACCTTGTAAAATTCATGGATTTGTTTACTTCAAAAACGCATGGCTTTTTTGCATGCATTTTATACTTCCATACAATGGTTCTAATAAATTATCAGGACTTCTTCATTCGTTCAATGCAAGTCATAAGAAAGAATGTTATTAAGCCTTCATGTTGAGTAGGGAATGGTGGAGCTGTCCAATGTGACAGAAATACCCAGATGAAAGATGGCTCAGTGTTCCTGTGCATGGGCTCTGCGCTAGAGCATGCTGGTTTAAAGCCTAGCTCTGCTACTGCTTCTAGGAATTTGACCAACTTATGTTAACTTTTTTGCCCTGTTTCTTCAGCTTTAAAAAAGATGATGGTGGTAGGAGCCCTTAGTTCATATACTTGGTTCAGGGTTAGATTTCATACTTGTTGAATGCTTGGCTTCACATGCAACATGTTACTAATGTGTTTGTGGCATCAGCCGTAAGAAAACATAGAACATCAACATAGTGTATAACACTCGATGGTGGTGATAAAGAAGGGTGCTATTTGTTCATGCATTTATTGTACTATAGATTTTAAATTATATTCCTCCTCCCTATAAAAATTTACTGTAAAGCAGTACATGTGTAGCAAGTTTGTATGTCTAATTTTTACCTAGTCTTGTAAACCGATCATTCTATTTTGTGTTTGATTTAGTCTTGTATTTTGTTCCTCATGTATTTAGAATCAACAGTCTAAATACAAAGAGAGAGAGACAGAGACAGACATACAGAGACAGAGACAGGGAGAGAGAACAGAGAGAGAGAGAGAGCACCAAAATGTATGAGAGCTTTGTGACATCTGCACAAGATCAACATCCTCCAATAATAAATTTCCCAGAATGTGTCTCCAATGCTAACATTGCACAGCTTCATATATACAAGTGAGAGAGCATGGGCTCATAAATGTGTTCATGGAAGCTCTCAGAGAAAATGTGCGCTTGGAAGGTCAAAGAAAGAAGGAACCCTTAAAAATATTTTATTTATTATTTTTATTTTTATGTGTATGCGTGTATTGCCTGCAGGTAGGTAAGTGGACCCATGTTGTGCAATGCCCGTGGAGGTCAGATGAGGCTGTTGGATCCCCTGGGACTGGGGTTACAGACAGTTGTTAGCTGCCATGTGGGTGCTGGGATTCGAACCTGAGTCTTCTGCAAGAACAGCTAGTGATCTTGTACTCTGTAAGAGTACAAACATCTCTTAACCACTGAGCCATTTATCCAGCCCCAAAAGATGGAATCTTGAGCAACAAAAGTCATGGAGGAAGCAAGCGTGAGCAGTGTTGTCAGGGATTCAGAAGTACTTATTTCTTCTGTGTAGAAGGGCAAAGAAGCCAAGGACATATCAGAAAGTGTAATTCAGTTATGTTGTCAAAGGTCCACAGTAGACGGGGTGACAGTTCAGTCAGTAACATACTTGCTTTCCAAGCACAAGAACTTGAGTTCAATCTCTGAGAACTTGATTTAAAAAAAAAAAAAAAAAAAAAAAAAAAAAAAAAAAAAAAACCTTTAATCAGATGGTCATGGTGGCATACACTTGTAATCCCAGCACTGGGAAGGTGGAGATAGGCAGATCCATGGAGCTCACTGACTAGCCAGCCAAGTCTGCTTGTTGAGTGTGAGGCCAATGAGAGACCCTATCTTAAAAAACAAGGTGAGGGAGGAGAGAGATGTCTCAGTGGTTAAAAGATGTTTGTACTCTTACAGAGAACCTGAGGTCAGTTCTCGGCACCCACAGAATATGTGTGCATGCATACATGAAATCAAACACATAAAATTTTTTTAAAATATTTTTTTCCAAAAAGGTTCACCAAATGTGCAACTCTGCAGTAGCCTCTGTCGCCTGCAAAACGAAGCTTCTTTGATGAGCGCTGTATGGTGTGCCTGTCACTCTCAGGGAGGTCTCTTCTATCTGACACTGCATTCCCTGCAAATTTATTCCTGGGAGATGCCCAGTACTAGGTGACACATCTGCAGCCAAATCTGTACAACTAAGGCTCATGAAACTTAGCGGAATAGGGGTAGAGAGAGGACTAATGCATCTCTCAACTCTCACCAGTGAGGCTTCCTTGTACATCAGAGTGAGATGCACACAGAAGGCCACAACTGGGCAGGTTTTGGAGAATAAAAGACAATAGAGTATAGGATGGGACTCCTATATGGAACATCACCCACCCACAGCTTAGGGACCATTGAGGAAGAGGAGGCAGAAAGACTGTAAGAGCCAGAGCTGGTTCATGAACATAGAGAGGTGGAGGCTGTGGCAGCAGTGGTAGTGAGCATGGGACCCATGTCAGCTCAATTAAACAAGGGCCCAAAGGGGAGGTGAGAAATAGGTGGCGGGCCAGCACTAGACTGAGAACTATTTGATACTGATTAGTGTTGGGTGAGGGAGATTATGATTTATATACGACCACTGGATAGGCTGACTAGACTCCAGTGGGTGCATTTATACTGAAGGACATTTTTATGTATGGACGCCTGAATGAATAGGACTCAGGATGTATGGCAGAGCGCGTAGGGTTTCATCGGGGGATAGAGGGAGACATGGATGGGGAGGGGGGGTCTGGATTTTAGTGGGAAATGCATAAAATTTAAAAAGCTCAGTAAAAAAGAGGTTGACATCTCTTGAGGAGTGACAGCTGAGATTCAGGTTGTTCTTTGGCCTATATACATGTGCATACATGTGTACCTACACACACACACACACACAAAGGTCAACAGTGACCTTAGCAAGATTAATTTTACTCTGTCTGATGGTCATGGGTAGGTGGAAGCAGCCTAGGGAGACTTAGATGGAGAAAAGTTTCAGAAGGGCAGAAGGATACATGTTCAAGGGTTACTTACTTTCTTGACCTGTTCTGACACCATTACCAGAAAGCTGGATCAGTCATGCTTTGGCGCTTGAATATAAATATCCTAAAAACGATATCTGCATTTTATGGGGTAATAGTTCAATCCTAAAAGGGAACATTGGGAGTCAAGGAAAATAAAATAAGCAAAGGATTTCTGGATCTCAGGGGACAGAGTTCTGTCATTACGCCTCCTGAGATAATCTCTCCAGAACCTCAATGTCCTTGAACAAACAGGGAAAAAGAAGAATGCTGAGCCTTATTCTCCATAGATGAGAGTTTCATGGACGGTGCTTCTAGGTCCTGAACTTTACCCAAGGTGCTTTTGCCCATGTGTCATCAAATCCTTAATCCTCAGAAATGGTGGTTGAAGCGTGGTTCACCTAGAACAAAACTCATGGCTGAGGTTTATTTCACACCTTTATATTAATCTATTTTCCATTACTGTAACAAAATCTCTGAGGTTTGGTAATTTGTAAGGAAAGGGGATTTCTTCAGCTTAAAATTTTGGAGGCCAAAAGTCAAAATAGTCTTATACTAAGCCTAGTGGACGTCCACTCTTGCCTCACCAACTCCTGCTGTGTCACAGCAAGACAAATGACCTTATAGAAGGAACATGGGCAAGGCAGGGCATAACATGGTTAGAAAGGAAGCTGGCAAACAAGAAGGGACCACTCTTGCTCCTTTATGAGAGGTGTCACAAGGACTATGGGAGTCTATGAGAACTACCCTAGTCTCTTTGAAAGGTGACGAGACTCCACATCTTATAGTTTCTCCCACCTCTTACATCACTACACTGGGGACCTAACTTCTGAATTGTAAACCTTGAAGACACCGATATGGTTTCAATATCTAAACCATAGCAGCCCCCTTTATTTATCACATGGTTACCTGCCCCTTGGGCATGAGCTGGCTGGATTGATAATATTTGCTTTTCTTATTCCATAGCTAGCCGTAATGAGACATTTTTACCTTTATATTACTTTTATTTCTAAAACAAAATCATCCTTTTCAAACTTCTGAATGAAACTCATTAAGTGCAGTATAAAAGAGACATTGGGCCATTCAAAATTATGCCAAAAATTTTTGACTATATAGGCCACAGAGCTGGGAAAGGCAATATTTTTTTTAAAAGAAGCCAAGATTTTTATTTTTAACATTTTTATTGAGTTGTTGTACATTTTTTACAATAGCTCTTAATCAAATTTAGACCCCTCCTCCAACCATGCCCCCCTACCAGACCTCATGCATTCTGTCATAGATGTTAAGTCCTTTACAGTCAAGCACTTGTACCCAGATGGCCTTCAGTACAAGTTTATCCACTGGAGCCTAGTCAGCCTATCTAGAGAGCTTAAGGAAGATCTACTCTCCCTCACACAGCAATAATCAGTTGCCAACAGTTCCCAGGTTAGGGCTGGCCCGCAGACCATTTTCCTCCCTCCATGATGGACCATTGTCTGACTGAGTCTGCATGGGTCTTTTGCAAAATGCCACCACTGGAGCAAGCTCACATGAGCAAGCTTCCAGTGGCTTGAAAGCCCCTGTTCTCTAGGTTCATGAACCAGCCCTGGCTCTTATAATCTTTTCATCCCCTCTACCACAGTGGTCCCTGAGCCATGGAAGCCTTTATTTCTTTGCATTTCTAAGGCTATTTACAGTGTATAACTAATGCAATGTTGAATAGTATTTTTGGAGAATGTGCTGTTTTTTGTCAACTTGACAAAATCTAGTCATCTAGGAAGAAGGAACCTCAACTGAGGAGTTGCTTCCATCAGTTTGGTCTGTGACCTTGATGGTGAGACATTTTCTTAACTACTAGTTGATATAGGAGGGCCTAGCCTACTGTGGGTGGTGCCATCCTTGGGCAGGTGGGCTGGACTGAATAGGAAAGATAGTTAAGCAAGCCAGGGGAAGCAATCAATGTCCCTCCATGGCCTCTGCTTCCACTCCTGCATCCAGGCTCCTGTATGAAATCTTTCCCTGGCTTGCCTCAGTGACGGATTATGACCTAGAAGTTGTAAACTATCATAAACTCCTTCCTCCCCATATTGATTTTGATCAGTGTTTTACCACAGCAACAGAAAGTGAACAAATATAAAGAATGATCCAATTCACACAAATCACTGTTCTAGAGCTTATTCTTTTTTATGGTTCGAATATGAAATGTGTACCATAGGCTTTGAATGCTTGGTCTCTAGCTGCTGGCACTGTTTTGGAAACTTGTAGCACATTTAGAAGAGGCCTCACTGGCAAAAGTAGATCCCCGGTGCAGGCCTTTGAAGATTACACTAACCCCTCATTTCTGTGTTGCTCTCAGCTTCCTGGTTCACTCTGATCTAAAACAGCCTCCACCACACATTCTCTCCACATGAACTGAGCTGCTCCTCCATGCTTTCCTAGATTGACAGAAACTCTCTGAACTGTGAGCCAGCCTGTTTCCTTCTTTAAGTTATTCTGACAAGAAGTACTTTTGTCATAGCATCACAAAAGTAACTAATATACTCTTAAAAGATCCAAAATTATTTACAATTTTTTTTACTGTTTGGTATGAAAATTTTGCTCTAGCCTTTCCCTAATGTCTAAAGTTTGATTCTCTGGATTTCTAGGGTAGAGGCCCCAGGACTGGTAAGGAACCTAGGGCTTCTTGTCCTGACATTAATGACCTCAGAGGGTGAGCATACTTTTTGTACTATATGGCCATTCTGTGTAGGAGTGATCTAAATAAAACCAGGAGTATTTCCTCTTGTGTTACATATGATTATAATTCCTTGATTATCTGGATTTCTAGTCCTTAACAGTTAAGATAAGCTAGCAGTTAGCTCACTGCTAGTGTGGGCTCTAGCTATCTAAGTGTGTATTTCTGGCAGTAATCTTACCTAAATCTTACTCAAAATCTATATGGGGGGTAAGGGGACTCAAGAGATGACTCAGCAGTGAAAAGCACTGGCTGCTTTTCCAGAAGACCTGGGTTCAGTTCTTAGCACCCATGTGGAAGCTAACATATATCCACAATTCCAGTGTCAGGAGATACAACACCCTCTTCTGGTCTCTGTGGACATTGTACACACATGGTGCACTTACAAACATGCAAGCCAACACATACATATAAAATAAACATAAGAAAATATTTTTGAAATGTATTTGGTCTCAGTATAAGGCTCTGTGGTGGACACACCAGCAAGCTCATCAACGACTTAGAATTGTGTAGCGTTTTGTAGCTATAATATGTGTCTCCTTCCTTATGCCATTTGTTCTTTACAAAAGCCCGACGCATGTTGAACATCTGCTGCTGCCATCATTATTTCATTTAATTACTGTACTGACTGTTAGGCAGTATTCTAAGAAAGTAATGTGAATCTCTCCTCTTCATACATACATGAGACATAAACAGAAAATTCTTGAGAGAAAAAGAAAACAGGGAAGAAGGTAAGGAGCAGCAGAGGCTAAAGGTGAGTGCCATTTTATGTATGGGGGATTGGAGAAAGATTGAATTGAGCAGATTGTGTCTGAACAAAGTACTGAAGGAAATCAGAGAAGTGGACTATTTATGTGAAAATCATCCAAGTGGACTATTTATGTGAAAAACACTAAATTCAGAGTAAACAGCAAGTGCAAAGGCCCCAAGGTGGGTGTGATTAACTGGTGTGAGCAAAGGACATTATAATAAGCAATAAAAGATTCAATGTCAAAGATATTTAGGAACACTGACTTCTATTCTGAAGGATAGCATTGGAAAGGTTTGGAATAAAGGTATGATAAGACCAGATTATATATGTAGAGGAGCACAGTGATTCTCTGATCAGAACAGACATAGGAAGCAAAAACAGAAGATGGGAAATGAGCTATGAGGTTAAAGACCAGGAAGGGTGTGTCAGAGATGAGAAATTTTGACTTCATGATGTACTTTGCAGATAGATTTGTTAATAGACCAGAGAAAGAATTTGGGGTAAAGGAAAAAGAAGTGTCAAGGATCCCCCCAAGATTTTGGGCTGATCACCAAAAAGTGTTATTGCTGTGCACAGAAAAGGCAAAAATAACAGAAGGGGAACTCACTCATATGAGTTGTGTTTCAGATATGTTGAGATTTGTACTGGAGTTCAGCACAAAAGTCTAATCTCTAGATAGATTTTGGGTTTATAAACACAGATATTGTACCTAAAGCTAAGGGGCTGGGTGAGATCACAGGAGCGTGATCGGTCCAAGAGCCAAACCTGTCCTTCGTGGTGTGATGACACGTGGCCATGGAGCCCTAGCAGTGTAGCTACTGAGATAAAGGGGTCTAGGCAGGCTAAGAAGAGAAGGACAAGTACAGACCACATCAGATGGACAATTGAGGGGTGAGACATATTCTGGGGTTTCTGGGCCTCTCATTATGATTGACACAGTCCAGGAGGGGGCCATGGTGAAATGAATCCAGATTTTCCCAAGACTAGAAGGGGGCAAGGCTATGAGTTTTGAGAGGGTAGGCAGTGTGGTTCTCCTGATCTGGGTCAGGCCCAGTTGATCTTGGCTAGGCTCACTTATGCCTCATGGAGGGATGCTGGGTTGGCTGGAGGCTGGTTCATCCCAAATGGCCTTAGCCAAGCCAACTCCTCTTTGTCCTTATGGTCTGCAGTTCCTCAGGAGTCCAGCCCAGATCTTTCCCATGGTAGCAGGGAGGATTCCTAGAAAGAGTGGACCCTGCTTCAACCCTACTTCAGGCCTTTGGCTCTTGAACAGGTGCTTCATGTGAGACACTGAATCCCTGGTAGGCAAGCATGAGCATGGAGTGCTGTGCTGAGTCCCTCCTGTGCTTCAAATCCTTTATGCATCTGCCTGTCCTCTTACAGCCATCTTGAAATCTGCATACCATTATTCCAATTTTATAGATGAGAAAATCAAGCCCTAGAAGGATTCATTCCTCTCATCATGTCATAGATGCTGATACAGGTGACTGGCTTGAGCCCTTCTCACTGTCTCCCTCTGTCCCTCATTCTAATGGACCACTATTCATGTTTATTTGGGTAATTAACTGCTTACTCTCCTTTTACAGACCTGGCCTCATATTCATCTACCAGGCCTTATGGGACAGCCTCTACTTTCCCTATACAGACAATCCTTGCAATGAATGACTGATAAATTGTGAACTGTTCATAATTCTCCTCTTCCTAGTGCCAGGCAAAGCGCCACGTGACTTGTAGCTCTTTCTACCAGGTGATGAACCTCATCTCTCACCCCTTAAGCCTGGGATGACCTTCACGACATGCCAGTTCTAAGCCTGGGCCTCAAAAGGTCTTTCCAGGGTCTGCTCTTTCTAGGAATTCTCCCTGCTGCCATGGGAATGAGCTGGGCTGCTCTCCTGAGGAACCATGAGGACAAAGAGGAGTTGGCTTGGCTGATGCCGTTTGGGATAAACCAACCTCCAGCTGACCCAGCATCCCACTGTGAGAAATAAGTGAGCCTAGCCAAGATCAACTGGGCCTGACCCAGATCAGGGGAACCACACTATCAATACACAGACCCAGAAGCCAAATAAATGCTGGTTGTTTAAACCATTTAGTTTCAAGTCAATTGTGAGCGACAATGCTTAATGCCGTGTTCCCTTATCTTATTCGTCTGTTGTCAGCTTCAACTGCCTTCCACATCATGTTCTGAAGACCTAAACATTGCCAATCCTTTTTGTTTTTTAATCAGCAAGTGGACTTGTGTTTTCATTGGGTCACTGCAGATACCTAGAGTTCCATCCTGTTAAGGCATTTCTCAGAGTACCTATTATAAACCTCCATATGCTATGAGGAGATGGAGGAAGTTTTCCATTTTTTCGGATCTGGGACAGAGGAAGGGCACTACAACAAGGTTTGAAATGGTAATAGTGAGCTTTGGATAAAGAACATTTCTCTTTTTTAGTTAATCATTAATTACTTTAACTGACAAGTAAAAACTGTGTGATTATTGTGTACAATGCTGTTTTGATAGAGAAAATTTGCTTTTCCCTTGAGATGGTCATTTTGAAGAACAAGCTAGGGAAGATACCAGGCAATAGCCGACAGAGAAGAGGGAGCATGTAGAGCTCATGGGCAAACAGCAAGAGTGCAGTCGCTCTCATTCTCATTTCCAGCTCAGGCTGCAGGATCATTAATCTACCCAAACTCCTTCCTGCTTTTCGTAGATGCAGTCTCCGTCAAACGGCCCTCAATTCAGTCCATTCAGATGGCGAAATGAAACCAGTTGCTGTATCTGCCCAAGGGTGGGCTAGAGCGCTCTGCACTGCTCACATTATTCTGAAAAAAAGAAGAGGTTGCTAAGAATCAGGTGCAGAGGGAGCCCTCAAGGACACAAAGCCTGGCTTCCCTAGTAAAGGGTGGCACTCAGGAGGGTAGAAAACTGCAAACAGAACCAGGGACAGCTCCTTTCCCTGGTATCGTTTCTTTTTCTTATTTCACTCTCTTCTAAGGAGGAAGGAACTCCTCCTCTTGCAAGTCCATCTGGGAATTTCTCTCATGTATATTTTTTATTAAACTTTTGTGTATTTCATACAAAACACCTTAATTATCTTTCTACCCCATCCCCATCCACACCCTCCCATAGTCCTCCACTGAATTTCCTACTTTCTGTTATTTATGTTAAGGACTATCGAGTCAAGTTAGTGTGCTCATACAACAGAGGGAAATGAACACAGAAGGCAAAGAGAATAGAGGTCTCCAGAGTGTGGGTTCCTGGGAAGACTACTATTTTAAACTTCACCTACCCAGGACTCAGGGACCATTTCAGAAGAGGGGGTGGAAGGACTGTAAGAGCCAGGGGAGGAGATGCGTGACCATATGAAAACAGAGTATTACAAAAACTTACCCATGCAAAGTCAAGCAGACCATAACCCAGCATAGATCCGGGAAATTCATTTTATGCTCACAAAATTTGACTCCTGTTTTATATAGCCCCACTTTAAGACACTATTGATTCACGGCCACTCCTTGGGTATAGAAAAGGATGCACACATAAAACCCTACAGTTAAAAGAAGGGAAGTTCTTCTAGATTGATCCAGGAAGACTTCTTAGAGGAAGGACATTTTGAACATTCATTCACCGAGTAGAGAATGAAGAAGGGAAATGTTGCAGTGAGAGGGTGTGCAGGTAAAAGCAAGGGAGAATCACCAAGGAAGCCTGGACCCAACACTGTGTGGTGTGCAGGGAGGAAACAGAAGCAGAAAAGCCACCCTAGGATGTATTAGCATTTACTCCACCCCCTGCTCTGCTATGCTCCCTGAGCCTTTGGTGTTGCAGTTCCACCATAGATGTGTCACTTAGGGCTGGGCACCTCTCAGACATACATTCTCTGTGTGTGACCAGTTGTGGAACTGTGTAATAGTCTCCATCTGTTTCAAAAAGAAACTGCTTTGATGAGTGGCATATAGTATACTTGTCTATAAATATAAGGATTTATATTTAGCATAAAATAAGAAATTTCATTTGTCTAGAGATAGGACAGAGAAAGATAGGGTTTTCTCTAGGATCTATGACCTCTCTAGCCATATGAATTTGGCTATATTTACTGTGCCAACCATGAGTTCCCTCCCATTGAGAGGGCTTTAATTTCAACTAAATAGTTGTTGATTATCCCCTAGATAAATATATCTCTCAATATTCACCAGCAAAACTTCCTCATACAACAGAGTGTGATGCACACAGAAGGCCACAACTGACCAAATTTTAGAGACTAAGAGACTGCAGAGTACGTGTCCCTGGATAGGAATCCTATATTAAACCTCACCTACCTATGGCTCAGGGACCATTGTGGAAGCGGGAGTGGAAATATTATAAAAACCAGGGTTGGTGCATGAACATAAGGAAACAGAGGAACTTCCTCACATGAACTTGCAACAATGGTGACAGCATACACAAGACGCATACCAACTCAATCAGACAGAAACCCAGGATAGAACTGGGGAAAGGGGCAGCAGGCCCCAACCCTAGTTGAGGAACTGTTGAAAACTGATTACTAGCAGGGCGAGGGAGAGTAGATCTTCTTTAAAGGAGTGACTCTAGATAGGTTGACTAGACTCCAGTGGATAATCTTGGACCGAGGGATGTCAGGGGACACATGCTTGCTGGATAGGACTTAACATATATGACAGAATGTATGAAATCTGGTGGGGGCAAAAGGGGTGCAGATGGGGGAGGGGGTCTAAATTTGATTAAGATCTATTATATGAAATGCTCAAAAACTCAATAAAATATTAGGAAAAAAAGTCACCCTAGGAAGGGAGGTTGAAGTCAAATTATGTACATATGTGTCAAGGTATGTGTGTGTGTGTGTGTGTGTGTGTGTGTGTGTGTGTGTGTAGAAGACTATGACCAGGTTTGCAGTGAGATGCTATCACATTTTCAAAGCTTTAAGCATGCTTTATTTTCTCTTAATAAAGGTATCCACTCATTTAAAGGTTTTCTAGAAATATTAATTACTTCACATACATTATTCATGCAATCCCAAACTAGATAGGTATTTATAATTGTAATTTACAGATGAGGAAATTAAGGTGTTGAAATGTTAATTGACCCAGTGTAACCCAAATGGTAATAGAATCAGAATTTATAGCTGGGTTATCTAGCTCCCCAAGTTCCCTGGCAGATAGGTTCACATGCGACTTATTTTTAATACTCTCCCAATATCTCTCAAGGTACCTGGTATATACCTGGTGCCTAATAATCTTTATTGACTACCAGCCTCTCCAGCTTCCCTTCATGTATGTTACCAACTTCCCTAATACCTTTAGGTGACCATGAAGCCCTTTTTTATGGTGATATTTTGTGATGACAGTCCTAACAATGTTTGACTGCCCATTCAGTATGCACAAGACACAGTGTTCATCTCTTAATGTATGGTAACACCTTCCAGCATCATATTTAACCATAGCAGAGGATTAGCAAGGTTGAATAACTTTCCCAGAGTCACACAGTAGAAGTTGTCTGGCTAGGTTCTTCCCACTCATGCCCGGTGTTTGTTTCTCCTTCCCTCACCTCCATCCTATGCAGGCGCTACCTCCTCCCTCACCGCATCCTTATAGAGATGCAGCGATATGCCCTGCCATTGTGGGCCCCAGTGACAGCTTGCTTCCTGACTGCTCCCCTGCAGTGGAGGATGGATTTGCTAGGCTCTGGCTGGGCTGTTTTGTGCAGTGACCAAGGGCACACATTTTGTCAGACATTGGGCCTGAATAAAGAGCTCAGGCCTTTAGTCTGTGGCTATGATACAGAGAAAAGCTAACTGACCCAGAAGGGGATTGAACTTGTGACCTAGGCCAGCCTAGAGCTGGGCTTCGTGCTCCTTGCACTTGCAGAGGCAGCATCTCCACTGGGCTGTTTGATGGGAGTCTCCCGTCTTGCATTTTAAATCTTGTACCACGTCTCCCCAACGCCTCCTCCCCACTGCAGATTAAGAAACCGAGGTTCACGCAAGAGCAGAAAGGGAAGAAAATAAATGGCGATTTAAATTCATGCCTCTGGACGCCTAGCTCCGCCAGCTGAACCCCTGGCTTCATCTCTGCCACCTCCATTCTGTGATTTACTTCAGGCGATGGCCCTCTGTGTATGTGTAAAAATCCCCCTGAATGCTTTCCCCTGAGGGCAGTCAGTGTGTCCCTCTGAAGTTTAGCGCCAATGCTGATGTGTGCAAAGGGATGAAAAAAAACGTACATTTTCAAGTCTCCCCAAAGCTTGGAGCCAAAAGAAAAAAAGAAAGAGAAAAGAAAAAAAGTTGTCCATTCCCCTTTTTCAGCCCTCACACTTCAAATGCTAATGCAAAGTGTGTTGTCTTGGGCCTTGAATAGGTCTAAAATGCTCTGGTTTGGAAGTATTTGCATTCCCTCCTGAATAGGGAGCCAGCCAGCATAGGGGATTAGGCCTAACACATCATCTCCTCCGAAAAGGAGCTGACAGGGCTGGAGAAAATTGAGAGTTGCCAAGACTGACTGTAAGGTTGGGGAGGGTGATCTCTTCTACATACTTACCCTGTCCTTTCTCCTTTCAAAGTGCAAGGCATGCTGTAGGAAAAATACCCCAAATAAGGGAATTTCAAAAACCAGAGGGTGTACATGTATGTGGTGTGGGGTGAGGGTTGGGATTTTACCCCATCATTCAAAAACAACTTGCCTATTTTCCTTGCTTTACAAATCAGAACATGCATAACCTTCAGTCCCTGGAATGGCTTCTGCATTTTCCATGTCCATCTAATTTGATATTATCACTGTTCTTTTTAGACTTCCATGTCATTTTACAAAGTGTTATTTTCACTGACTCCTTGTTCTCCCTTTACTGTAAGCTGTTCTCCTTCAGTTGTGTACATAGATAACTTTGTTACTGTTATTTCTTTGGATCCATTCCTCCATAAGTTTTGAGGCCCAATAGCTACAGCTAGTTTTATAGTCTTTCTTCTCTTTTTATTAATTTATAAATTACCAATTTAGAATAAATTCAGAAATGTGTGAATTTTTCAGCCTCCTTTCAAACAGTTTGAAAGTAATTTTTAGTGGGTGCTTACGTTTCTGATAATTTAAAATACAATTTATTTCTAAATTGATCTATTTTTCCTGTTTCTTCAATGCCCATGTATTTGATCAATAGTGAGAACTAAACTTTTTTCTTCCTACTCGTATTTTCTCTTGAATGAACTGCCTGCCTATTCATACCTGCCCAGACATATTCTTTGCCCATTTATACACTGGGAGTATAGTTTCCTCCATAAACTGAAATGAATCTTTGCAAATTTATAACGTAAATGTAATCTCTTTTTGTCAGTCTATTTTATTGTAACTTTGTTCTTTATTGTTGAATAAACACATCTGAATCTTTATATTTTCCAATGCATCTATTCAGTTGTTTGTGATCACAAGAAATATTTTATATGGATGTTGTGGCTTGAATGAGAATGTCTCCCATAGGCTCCAAGTATCAGACATTTTTGTCCCTAATTGGTGGTGCTGTTTTGGGAGGTCTTAAAGGGTATGGCTATGCTGGGGGACACATGTCACTGGGGGTGGGCTTAGAGAGTTCTTAAGCCTTAGAGGATCTCTAGTGGCTTCCTGCTTCCTGTACCTGCTTGAAGATGTGAGGGCTTAGCTTCTGCTCCTACTCCACCCACCTCTGCCACCATGCCTCCCTGCCATGATGGACTCTTGCCCCTTTGGAACTGTAAACTAAATAAACTCTTCCTTTATAAGTTCTCTTGGTCAGTGTTTCTATCACAGCAACAGAAAAGTAACTAACACAATGGACTATTGAGTGACAGTCCAAATGATAGTGGAACAACTTATCTGGAAACTGAAGGTAGAAAAATTAGTGAAGTGCATGGGAGAGTACTGAGGAAAGACTGACGTGGAATACCCCGTCAGCTTGACATCCTAGGTTCTACAATACACCTGCTACAGGCCATGGCAGTCATCCTCCCATTGAATTCCAAGAAGAGAGTGATAAACAGCTCCCTGGGTTCTGCTTCCTAGACCTCAGAGGTGAATGTTCATTTCTCCAGCCAGCCTTTTGTTATCATAATTGTTTATATGAAATGGATCATAGTCTACTAAAAATTATTCGTTGCTTGTAGTAGAATGCACTAAAGATCCTTCTGCTCAGTTGGGTGTGGCAGTTTATGCCTATGATACTAGCACCCAGGAGGCTGAGGAAGGGAGACCTCCCGTTAGAGGCCACGCTGGGCTATGCAGAGGATTCAAAGTCAGCCTGGCTATACAGTGAGGTCTTTTTTCTCAAAGGAAAACAAACAAACACACAAACTTCTGCATTTTCTTACCTAAAATAAAGTATATTATCACCTCTATGGAACATGAATTTATCATAACTTTCTACAACAGAAATTTCCAGGTGAACTTGGAGAACATCCAAATCTCATAAGCAGACAATTTACCATTTTCTTTTTGAATGTTAGGATTAAATTTTCTATTAGAAATTTCAGATGATACAAAAATCCATTTTAAACCTTGGTAAAATGACAAACAAGATTTTTTAAAAAGTAATGCTCTACAGGACTAGCACAGCTATTGGGTGTTTTGAAATCTCTATCCCAAGAGATCTTTAAAAGTTAGACAGCAGCATGCATACACATTTGTCAACACGGAAGCACATCTTTTTCTTTCAAAATCTTGAGCTTGTTTAAAATCTTTCCAAAATTGTACCTTTGTATATACTGTAAACATTATATACCCTAAGATAGCTTTTCTTTATTTTGGAAATTTTGTAAAGCAAGCTTGTGTTTTCTTGTAATAACTGACAAGTATCAACCCAAGAAGAAGTTTAAAAAAAATAAAATAAATGGAGACCATTTCAATGCTTGATGTCCTAGGTTCCATGACATCCTGTCCCTACTTTGTCCTGCTAAATTTTAATTCGATTCTATTATCTACCTATCCATGGACTGATAGATCACATGAGTTCATATCAGTACATTTTCACTGTGTACTTAGAATATATAGTTTTATCCCAGGAACTTATGAATATCTAGCAAATTAATATCTCTTAGTCTCAAAGAAATATAAAGTAATTGATAGTATAAGCTAAATTAGTGATAAAACCAAGAGACAGAGCGCAGTCCTGCTCCAAACTGTGTATGCCAGTCTCCAAATTGGCTGTTTTTGTTTGAGAAGGCAGAAATTGAGCTAAATTTCAGAAGCTTGCTTTGGGTACTCTTAATATTGTTTGTTTTGTTTTGATACACGGTCTCATGTAGACAAGATTGATCTTGAACTCATTCATGTAGTCAAGGATGACCTTAAGCTCCTACACCCTGATGCCTCCCTTTCTCAAGTGCTGGGATCACAGGATTGCACCTCCTTGCTTCATTTATGTAGTGTTTGGGATTGAACCCAGGGCTTCACACATGATGGAACACACTCTTACCAAACGAGCTGTATTCTTCCACATAGAAAGTTTTTTAGAATAAAAAAAGATGCTATAGACATTTATAAAAATTTGATAGCATAATCTTGTGCTTGTTGAACATAGTGAGTAAACACCTGGTCTCGTGTTTTTTATGGTTTGGATTTTTTTCAACTCCTTCATTCTAGTATAGGTGATAGTTATGATATCTTGCAAAAACATAAGTGTATGAGTATTAATTTAAAACTCAAACCTGATTCTTTGCCCTAGCAATACTGAAAGAGAGCATCCACATCCATCTGTGCATGCATGCATGGATGAGCATCCTCTCTACAGAATAGAGAAATACTCTATGGAAGAATAAACATGGCAGGAAAGGAAGTTCTTATGAAAACTCTGCCTCTTCTCAGAAGAAATCTGCCTTTACATCTTTGGAAGTGTTTTCACAGGATGACTGAGCATCACTAATTAATCTTGAGGATTCGGTACTAAATAGTAAAAAATGTATTGCCTGCTAACACGTCTTACAAAATGTCTTACAAAAGTCTAACAAATGCTTTATAAAAACCTAAAGGAAAATAAAATTCAAGATGCAAAAAATTTAAAAGATATACTGACAGAGTCTATTATTTTTCAGGTATACTGACAGAGTATTATTTTTCAGGTATACTGACAGAGTCTATTATTTTTCAGGTATACTTGAATGGAGAAATCACTCAAAGGACAAATCTTCACTTCTGTACTCACGTAGTAAACTCCCAATGAACAAAAAGACTAATAGGCAAAATCTTCATGAGACATGATATAGATATTATAAATGTGTTTTATTATATGTCACATAACATTCTAATATAGATGGTACATAAACGATTATATAATTTATAGAAAATTAATATTAATCTCAACATAGATTTATGGGATTTGGGTGTGGGAGAAATAATCATGATTGTACCAGGTATTCTGAAAAACGTGCTACGTGGAAATATTGTAAATATTTATTTAGAAAAGTTTTCTCTGGGGCCAGTGAGATGGCTCAGAAGGTAAAGGTGCCTTGCCACCAAGCCTAAGGTAACCTGAGTTCAATCCCCAGGACACTCAGGGTAGGAGGAGAAACTTGATTTCTGCAAGTTGTCCTCTGACATCCACAAGTATGGTGTGGCATTTATATACCCACACATCTACACGCCCGCACAAATAAATAAATGTAATAAGATTTTTAAAATATTTTTATTGATTTGAGAATTTTAACCAATTTATTTTGATCATATTCAGACCCCTTTTGCCTCTCCTCCCACACCTTACTACCCCCAAACTTCATGTCTTTTATTATTATCTCTCTTTTAAAAAGTGTTGAAAGGCCTAAGGGATACATGTATCCTTTAGAGTCTGGTCAACCTTCCAGGCAGCACAGCAGTGGGGAAAACGATCTCTCCCTCTCCCAGCACTATTCAGATACCAACAGATCTTCAGCTAGGGCTGCGCCTTCCTGCCCACCTCCTCCATCCATGCTGGAACTCTGTTTGGCCTGGGTTTCACACAGGTCTTGTGCATGCCATCATAAGTGCTGTGGGTTTATATAGGCAACTACCTTGCTGTGTTCAGACAACACAGTTTCCTTGTATTCATCTAACACCTCTGACTCTTAAAATCTTTCCTCCCCTCTTTTACAATGATCCCTGAGCCTTGGGAGGAGAGGGTGTGATACAGGTGTCTTGTTTAGGCTTGTCACTCTGCAGTCTCTTCTTCTCTGTTGGCCATTTGTGGGTCTCTATGCTAATTGCTATCTGCTGCTAGAAGAACTTTCTCTGGTAAGAAACAAGAGATGCACTAATCTATGGGTATAACAATAAGTCCCTATGAGTCAGTTTAATATTGTGTTTATTTAGCAAAATCGTAATAGTAGGTTGTCTCCTGTGGCCTATGACTTGTTAAGCTACAGGATCTTGGCGCCGATAACAGTGCCAGGTATGGACTTCCTACTGTGAAGTTGGCCTTAATTCCTCTCCCTCCCTTTCCACCTGCAGACACTGGCCATCTCCTTTACATCAAGGAAGGGTATGAGGCATATACTTCGCTCTCTTTAAGAAGAGTTTCTTTTATTACACAGCTAAGAACAAGTCTATTACCCCAAAAGAACTGTATTTCACTTCCCAAGCTGAGACCTTCTTTTTAATAGGGTATCTTTTGGGATGTTTAAACTGACATTTTCCCAAAAGATGGAGCCTTGTAGGCTGATTTTCTTATGCATTGCTGTGCCACTTAATTTAATTATGTCATCTTATCATCACTATACATACTCTCCAGGCATCCTGGGACATCCAGCCATATCGAATGCTTTGCATGCTAAGTATCTCTTCTCATCAAATCACAATTCTTTACTCCAATGCTAGTTTCACAAAATACCCATTCCAAAATGATATAGCCTCATTCATCATGTCAAGATTTAAGGAACTATCTGTAAATTTTATCAGCTTGAGCATCCAGTCCAAACAATTAAGAAGAGAAGAAAAATACTTACAAAGCCCCATCATTGTGTCTACATCGTTCATGTCATAGCTTTTTGTTTTCTTTGACTGGATGGACACATTATTTTTTTTTCTTAGATCACAGAGCTTATTAGCTCTGGGTAGCTTAGTAATGTTTCAGTATTAGCAACCATTTCTACAAGGAAGAAAAAAATTCCTGGGTACAATTATTCAGTCTAGAGTACACAAGACTCAAATTGAATCTGGTTTCTTACTGTATGAGACCAAAGGTTAGATGGAAAAGATCTGCAGAGCATGCAAATGTATTTTTAGTGTTTCTCTGTAGACTTCATAAAGCATGACCCTTTTCCCCTTAAGCAATGTGCTTGGTTTTGAGATATGTTAATTTAATTAGACTTCTGGCTCTTTTTTTAAAAGACATCTGAAGAGCTCACAGTGGCCAAATACTGCTGTGGTATTGACACCACCAGTCAGCAACATAATCAGATTCATTTATCAGTTGTTGCTTGGGTACTGAGCTAACTAAGAGACTGAATTATCTCTGGCCCTCAGGACCAGATGGCACGTTCCTGTGAAAGTGGGGGATATTGCCTCTAGTCATTACTGGAAAGTTATCTCCACACCTGCCACAGCCTATGGAACAGGTAGATAAAAAAGAGTTGGCTACATTCTTCCCACCGACCCAGCCCCAAGTAAACACTTCACAGCCGGAATCAAATTTCATATGAAATGTAGAAGTTATCACTACCATTGCTTACAAGTCTCACTAGACCTGAAGTCTCTCAAACACTAACTCTCTATATTTGCAAAAGGAGAAATTAGGTTAGCTATCACTTTCCAGCCAGGTGCTTAAGTAAATCTTTTCTTCTTGTCATTGTGAAACGGCGTGGTCAAAGACAGAGAAGAATAGGAAAACATTCATGTGTAGGTTTACCAGAGTATTATCAGAGAGAGGAATTGGCTTGCATCAAAGGCGGAGATTTACAATGCCTGTATAATGTTTCTAAAAGGGGTAATGAAAGTTTTGGCCAGAGTTCTACTTGCACTGAAAGAATTTTTTAACTTGCATGTATATGTATGTTAAAGCACACATGTAATATAGGTATATTATATAGATTCCATGCACCTTGCTGCCTCTTTGGATTCATTTACCTTCTTACTTTAATATCTGTATTTGGTTGAAGAACAGCAAAAATGGAAAAGACATGATCTTCTTTCCATAGGAATCAATGTTGGGAAAAGGACTAAGCTATATTTTGATACAGATAATACCTCATATTATTTAAGAATGTTGTTGGGCTGGGAAGATTTCTCAGTAGGTAAAGACCTTGCTTCACAGGCTTGAGATCTGAGTTCAGAACCTCAAAATCCATAAAAAACTAGGCAGAGGCACATATGTCTGTAACCCCAGCAGTTCTATCCAGAGATGGGAAGCAGATGGGAGGATCCCCGGGAACTCACAAGCCAGCTAGTCTACACATGCAGTAGCAAACAAGAAGCAACTCTCTCAAAGGAGGTGGAAGGTGAGGACTGACACCTGATTGTCCTCTCACTTCCATACAGGCACCACAGCACACACATACCCACACTCATACAAAAACATGCACATGCATATGCACACCATAGACACACAAGGCAAATTTTTAAAAAGTTGTCCTTGTGGTAATATGTTTTCATAATTGGAAAATCTCTTGCTTTCAATCAGAAATACTAACTATAAACACCTTTGGAGCACAGACCTGGTGAACACGGCATTTTTCAGAATTCTTTCTATAGCGTCTTATCACTAGAATGCCTCTCTCCATTTTCCTTTACCTGTGTTAATTTAAAAAGATAAAAAATGCTCGAAATTTAAGGGAACATGGGCAAGAGAGGCAGGTAGATACATTTGACTCTTGGTTTTATCAATGGCTCACTGGTTAACTTTGGGAAAATCACGAATACTCTGAACTTTATTGTTCTTGTCTGCTGAATGGGGAAAATAATGCCTAATTACCCCCAATGTTCTTTGTAAGAGTTTCATGTAATGTCATGTTTGAAAAGCTCCAAGGAAACAAAATGGTTCTATAAATGTTAAAATAAGTGGTAGTCAGATATTTTTCCATATAAAACTTGCTCATTATCACATAACAAATTAATGGAAGGACTCAGACAAACTGATATCTTCCAAGCCAAATCACAAGGGAGTTTAGCAATTTTAAAAGCTTTATATGAAAGGCCCAGGAGACTTTTTTATCCTATTAAATTTTAAAAATCATTTATATGAGATTCTCCTCAGTCTGTTAGAGGCAAACAGCATGTTAAATCAAGAAACAGGAGAAGGACTTCAGGCTGTCAGGAGATTTGGGTTTGAGTTTTATTTTTCTCCCCTTCTAAAAAGGCTAGCTCTTAATCAGAGAACATTCTCCATTCAAAATAATCTGTGAGGCTGGCATGAAAATGTCGATTCCTAATTGAACAAAGACAATTATTTCCAGATTGAAGTACAGTGGTGAAGAGCTCTATGCTCCAATTACTGTTAGACTTTTATTTCAGACCGGGAAGCTGAAATCACAGATGAGTGAACCTTAATTGGGAGAAATGGCTAAAACTCTACTTTTAATACTCCTCTATAACACCGCACATGTAGGTCATTTTTTTCTCCTCTATCCATGACAGTATCCTGTTTAGATATCCATTTGGGACAACAAGCTGCCATGGTAAAAGGAACAGTCTTTTCGAATAAGAATGGGAATACGCAGACACCCATTAGGGCTGGGAAACTGGGTAGCTTTAAATAAAGGAATGGAACAGGGTATTAGGTATTGTAGTTATGTGTATCAAATCCTAAAGTAACATGATGTCAACGTAGTGTTGGTTTAAGAGAGACTGTCCCTTGATCCTGACCTTCATGATATATCCCCTTGAAGACTATTTCAGAAGATAGTATAGTCATGAAGACCATATATAAAACATTAAGAAAAGAAGGGTGAAAACACCTCGGGTGTGTACAGGGCACATAAAACCTGTGCTTCTCTGACAAGTAATGGAAGAGGGATTTCAGAAGGGTTGTATACAAGGAGTTGAGTTGGGAGAGATGATTCCCGATTACAGGCTCTTCTTTTTCACTTGCATTCTTGAAAACATTCCCAGATTCCAAAAGGATTTCTCAAAATTCATTGCATTTGACCTTTACTTCCACCTGCAGCTGAGCATAGCATATACTATCGACTCCATTTCCAAGTGGAGAAATGAAGTGAAGATCCTTGCTTAGAGTTACAGAGTAAATGAGTGTAGAGTTGGGATTAGGACTGAGCCTTTGATGAGTGATAGCACTGTGTAAAATGTTCCTGGAAGAATTACAGATGACTTTAACACTTTTAGGGTGAAGATCACAACATACCACAGAAATAACAACAACAAAAATACCTGTACTTTTATCTTCTTACATTTCTTAGCTTCCCAAATAATAGGACAATTACTGTTCCCATTCCAAAGATATAGAAAGCAGGGCTGTATGATGAGATCCTGAGCTGGGTGCTTTCTTAGTTTGTTTAAAGGAAAACACAAGGGTCTGTGGCTGGACGTGAGTGGGCAAAGGGTGAAGGAATGAAAGAGGCGGTCAAAGAGTGATGCAAGGTCAAAATAAAACTAAGCATATGACCAGCAGAAAGGTTTTTCTAAATGCGACATGAAAGTGTGTTTCAGTAAAGGATACTATCCTCTGACTTACATCAGAAGGACAGTTCTGGAAAGAATGAGAAAGCGTGCAAGACAGAAGCAGGACAGTCATTTTGGAAGCAAATAATACTTACCATAATGGTAATGATGGTATAGGCTAATGATGGTGCTGGTTTAGGCCAGAACAATAGACAGGAAGAAAGACAAGACCTCAGCTAGCTCTGCTCCTATTGCTACTGCCTATTCACCTGACCAGGTTGTTAAGCTCCTTGGAGATACTGAGCAAGAAAGAGCCCTCAAGCCAATGCTCCTAAGGGTGACAGGCAGCCATGAGAGTGTGGTGGGAGTGTGATACATCTCTCTGCAAAAGAGAACTTGCTGCAAGGAGCAAAGTTATCTGAGAGCTTCCAGTTGCCACACACAGGAGATCCTCTGCAGCTGTAGTCTCACAGAGGCTGTGTGCTGCCCAGCTTGAGTCAGGCAGGCACTGCACCCAGGCCACTCTGTCCAAGGCAGCGCTCTTCAAACAGGCTGTCTTCACCATCTTGCACTCTGAAGGTCTTTCTTCTTTCTTCATCTTTCATCTCATTTCAGAGGCTACTTGCTTTATGGTCTGATGGTCTTTACACTTGTCTCTCTGTTCCCCCCCCCCTTTTTTTGAGGCAGGGTCTCCCTGTGTCCTCAGCTGACCTGGAATTCACTATGTAGACCAGGCTGACCTTGATCTCCCTGGCAGATCCACCTGCTTCTGCCTCCCGAGTGCTGGGATTGAAGGTGTGCACCACAACACCCCACTCTGCTCCCTCTCTTCCTCTCCTTTATTCTTCATAAGTATTTCCCCTCCAATACATCTTGAACATCAAGCCTCATTTCAGCATCTGCTTCTCAAAGGACCTAAACTGATACAAATAACCTCGATGAAGCTTAAGCTTTAATGATTCTGTTTCTCTCTGTACTATGATTCTTGTAACCACAATGGATATATTCAATTGTTTGCTCTAGCCAGCAGGAGAAAAGATAATAAATTGAGCTCTTGTTGTGCACCATAGGGAAGTTACTGGACTTTTCCAAAGTCAAATTGTTGATGTATTTGTTTATTTTGTGCTGTTACAACAAAAATATGTGAAACTAAATAATTTATAAAGAACAGACATTTACTTTTCTCACAGTCCTGAAGGCTTGCAGTCTAACAATGAGGCTCCTTCAGGTTCAGTGTCTGTTGAGAGCTGTTCTCTGCTTCCAAGATAGCACCTGCAGTTGTGTCCTCCTGAAAGGGGGAATGCTATGCCCTTCAATGGTGAACGACAAGTAAGTGCAAGGCTGCTAGAAGCCTGTTTCATCAGGGCCTTCATCTCATTCCTCATTCAGAAGCCCCTGGTTTAATTACCTTTTAAAAGTCCCTCCTTTCAGTGATATCACATTAACAGCACCTGAATTGGAAGAGGATCATTCAAACTATAAGAGCTAGAAAGTGAAGGAGCAAACATTGAACTTGGGCATCTTGGGTCTAGAATCTATATCATGCTATTGCGCTCCGCCTATGGCACTACTCTTCAGGCCTCATGCTGCTTGTCTGTCTGAAGTCAGCCTCCAAATATTATTTTAAGATCTTAGCCAAACTTGTATTTAGTACTCATCAGGAAGCTACTGTACATTTTCTGTGGTACTCTGCAACACTGTGGTTCCTAAAACTTCACAGGTTCATGAAATTTCACCTCTCAATAAGAGAAGTGCTCTTACTGCTACTCAAGTTCCCATACTTCTTCATTAGCACTCAAATCATTTTAAATGACAAATACTGGTGAGGGAAAGAGCCCTTAGCTGGACATTTAAGATCCTGAGTTCTAAGTTCCAGCTCCAATACTAAGGGAGTTCAAGATGTTTTCAGTTATGTCACAAACATCTGCCTGGTCAAGCCAAGTCAAAGAGAGAATTAGATGCCATCCAAATGTGGAAGGCTGAAGATGACCCCAGTTCTATATGACTGGAGATTCCAACTCCACTAGTTAGACCTCAGCCTCTCTCACTGCATTTTTTAAGTTCCTGCTAGAGTTCCTGCCATGACTTCTATCAATGATGGGCTTTGACCTGGATGTATAAGCCTGATACAGCCATTCTTTCCCTATGTTGCTTTTGATCAGAGTGTTTTACCATAACAACAGAAAGGAAGATTCCCTGTCTGAGGCATATGTTTCTGGTTTGTAGAAGGCTTTCCTCCACATGGCAAATCAGAGAAACAGGTTTGCAAATTACTTTTTCTCATGTATCCATCATCCTTGAAAGTCTTGTTATCATCTTCATTCCCTCAGTAATAGAATAGAAAAAAAAGTACCATGAAAGGTCCTGTCACTGCTTAAAAGCTTTGACTCAAAAATGGCATGTCACTTCCATTCACATTCCACAAAGCAGGAATCAGTCACCAGGATTGACAGAGATAGACCAAGGAATGCAGCCTAAGTATAAAGCTAGGAAGAAAAGGAAAAAAATTATTAGTCATCAACTAGGAGTCTCCCTTGTGGTAAGAAAAGGGGAGAGGAATGATTAAGTTGGTTGAAGCTTAGGAACTAAATGAATTGAGGAGAACTGATATGCAGCTAAATGACATGGAGTTGAGTTGGACATACAACATATCTTTTTCCTAAACATACATCTATATTTTAAAAGAAATCAGATGAACTCTTTCCCCTAAATAATTTGTTTACCATGTTTTCTTGGATTGGAGGGACAGAGCTGAAGAACTACCAGATTTTCCATCAACAGAAGGCCTTCTAGATGGAGACATTTTCTATAACAAAAGACTAAATAAAAGAGAAGCTACTTGAATGGAGAAAGAAATCAGATCCAGATCAAGGACCTATGGTGGCTGAATTATCTTCCTCCCCACAAAGGAGGTACTTAGGAGTCTGACCTCCCAACCCTCCTCCAATGGGATATTTGGAGATAGAGACGTCACAGAGATGTTCAAGATAAAGTGAAGGTATAAAGATGAGCCCTAATCCAACATGACTGCTACCTTAAAAAAATAAGGCAACATGGACTCAGAGACAGGTGTACAGCAAGAGGACAATGTGAAGAGACAAAGATGACTGTTCTCAAGTCAATGAGAGAAGCTTAGAATCTATACAACCATTTCCTCCAAATTGAAACATTACCTCAAGGAAGGAGTGTGAGGCTCATGAGATTCAGACAGTAAATGAAAGTGATATGTCTGGAAAAGCTGAAACTTACAGTAATTACAAGGGGCCTCCCCAGACTATGGAAGCTGAGAACAACTGTTAGAGGTGGAGCTTCTGACCAGACAAGCTTCCCAGAGTAGATTCTCAGACCTGTAGAGTTGCCCACAAGTCATGCACTGAGCACCAGGGAGTCATCACCATACAGAAGTGGGCTTTTCAGTGCTGCAGCTGTTTTGGGCTTGTCCCTGCTCTTGTAAGTAACCTGTTAGTAACCATCTACAAAACTCACTGATAAAAGAAGTTGCAGTTTGGGAAAAAAAATGTCTTACTTTTGGTCTGTTGTGGGTTCCCTATCTGGAGTGAGTAGATGTACATGTCATGGCTCCCTAGGAAAAGTGTCACATAACACCTCCTTTCTCTACCCTCAGGAGGAATCAGCCCTGCTGACACTTTCATTCCTGACTTCCAGCCTCCATAATTTTACTACAATGCATTGCTGTTGTTTAAGCCACCCAGTTTGTCATGGTACTGTCTGTCTGTTGTTCTGGCTTGCCTATCATTCATTCTGAGGCTCCTTTAATAAACTTCTCCCTCATTCCCCCTCTTGCCAACTGGTTTTTCTCTATGTGGTCACAAATGAGAAAGGCCTAATCAATCAGTATGTCCCAGTCTCTAACCACAGTGACTGCTCTGTGAAAACAGGTTAGAACCTTTAGTGGAGTCTTTTTCAGGGCTTGCTCTTCTGAGAGGACATAGGCTTGGGTTAGCGGTAGCCTTGCCAGCAGGAGGAAAAGAGTTTCTGGAGGGGAACCAATGCTGTGAAAAACCAACCTGAGAAATGGCAAGAAAATGGTTCCAATAACATATGATTTGAGGACTGTTCCTGAAGCTGTGTTCTCTTGCACATTTCTAAATATGACAAATTCTCTTCTGTTCAGATCTATTTACATATCTCTCCACCAGCAATGGAGTTTTAATGTTTGTAATTATACCAAAAGCTAAGCATCTCTTGACTCTCCTATTTATATTTTTCTTTCCTTCTTAACTCTGTCATCAACTCTCCATCTGGAAAGTTCTCCTCCCCTCATTGCACCTGTGGAGAAACTCCAGTACAGAGATGAGGATTAAGTAGCATTTGCACACCTCATCTCCTCAGCTTACATGCAACTTGAAAGAAATGGTAATCCTAACCTGATCTCTTCAGACTCCCTTCTCTACATCTTCCTTTTACATGCGCGTTCAACCTCAGTTACAGCAGGTTTTGCTTTAAAGCACCAAGGACATTTTGAAGGGAGAATGTGAAGGAAACCTATAACTTGATTAATATTATCAATCAGTGCTGAGCACATTAAGTGAGCAATTGAAACAGAAATGGAATATTTTAAAATGAATGAAAATTGACAAGATAAACTAATGGCCATCTGTTCCCAAGTGTGGATCTTTTCTTTAATACAAAAAAGTAAAGAAAGATTGTATAATTAGAATGCATATGTAATTTTACTTTTGACTATGAACTGGAAATACTTTGAACAGGAAACAGAAGTAACTAAAATATGCTGAGCTATCTGTGGTCCTGAAAAGACAATACCGAAAACATGGATACTTTTTATTGTGTATTTTTATGTTATAATGAGACTTTTCCAATGGTCAGACTAGTCCTAAATGATTCTGAATGTAAACAAACAGTGTACTTTCCTCTTCCTTGATTTTAATTGCTTCTGAGCAGAAATTAGATTGCTCTTCCATATTTTGGCATATAGTTTTAAATTACAATAATGTCTAACTACAAAGTAAGAATAAACACAAAATACCACTAATCGAAATATCACTAACCAAGAGGTAGAATATCTAACTTTTTTGGTCTTAAGTAAAGTCTTTCTTTTTTTTTCTAAAACAAGACATTCAATTCTCTTATCAAGGCTTAAATGCTATCACATCATCTTTGCTGTTTTTTTCTAACATGTAAAAAGAAGCCTTTTTACACATGAAATTTCTTTTTTTATTGTGACTATTTTGACAAATTAATGCAATTCTATATTCTTGATGCCCTGGTTATTTGAAGGTCTTTAACAGTTTGTATTATCTTTAATTTTGTTAGTTTGCCGAGTCAGGGTCTTACATATCCCAGACTGGCCTTAAACTTGCTATGTAGCTAACGACCACATTGATCACTCCTGATCCTCTTTCCTTCACCTCTGAGTTTCTCTTTTTTTCCTACCAAAATGAAGGAGAAAGAAAGGGTTTTTGTCTTGGTCATTAGACTTCATATGGCATGGTTTCCCACAAGATGGAGGGCAGAAATCTCCTGTGAAGAAGGCTTTTCTCACTTATATAATCAATCAAGAACACTGGAAATAACAATATTCACAACAAATAAGTTACAGGACTCAAACTGAGGACTGTCTAACTCCATATGTGATATTAGCTTTCCTTAAGAAGTCCTCTTGCTGGGGCTGGAGAGATGGCTCAGCGGTTAAGAACACTGAATGTTCTTGCAGAAGATCAGGGTTTGAATCCCAGAACCCACATGGCAGCTAACAACTGTTTGTAACTCCAATTCCAAGGGATCCAACAGCCTCTTCTGTCCCCTGCGGGCATTGCATGACATGGGTGCACTTACCTACATGCAGGCAATCCTCAGATACACATAAAATAAGTAATAAATAAAATATTTAAAAAAAGAAGTCCTCTTGCTACCCACTGGTCTATCATACCCTTCCTTACTTTGTACTTTGTACTTTGTACTTTGACATACTTTCCATCATTACAAGGGAAAGTTTCAGCTCCCTAGCTGATAACAAGTTCCTAAAGACTTAAAATTAGGTTGCATCTTTTTCAGTAAAAACCATGTGACCTACTGTTCAGAGCAGGAACTTTGCAGTTGAACCTGGGGCAGGTTTCAAAGTTTGAATTACTGGAATGCAGCATCAGTTTTCTGATTAGTAGAATGGAATTAACAATATCTGCCTTGCATAGTCATGTACACAGAGTTTAACAAAATATTTGGTGCATCACAATGCCCAATAAATGTCAGCTTTTATACTATTATATATTATATATGTATAATGAACAGATGGATACCTAGCACACAATTTGGTTGAATTGTTACCAAACAAATGGACAGTGATTTGGGGGACTTTGTGGAAGATACACTATGAGATAACTTTGTTATTAAAGAAATATCAAATGCCTTGTTGCATACTAGGCATTCTACTAACCTCAGAAGATAATGAAAGTTTCTCTAGTTCTCAGTAATGATTCAATATAGATTATTTATTGTTTTTAGCTTTTGTGCATGAGTGTATTGTCTGCATGAATAAAAGCACAAATAAAAGGATGGTTGTTAGTTGCCATATTGGTGCTAGGAATTGAACCCAGGTCCTCTGTGAGAACAGGTAGTGCTCCAATCCGCTGAGCCATCTCTTCAGCCCCAATCCAATATATTTTTGTTGAGCTTGGATTAAATGTTGGTTTGCATTCACGCAGTTCTCTTTATTTTATTTTATAGCATCTCTCATAGAAATTTCTTATTCCTGTGCTTCAACAATTATTTCTCAGAGAACTTAAATTTAGCTGTTATCTTTCACAGTGCTCTGGGCCTGTATAAATGTTATTATGTCTTATACTTTTCTGTACCCTCCAAACCAACACATCATAAAATGAACTCAAGATTATCATTTCCATGTCCAATCTTACTTTTTTTCCCTCCATCTTCTGCTTCAAGAAGTGATATTCAAATTGATTTACTACGAGCCCTGATTGCACCTTACCCCAACACTATCTCAGCCTCCAATTGCTATTAATTCAAAATCTCACTCCCAACACATCCCTTTTCTTTACTCAAATACTCCAATGCTGTTTCTTCCTGGTTAAGCTCTTCATTAGCTTTTCCTTACTAAGCTCCTGACTCTCTCCAAATTATCCTCCACTTAACCGCCAAAGCAACATTTTTACCATAGAAACCTCATCATTCTGTATCTCTGTTCACAGGCCCTCCATGCCTCCCACTCCCTGCTTTCTCCAGGATGGATTCTGACTGCCTTAGTTTGCTGAGGTTAAGAAAATAGTACCTCCATTCTCTACCCAAGGAGAGAAACCAAAGATAGACTAAGATCAGTTTTTCAGATTTACTAGTGAAAATACAGTCCAGTGACTGGGGTTATGTTTGGGGAAAACAACAGTAGCTTAACACTGTGCACAGAATTAGACAGCCTCATCAGTAGGCACCCAGAAATAGGTCTTTCCCCTAGAATAACAAACTCCTGTTAGAGTGTGGTCAAGAGCAGATCAGAAGAATTATTCCATTAAAAACAGAAGACAAACAGAGTCCAAATCCCAACTCCTGGGCAAGAATAAATGAGCAGACAGGAAGACAAATGAGTGCTGCTAATAAAAGTCCCCCATATAAAACAGGACACTAGGAGCAATGAGGTTCCTGGTCATCATCCTACCCTCAAGAATACAGCCTTTTCTTAGTCACTAGTTTTCCAATACCTTTTCCCTCAGCTGTCTCCTCTCTGAATCCCATCTTGACTGGAAACAGCTAAGTCTTCTCTTGTGTCCAAGTCTTTGAACATGTCTTTGTTCTTCCAGGAATGCTGCCCTTTAGGATCTCTGTAACTCATCCTTCAGGGCACAGCTGCCTCTCAGTGATGTCTCCTTTGCCTCACTTAGCAGAGCTGTTCTCTGGTGTTCCCACTGCACATCTTATACACACCCATTAGCTGCCAGTAGACCTGGTGTTATCTTCTTCCTTTATATAAGGCTGGTAGCTTTTTGAGGACAGTGACCATTTTTCAACTCCTAGACATAAGGTCATGTCTAGTCCATGGAATAATGTCTAATATATGTAATGATTTAATGAATAGGTAACAGATCTCCATTCTTCTGCCTCTTCCACATCCCATTCTCCTCTCTTACTGAAATAACACTTTAATTTTTCTTTTAAAGAGCCAACACCCTCCTCCCCTGCCCACATGACCCAATTTTAATCCTGGGCAGAGGATACAAATGTAAGTAAGGGCAGGGCTTATTAATTTTGATGATGGTTCCCAAGTTCCTAGCTGATAATGAATGGTGAATATCTCTTGAGGGATGGGAGAAGTGGACTATGGGAAGAAGGAAAGTGGAGAGGGGTGGGTCTAGAATACCACTTTGGTCATGTTTGCAGGGACAGCTAAAGAATGCCAGCCTGGCTAAGCTGTCAACAGGGTGCAGTAAAATCTGGGGTTTGGGTGTCTCCTGTCTTCTTCTCTAAACAGCCCTGTAACTGAATGGCTGCTTCTTTGCCTGAACTATTCTGGTACATCTATTATTGGCTCCCATTTAGCGTCTGTTTATTTAAATCTGCTTTCAACTGGAACATAATTCTCTTGATTATTGGTTGATGCTGCGACACAGTAGGAATACAGATAATTGTCACTGTGCACATTCTGCTGGAAATGTAAAATTATTATCTTTAGAGCCTTTGAGTAGGGTGTTTGAGCATGAATGTTACGCAGCTCGGGCATGAGGAATTTGTAGAGTGCTAATTTGTTGACTTCCCTGCCTTCCTCCACTGGCTGTCATCTGAGCCTCCCCAGGAACCCAGGCAGACACCCAATTTCCTGGAGCATCCACTATTCACTCCTTGTGAGGAGAGAGAGGGCCATTTCCAAGCACTCAGCACATTGGGGATTCCTTTGTGGTTAGCAGAGACCAAAGGGGCTGCAGATGCAACTCAGACGCTGGGTGCCCCTTCACTGACGAAGGCTTCCCTGCTTTCCTGGGACTGCCTTATGGGGGGAACAAAAATCAGACTGGGTGGGGTAGTTGCATCGCCCAAATCTAAGGAGCGAAGACATGGTTAGAATGGAGGTGGAGGCCAAGGTCCCCCGCTTTCCAGCCTTCTACTCTCTCTTCCCCCACTCACCCCCACTCCCTTCTTCCTCCTCACCTGCTCTGATCTCCCTCCCCCCAACCCCCACAGCCGCTACACACCTACCTCCAGCTGTCAGCTCCCCACCCAAACTAGCTGCCTCTTCATTTACAAGCAGCATCACTAATTGCTTTTTAGGGTCTCTTTTCTGCTCTCTGTTCAAAATTCACGGGGCGTTCCCCAGCCCCTTTTATGCTACTTTTCTGAATCTTTTCAGCCCCTTTTACAAACTTAGCACTTTCTGCGCCTCTTTTAGTCTTTGCTAGAATAAAGAGACTTGAGAGGTTTTTTGGGGGGGCGCAGCAGAGCGCCTTCTCTGGCACTCCCTCCCCCGCTAGCTCCCTCCCCTTTTCTCCGCCCCCACTCCCCTCACAGCACACGCATTGGCCCTCCTCCCACTGAATGGGGCTTTGTGCAGGGAATTTCCGGAACATAGCCCAGTGCCCAGGCCCCTGTGTGAGGAGAGGAGGGGCCCAGCCTGCAAGGAGACCCTTAAGCCCACCCCATTACCACGGTCACTGTTTGCCCTGGATTCTCTAAAAGGCCTATTGTTGCCCGTTGCCAGGTATTCCTTAGCAACACTTGAGCCAAGCTGCCTACCCTATTTAGGCCCAAAACTTTTCAATGGCCTCCAAAACCCGTGCTTGTCAGTGCTGTAGACCTCTCCTCAAACAGCCTCAGAGGGGAGGGAGAAACCAAACCATCCCCCAGCCGTCTGCCTTTCAAATATCTGTGTTTGAGGCTGCTTTGGGGCTTCTTGTCATTTGCTTAGGATCAGCAGGCCAAACAATCGCAATTAAAATTTCTCTCTCCCAAAGCTGCATCCCCCCCCCCCTTTTTATCCACCCCCTCCCCACAAGTCACAGACCCCTCGCTAACTTAATATTCAGTTGGGACTGGGTTTCATCATATTTTGCAAGAGCCTCATGACTTTTCTTCTTAAACCATTTCCAAGGAAATTGCTTTATTGCTTTAGGACAGTTGGGTGGGCCTGTGTGCAGGGGTTTGACCCCTTCTCATCTCTGGCCAGGAGGAGGCTAATAGAATCACAGAGTCTGTATTCCAGGAGGAATCTTAATGATGGTCCCAGATGAGGGTCTGGAAGTCCAGATCCCGGAATAGCCTGGCAAAGCTCACCTAGTGATTTACAAACAGATGGGTTCTGGAGCCCAAGGTCCCTGACCCCTAAGCCTGAGCTTGTCCCCACTCCTTGGGGCTGCTATGAGAAACAGATTGACAGAGGGGAAAAATAATTTGTGTTTCTCAAAATCAAAAATGGAAGAAGAGCAGATTTTGGTTTCCTGGCATTTCCTTGAGAGTTTCCACTTTCTTATCCAGGCCCCAGAGACAAAGGAGTGCCCTCTCTCCAGGCCATCTGTTTTGGTTTGAATATGAGCTATCCCCCACAGACACACTAGGAATGCTTGGGCCCCAGATAGTGGTGCTATTTGGGGATGTTCTGGAAACTGTAGGATGTGGGGCCTAGGTGGTAGAAGTGTACTACTAGAGGCTTGCATTTGAAGTCTGTACCTGGTCCTCAGTGCTCGCTGTTTTGATCACATACTCTTGTCACCATGATGCCCAAGTGCATGAGGCCAAGAAACCATAGGCCAAACCCTCTGAAACAGTGAGTCAGAATAAATATTTTCTTCCTTAAGTTGTTTCTGTTATTTTTGTCACAGCAAAGCAAAAGTAACTAATATATTATCTGACTTCATTTTTTCTATATGGTTTCCTTCTAAAGTTCCAGGCATCTCCCTAGATCTCAATTTAATGGAGAGCTGGATTCAGCATTCTAGAAGATGAGAGCTAGTCAGCAGGGACACCCTCTCACACTTGCCATTTGATAGACATGGGATGATTTGCTTCAAACAGCAAAGCATGTGGAATAAAATCAATACCTTCCATTGCTACTCAGTCTAGGGTGATCTGGCCCTGCAGATCCCTGCCTTACTCCCCTAATTCAGCTCACTCCATCACATCTGTCTTTTGTGGTCCCTCAGCCACGGTCACAATAGATCTCAGTCTCAGGACTTTGCTCTGTTCTCTGTCTTGATAGCTCTGCTCATAAGGTCTTTTCCAGGACTGCATCCATCTCTCCTTTTGAGAAGACCATCACCACTCATACTCTACAAGTGATATTTTGAAATTTGAATTTTGAAATTTAATAGAATTCAGTATCACAGATTTTTATAATTCATTTATTTATTCTAGACCACTTTTATATTCTGTTCCTTATTCTCATTATCATTATTGTACAGAGACATTTGAAATATATTTATCATGTCTTAATCCCAAACATAAACTCTCTGAAGTAGCATTTTCCCTTGTTTACCACTTCAATTTCATCATTTATTACTGTGTTTAGAACACAGGAAGGGCTCATTAAATATTGGATGAATAAATGAATGAATGTTTCATTTCTAACATGAAAAATTAAAAATTAAGTCCCCATTCCCAATGTGGTGTCTTTTTCCTTGAGGAAAAGTAAAGATGAGCAAAGAAATAGCAGTGCTGTGTTTGTTTTTGTTGTTTTCTTTTCTTTTCTTTTTGAATCAAGATCTCACTGTATAGCCTAGACTAACTTTGAACCTGTGATTCGACTGCCTGAGCCACATAAGTACTGAAATTAAAGTCATGGACCATCATACCCAGCTCTTCTAATGAGATTTTAAATATTTCTGTTTCTCAGTCTTTAAAACTGGTGCTTTGCCTCTAAGTGAATGCTTTCCATTTTCCTCCCAAATTGGCCCACGTGAATTATCAAAGACATACTCTATTTATGTGGTATAGTCCTCTGAATGGCTACAAATCATGGCACTCTTTAAGACTTCTTTCAACTCCAAGCACCAATTTTTGTGTTCCTTGCTGTTGAGAGGGCATGTGATACCCTGTAGAGCCATTAAGAGTAAAACCTACCCATTTCTGAGGGTCCCACACACCTCACATGAAAACAGAGAAAAGTTGTCTGTGGGTTAGGTGTAGAAAAACTGACCATAAAAAATGCTATGGAAAGCCAGGTGTGGTGGCCCACGCCTTTAATCCCAGCACTTTGGAGGCAGAGGCAGGTGGATCTTTGTGAGTTTGAGGCCAGCCTGGTCTATATAGTGAGTTCCAGGACAGCTGGGGCTACAGGGAGACCCTGTCTCAAAAAGACAAAAAAATTTTTTAAAAATGCTATGAATAGGTAGAAAGGACGGTGGCTGTGCCAGCCTTCATTTTACATATGTCACAAAGATCTTCTAAATATCTTTAGAAAAATCCTTTTGACTTAGTTAAATATGGTGTTAAACCACGAATCATCAGCCCCTTGTCCCTTCTTACTCAGCCCTTAATCAGATGACATAAACGCTCTCTACAGTTCTTGTTTTCTATTGCTGTTGATTTTAAGCTTTATTGCATTGTAGTCAGATAGGATGTATGAAACTATTTCAGTATTTCTTATTTGTTCATATTTGTTTTGTTGCCCCAGTGTGTAACTTGTTTTAGAGAAACTTCCATGGACTGATGAGTAGCATGTAAATTCTTTGGTTCTTAGATGAGATATTCTGTACATATCTGTTAGGTTCATTTGATGTACGTCACTTAATTCTGATGTTTCTTTTTTTTTTTTTTTTTTTTTTTTTTTTTTTTTTTTCTGTTTATTCTAGGCTAGCCTCAAGCTCACTTTGCAGCCCATGCTGGCCTGGACTGACATCACTTTCCTGCTTCAGCCTCCCAAGGATAGCCTGTCTATTGGAGAAAGCAGGGTATTGAATTCACCCACTATTATTGAGTTGGGGTTAATTTGTGCCTTGAAGCCCAGTAGTATACTTTTTATGAAACTGAGTGTGCCAGAGTTTGGTACATAAATATTTAGGACTGTAGTGTCTACTTGATTAATTGTTCCCTTTATCTGAATGAAGTGTTCTTTATTTCTTCTGATCAATTTTAATTTGAAGTATATTTTGTCAGATATTAGAATAGCGATACCTGCTTGTCTCCTGCACTCATTTTCTTAAAATACTTATTCCATCCTTTCATTCTAAGGTGGTGCCTGTCCTTGAAGGTCAGGATGAGTTTCTTATAGACAACAAAAAATGGATTTTGTTTCTTAATCTATTTTTTGACAGCAGGTTAAGGCCATTAATATTTACAGTTATTACTGAAAGGTGTATATTGGTAATTGCAGTTTTGTTGTTTCTTGGCTGTTTGTGTCCTTAGTCCTATTTTGTGCCTCAGAAACTACAGCTTTATTTGTTTTCTTTATGTATCCTCTTGGCTAGTCCTTTCTTCAGTCTGAGGTATTGTTTCAAGTCTTTTCTCTATGGCTGCTTTGATGGACATGAGTTCTTTTAACCTGTGTATATTGTGGAAAGTTTTACTTTCTATTTCAACTATGTTAGATACTTTTGCTGGGTAAAGTAGTCTGGGTTGGCATGTATGGTCTACTTGGAGTACATTGTCCCAGGCTCTTCTGGCTTTAAAAGTTTCCATTGAGACATCAGTTGTTTTTCTGATGGGCTTTTTTCCTGCTGCTTTCAATACCCTTTTTGTGCTGTGTGTTTAATGTTTTAACTATAAAATGCTGTAGAGAGCTTCTTTTTTGGTCTTGTCGATTTAATATTCTGTGTGCTTCTTGTATCTGTATGGTTATGTCTTTCATTCATTTAGGTAATTTTTCTTCTATGATCTTATTAAAGATCTGATCTGTGCCATTGACCTGAGATTCTTCTCCTATGCCTATAGGCCTATTCATAATGTCCCAAAGTTCACACATATTCTTTGTGTGTGTGCATGTGTGTTTAATTTATCCTTTGTTTTCATTGATTAGTCCAGTTTCTCTACTTTTTCTTCAGGTTTTGATATTCTGTCTACTAATTGATCCATTCTATTGGTAAGGCTTTCCCTGAGTTTTCTAATTGGGACTTTGAATTTCTCAGTTCTATCTTCATTTCAGTTTGAGTTTTCTTTGGTATTTTTATCTCTTTATTGAATTCAGTTTTCAAATCCTATATTGTCTTCATAATTTTATTTAACCATTTGTTTGTGTTTTCTTGAACTTCAGTGGGGATTTTGTCTCTGTTCTCTTTAAGTTCATTCAGTGTTTTATTGTGTCCTATTTGAATTTCTTGAATTCTTTGATCATGTTTGTAATTTTTTTAAAATTCTGTGTCCTGAGTTTTATCTAGGTAATTCTCATTAGAGAACAGTTCTATAGGACTGGGAATTTGGAGGGGACATATTGCATGAGTCTTTTATACTGTTTGTGTATTTTGAAATTTTGGGCATGTGGTCTCATTTCATTGGTTATGTGTCTGATATGAGAGTCTAACCATCTACATTGGGTGGAAGTTTTGTTTTGTTTTTGCTGTTGCCCAAACTTAGTTGATTTCAGGCAGTTAGGAGGAGTAAGCAGACCAGTGCTTCGAATACTCAGGGCTGGTTATTGATTGGAGAGACTAGGTAACTCCAATTCACTGGTAACCAGTGTGATGCAGGGGTCTTAAGGATCATGTGAGATTCCTTGAGTGAAGTCCTACAAAGTCACCAAGTGTGGGTTCCAGATGCAATTGGGCATGGAAAGGCAAGGGACCAGGCAGAGGCAGCTACTATAAGAAAGCAAGTAATGTGCCCTCCTACTGTGCCTGGACCTGGAGGGCAGCATGGGTCCAAACACCAGGACTCAGCAAAGACTCTTGTGGATGCAGATGCTGGCTGAGCCTGGGCCAGGGCCAGATACAGCTCCTACCTGGGCCTAGAGGGGTGGCATGGATGGGTGGACTGGGATGAAGGTTCTTGTTCAGATTAGATAAGAGGTGCATATGGCTCCCACCTGGGTCTGGACCTGGAGGTTCAGAGTACAGAACTACAGAGTAAGTGTGCTGGGTTCAGCAAGAGGATACATGGACTCAGCTCCAGTCTGGGCCTGGGCTTGGAGGCAGGCAGTGTAGGAGGAGGGAACTGAGTAAGAATCATTGAGAGTTCACAGGCATGGACTTCTGTCTGGACCTGGAATGGTGGTGTGGAAGGGTGGCTAGGGGGTGAGGATCCTGGGTAAGACTAGGCAAGAGAGACTGCAGATATGGCTCCTGCCTGGGCTGGAGTCTGAAGAGTAGACTCTTACTCTTCAGGAGGGAGATGGGTGCATGGGGTGAAGGTCCTAAGTCAGATTTGGTGACAGATCCAGTTCTTGCTTTTTCTAAAAAAAATATTTATTATTTTTATTTTATGTGTATGAGTGTATTGCCTGCATGTATGTGAGTACACCTGTGTTGTGCAATGCTGTGGAGGTCAGAAGAGGGCTTCGGATTCCCCTGGAACTGGAGTTAAGGACAGTTTGTAGCCACCATGTGGGTGCTGGGAATTGAACCCGGGTCTTCTGAAAGAGCAGTCAGTGCTCTTATCCACTGAGCTGACTCTCTAGCCCCTAGTTCTTGCTGTCTAAAGCCAGTGTGTGAACATGAAGTAGCTCTCTAAGATGTTGCCTTAGAACTCTGTCTATGTAAAAGATAAAAAGTTCATTAAAAACAGAAACCATTCCAGAGCCCTGCAAAGACACCTACAGAATAGAGATTGGCATAGCTATGTTCAGTGTATTTATTCATGTACTCATTAATTCAACAAGTGTTTGTTGACTCTCACCTATCTGCCAGGCATGGTGCTAGAGGTCACAGGGGTATTTTCTTTTTAGTGCTCTTTTTTACATTTGTATTAGGTATTAAAGAATCAAATCCATTCTTTGTGGGGTACATAAGTAAAGGACAGCCTATCTTATATAGACCAACTATCCATAAAGTTCTTGATAATGTTTCAGGAGTCCAATCATCTCTTTTGTAGAAAAGTTAGATATTTGTCCATGGTGAAGTGACTATCTGTTTTGTTACCATCCCATCACACTTCTTTACCTTCCTGTGGTTATAGCAGGACCCTCTTCCTAAAGAAACTAAGCTCTCCTCTTCCAAGTGGTTCTGGAAATACTACAACAGAGCATCTCACTCTGTACTTGGATGGCAGACATATAACCTAGGCTTAGACAGCACTTTGCCAAGTGGTTGCCACAGAGAATGAACCCATGGCCTCAACATGACTAAAAAGTCTTTGTTTGATTCTACATTAATAAGACAAGAAGTACTAAGTGATGGTGAGATCAGAATCAAAGATTCTACCCTTTGTACCCAAAGAGTCCAAGAGAAGGAATAATTGAATACTAGACATCAAAGGTCCCCCAGGATCATGATGACTGATGTTTTATCACAGTGAAAGACAATCAGTAATGAGAAGGAAGGCTGACCTGAATTCTGAAAAGGGAGGTCAAGGGTTATGTTCCTGAATTTTCATCTGGATTTAGATCTTGGAGACACACCAGAAGTTCAGAGTGGATTGGGGAAGAGTTCAAAACTGAAGAGCAAATAAATCAGCTACTGTAAATTAGGGCTGGATGATTGCTTCAGATGCTGGTTAGCTGAATTCCTAGGCCAGAAATCAGGTAAACCTAGTGAAGGTGAGCAGCAGACTAATAGTTCCAGCAGAAGAGCATATTCTTGGAGTTTATTGTTTTTTCTTTTAGAAAGTTCTTGATCTGGGGCTAAGAAGATGTCTCAGTCATTAAAGTGCTTGCTGTATGACCATGAGAACCTCAATGTGATCACTAGCATCCACTAAAAAGTCTGACTTGATGGTATGTGTTTACAGTCCCATTACTGGGAAAGCAGAACCAGGCAGATCCTTGGGCCTCCCTGGCCAGCCAGTTTAGCCTGATACCTAATCAAGGAAGACCTTAGGAACAGTGAGAAACTGTTTCAATCAACATGACAAGGCTGTCCACTCTCTCCATTCCTAGTCAATATGGGGCTTGAAGTCTTCACTAGAACGATTGGACAAGAGCAGAAAATAAAAGGAATACAAATAAGAAGTCAAAGTATCCCTATTTGCAGATGATATAATTCTGACATGAGACCCTAAAGACCACCAAAAAGCTCTTATAGGTGATCAATGCTTTCAGAAAAGTGTCAAGATACAAAATTAAAGCATAAAACTCAGTAGCTTTCCTATATACCAATGACAAACATACTTAAAAGGAGATCAAGGAAACAATTCCAGTCACATAACCACAAAAAGAAATAAGCAAAGTAACGAACAAGTTTGGGAATAAATATAACTAAATGAAAACTTTAAGACCCTAAGGGAAGAAATTGAAGAAGATACTAGAAAATGGAAAGACCTCCCATACTCATGGATTTGAAGAATTAATCTTATGAAAATGGTTATCCTACCAACAAAAATCGATGATTCAATACATTCCCAATAAAAATTCTAGGGTCTTTCTTCACAGACATAGGAAAAAACAATCTAAAAAATGCTAAGGATTCAAAATAGACCATGGATAGCTAAAGCAATCCTGAACAAAAATAATACCAAGGGAAGTACTTGATTTTGAATTACACTACAGAACCATAGTAATAAAACAGCATGGTACTGACACAAAAACAGACATATAGGATCAATGGAACAGAATAGAGGACCCAGATGTTATTCCATACAACTACAGCTACTTGATTTTAACAAATATGCACTTAAAAAATACAGTGAAGAAAAGAATTTCCAAAAACTTGACAACCCTGGATTTCAACATGTAGAAAAATGAAACTGGACCCTTATCTTTCACCTTGCACAAAACTAAATTCCAATGGATCAAGAACATCAACGTAGGAGTCGATAACCTTAAACTGCTGGAGGCAAAAGTAGAGAGTCCAGAGGTAAGGATTTTCTGATTAGGACTCTTATAGGACAGGAAGGTTATGAAACCAAAAATCAATAAATTGAATCTCATAAAACTACAAAATTCTTATGTGCCTTAGTTTGTCAACTTGATGTGAATTAGAATCCCCTGGGAAGTCCTTAATTGAGGGATTGGCCTGTGGCCATGTCTATGAGGCATTTTCGTAGGAGAGCCCAGCTGATTGTGGGCAGTGCCACCCCTAGGCAAGTGGGCCTGAACTACATAAGAAAGGTAAACGAACAATCCAGGAAGCAGCGCTCCTCCATGGTCTCTGCTTCAGTTCCTGCCTCCAGGTTCCTGGTTTGAGCTCCTGCTACGGGTTCCCTTGCTGATGGTCTGTGACATGGAAGTGTAGGCCAGTAAACCCTTTCCTCTCTCAAGCTGGTTTTGATCAGTATTTTATCACAGCAACAAAAAGCAAACTAATACAGGAACTGTATTAGAGAGTGGAATATTGTTGTGATGGATCTGATCATGTTGTTTTTGGGGAGAGTTGTGGAGGCATTTGGAACATTGGCTAAGAAGTGCTTAGAGCTTAATGAACTGCTGTTGTGGGAGGTTGGACAGCAGGGATGCTGACATGAATGCAGTCAGTGGAGGCCTGGCTTGTGAAACCTCAAACAGCAGTTTGAGAGTCCTTAAAAAATTTATCTGGGCCATACCTATGATGTTTTGAGTTAAGAACTTGTGGGTTCTGGCCAGCTGGGGTTGAAGAATCAGGCATGATTAAGAAGATACTAGCACCACTAAAACAAAACCTTTACTGGGATGAAAATTGATGTGGCTTGCTGGGGCTGAAAAATATCAGCTGTGATTAATAAGAAACCAGCATCATTGAGGTGAAATCTTCTAGGAAGTATTTTCTCAATGTCAACACACAGAAGCTGTGGTTCAGAGAGGACCAAGGCTGCATCTCAAGTGGAAACTAAACTTGGCAATGTGTAAGAGTCTCCCATGTGGCACTGGTTGAAGACATGAAGAGATCATGGAGAGAGGCTGAGGCTTGGCACCATGAGAGGCCTGGAGAAGCCACTGGTGAAAGTGCAGCCTCGGCTTCAGTGGAAACCGCAGGATTGAAGGGGTCATGGAGAGTATCTGAGGCTTGGTACCATGTGGCAGGTTGGTGTCCCTGAGGAGTCCAGGAGAGGTCATTTATTGAAGGTGCAGCCTTAGTTGAAATGGAGACCCCAGGATATTGAAGATGCCAGGACTATGGAACGATGACCAAGGACAATAGCAGGTGTTGCGGGGAGCCAACCTGAGACTGAAGCAAGCTGTGTGTGCTGCAGATGGCAGAGCAAGAGAAATGGAGCTTCCAGTGTCTCTTGGAGCCTAGAAGATTATGAATGACTCCCAGATGTCACATGTTGAGATACTTGGCTGGACTTTGGTTTTGCTTAAGTGTGCCTGGTTACTCCCTTTTGAAATAAGAAAGTATTTAACGAGGTCTTTATTTACAGGAGCCCAAAGGTAAGAGATTTTGAATTTTGAAAAGGACCCTGGACTTTTAAAGTGTTGAATAGTTTAAAGGCTGTAGGACTTTTAAAGTTGTACTATGTTTTATGCTGTGTATTCCTTCTTCCTCTTTCCTTATGCTCTAAAGCTTTTGTCATTTACCCCTTGGTAGGCTGCACAGTATTCCCTTAAACAGAAAGATGTTCATATTTATCCCCTAGGACCTGTGACTATGTTACATTGCAAGGGACAAAGGAATTTGGAAGATGTGATTAAAGATCTTGAGATGAAAATAATATCCTGGATTATCTTGATTGGCAGGTGGATGATGTATTTTGAAGAGGAAGAAGGGGTTATGAGCCAAGTTATGATATCAATATTTGTAAGTTAGAAAAGTTAAGTAAACAAAATCTCTCCCTGGAGACTACAGAAGGAATGTAGCCCTAGTGAAAAACCTAGATTTGCTCAAAAGACTCAAGCTTCCAAAAGTTAATAAATTTATATTTTGTAGTAATTTCCTACAGCAACAATGATAAACTAACATGACTTCTATTTTCTAACAATTTCAATTGTGTAGACAGAGCCACCATTCTGACCTCTCTCCTGAACTCCACACCTCTCTTGTAACTGATGGCTTGAACATCTCCTTCCTGGTTTTCTCCAACTCAACTTGTTGATCATTGTCTTCCTTGACCTTGTTTCTCTACCTACTTCATGTAAATAGCATCACCGTGTATCTGAAAGAGGCACATCAGGAAACTCAGGGCATTCTTTGTGTCTTCCATTCATTGTTTTCTATCAAGTATGGACTCACCATGTTCTCGATGCTTACCTACTATACCAACCGCCCTAGCTCAGAACTTTATCTCTGAGATGTAGAGTATCCAACAGCCACACCACTGTCTCTGTCCAAAAAAATCATATTTAATGCAAACAAGGTTATTTTGATCAATCTTCTTCTTACTTGAGAACCTTGAACTGGCTATGTCACAGAGGGTCAACAAATCTATAAAATGAAGTCCAAGCTCTTCAGCATGTTCAAATACCTTCAGCATCTTGCTGTACCATTTTAATCTCATCCCTTATCACTTCTTTTCCATAAAATGCACACGCACATTACACACACATGTATTCATGCATATAATGCATCACACACATACATATGCATGTGCACGCACATGTACACCATGCAATCACAAGAGATTATATAAAATTCCTCACTCAAGGGCTTCTGTATTCCGCAACATGGCATTTTCTGTATCTGACATTTCCATTCCTTCCAGTCTTTGGAACTCAAGTCTCTTCTAGTCCTTCATTGCCCAATGACAATGTGATGTCTTCCCCAACCCTTCCATATTCCCACCCAGAATGAGACTTCGTTCTGCGGTTCCACACCATGTAATCCATGCTTACTTATGCTGTTAATCAATTATATTGTGGCCTTTCATTTATGCATCTGCTTTCCCCACTGAAAGATGAGCTTCTTTTGTAATAGGACTGTGGTGTGTTTCATCTCTTTTAGCACCTGAATTCCAATTTGCTGAACCTGGAGGTGCTCCTGTGAGAGGCCACAGGGAGGGAATTGGATCAGCAGTGGCCTTGTTTCTTATTTCTGATGGGCATGAAGGGGTATAATTTAGGAATAATGGGTGAAATAAAGGAACTCAACCTCTCTGCATAAGTGTGAAACAATGCACTTTGAGTCCATGGCAAAAAGATACCTTAAAAGTTATCAGACCATGAGGCAAACATTTTAGTTCTCTGTACAGTTTTGGGGTTTATTGACATGGAGTTCATGTGTTTTCTTCAGAGATATGTTTTTATACTTAATGAAATACATGATTAGTTTCTTATCAAATATTAAACAGAATGAATAGGTGTGACTACACTTTTCACTGACAAAGTGAGAAGGGCTGGTATCACTCTCAGGTTTTCCTACTATTCACAGCCTCAAACCTAACTTATCCCAGCCTCTTCTGTGGCTACCAGGATATCAAAGACAAGTGCAGCTAAGATAGAATGATCCCGAATTGTGAGAAAATGACTGTTTCAGGGAGAGATTCCAAGAGATGAGATTCTTCCTGAACAGCACAGAACAATCATTCGCATCAGGAGGGAAGAGAATGAAGGACAAGACAGCTGTTCTGAATTCGTTTCACTTCACCACTGAGAACAACGTTCCTGACAGAAGTAACTTGGGGGAGAAAGGATTTGTTATGGCTCATGGTTTCAGAAGTTTCTGTCCATGTTGTTGCCCATACACTTGAGTAGAGCATCACAGCAGCAGGAGTGTGTGGAGTAGCTTCTTCACCTCAAGGCAGACAAGAAGCAGAGAGAGAAGGGACTCAGTACCAGACAGAACCTTCTAAGGCATGCCTCCATGGATGAACTTCCTCTAACTAGGCTCTAGCCTTTCTAGGGTTTCCAGAACCTTCCAAAATAGTGTCACCGGAGGAACCAGGCTTTCAACACATGAGCTTATGGGTATTCCATTTCAGATTCAATCCCTGATGGTATCTAAATTGAAATATTAGGATGTATCTACTTAAATATTTTTGAGAAAGGGTTTCATAATATAGCCCTGTCCATCCTGGAACTCATAGACCAAGATGGCCTTGTACTCACAGAGATTCATTTATCTCTGCCTCCTGAGTACTGGGATTAAAGACATACACTACCACACCTGACTGTGTTCACTTTTTAAATGACTTTAATTCCATACTTGGCACATAGCAAATTTCAAATCAATTCAAATTAATTTTAAAGTGAAGAATTTAGATAAATCCAGTTTCAGAATCTCAACAAGTTTGAAGCCAGAAAATGTGGAGAACAAACTATATACTAACACACTATGATCAAACTTCTTAAAACAAAGCATGAGAAAAATATTAAAATCAAACAGAAAAAGAAGATATTTGCAGAGGCCCAAACATAAGGATAAGGATAACACCAGTATTTCACCAGAAAAAAAATACATGTAAGAAAATAATAAAGTAGCATCCTTATAGTATTGAAAGGAAGGAAGGAAGGAGGAGAAAGGAAGGAAAAAAGTCCTAGTGACCTACAGTCCTCTTCTTGGGGAAAATACCTTTTAAAGCAAGGTGAAATAGAGGCTTTGGCAGACATGCAAAAACTCAGAGCCCATAATCAGAAAAGGACCATGGAAGGTAGTATCACAAGTAGATAAAAATTATAGCAAATAAAAATCTTGATCCACCTAAAGAATCAAGAGTATCAGAATTGTATCTGAGAGAGAAATATGTCCATAGATAGAAAGAGTTCAGGAAGTCTCATGTGCAGCCTTCTTTTTCCGATGGATCTATCTCCAGGACCTGCACAATGTCTTGACCACCAGCAGCATATACACAAAGGAAATCATTAAAAGAAACTCAAGAATTGTACTCAGCGAGGGGCTCTTTTGGTTTTGTTGTTGTTGAAACATGTGTCCAGGCTGGTCTTGAATTTGGAATCTTCCTGCTTCAGTCCCAAAATGCTGGGTTATAGGTACAAACCACCATGTCCAGCTTTATGGGATTCTCTTGTAGTCAAATGGTTACATAAACATTTTTAGCTTTATGGCAGATTGAGCTTAATCATTGAAATACCTAGAACATGTTGGAATTACAGTTATGACTTCTAAAAATCAAAGAAGTCCAATGCGACATGCTCTGAGCCACTTATCCAATAGAATTGTGCAAGAATGAGGTGCTCCGAGGACTAAGGATGTGCTCAGCTCAGACCATCCAAGATTAGCCCATGATATATATCTGTCACAAAGTTTGAATTTGGGAGCTGGAGAGATGGCTCAGCAGTTAAGAAAACTTGTTATTCTTGAACACACATGACAGCTAAGAACCATCCTTAACTCCAGTTCCAGGGGATCCGACACCCTCTTCTGGCCTTTGCAGGATTTATATGACATGCCTATACATGTAATACACTCATACACATAAAATAAAAATAATATAAAATATTTTTTTAAATGTTT